>NC_138369.1:142915439-142970738 GCF_054177405.1 Leptonychotes weddellii
TGGACTCTGAGAAACAAACAGAGGGTTCTAGAGGGGAGGGGGGTGGGGGGATGGGTTAGTCCAGTGATGGGTATTAAAGAGGGCACATATTGAATGGAGCACTGGGTGTTATACGCAAACAATGAATCATGGAACACTACATCAAAAACTAATGATGTAATGTATGGTGACTAACATAATAAAATAAAATTTAAAATAAATAACTAAATAAATAATAAAATAAGTGAGTCATGGGGATTTAAAGTACAGCATAGGGAATACAGTTAATAATATTGTAATGACTTTATATAATGACAGACAGTAACTACACTTATCCTGGTAAGCATTTTGTAATGCCTATAAATGTCAAATTGCTAATGCTATACACCTAAACCTAATATACTATTGTATGTCAACTGTACTTCAGTAAAAAAAAGAATTACAGAGTGTCCATAGGCACTTTGTCAAAGACAGTCATAGACTTCCAAATGATGTGTTAGTATCTAGGGTCATAAGATTTGACCCATACAAATTTATTCAGCAATCTTTTCACAATGTGTAAATTACTTTTAGGAGCAACTCCCTCAAGTTAGCAGACAAGCAAATACATTTATTCATTAAGCATAATGTTATATCATCATTGAGATATAAATATTTAAAAGGTTAAGTTAGATTTTGAATATGCCACAATAAAGAGCACCTAATTCTTAATCATTAGATATTGATTATAACCATGAAATTATATATATCCCCACACATATATACATATATATGTATACATATATGTATCTTTATAACATTACATGTGTATTTAAAAGGAAGATACTGCAATGGAACACTCCATTTTGCAACTTGCTTTTTTTAACTACTGCATAATATGAAAAGGGTGCCTATTCCAGAGACATTTCCCATACTGATGGACATTTTGATTGTTTCTAATATTTTTTGCTATTGCAAATGTGCTTTAGAATATCTCTAAAGAGCACATTAAAATTTGGTATATCCTGGTTGCCTCTAGGAAGAACAAATCATAGAACAGACACCTGGGTTTGAGAAGGACACTTACTTTTCCCTGAATATTTTCCTCTTGAAAATAATGACAACTATGATTTTTATTAAAAAAAAATTAACTACACTATCACTATTGTATAGTCATTAAAACTGAAAAACAAAAGAAAAGCTGCAATAAACTTGCCTTCCTGGTCATGTTTCTTGGTTATAATCTACCAGTCACTGTGTTAAGAACTGTAGGTATATTTCCTCATTTTGCCTCATTTAATCTTTATGGTAATCTTACTTTCCTTTTTTTAAAGATTTTATTAATTTGACAGAGAGAGAGAGATAGCGAGAGCAAGAACACAAGCAGGGGGAGTGGGAGAGGGAGAAGCAGGCTTCCCGCTGAGGAGGGAGCCCAATGCGGGGCTCGGTCCCAGGACCCTGGGATCATGACCTGAGCCAAAGGCAGACGCTTAACGACTGAGCCACCCAAGCACCTCTATTACTTATTACTTACAAGACAGGTACTAGTGCCCTCACTTTACAGATAAGGAAATTGAGTGTGAACAAGTTAATTAATTTCCTGAGTCCCACAGAGAGAGAGAGAGTGACAAAACCAGGATTTAAATGAAACTTTTCGGGCTCAAAAACCCTTGCTCACAGCCAATGAGCTATAACAACAGCATCTTCTCAAGAGACTTCTAAACTCTACGGAGTCTGGCTGTGCTCCAGCTTTGGGAATCATTTACAGGATTCTAGTGAACTAGGTTTTCTCAAGCCCCTGGACTTTTGCACATTCTGTCCTTTCTGTTGACCTACCTTCCTCCTTGGTTAATTCCTACCCAACCTTCAATGAGCGACTAAGGTTTCAGCTCCTCTTGCAATTTTTCCCTAAACCTCAGACTGAAATGAATGCCAGGTCTGCCTCTTGCAGCATCCTCTGCTAACATTGTGTTCAAAAGCTGTTAGATCACTAATGTGTCTCCCAGCCAGAAAGTCCTTGGGAAATCTAAATATTCCTCATATTACCAGTCCCAGTATAGTCATATTTAGCATATATTGGGTCCTCAATCACTATGTTAAATTTAGTCAAGGACTAATATATACAAAGAACCACAGGATGTTAGAACCGATTCAGTTTCCAACCCTGGCTACAAATGGTAAGCTGAAGGAGCTTTTAGCATAGATTTCCTAAACTTTCCCTAGAACTAGTAAATCAGTATCTATAGGTGGAACTCCACAATTTATATTACTTAGAGGCTTTCTGGGCGATACCAAGTTTAAGAATCTCTGACCTATTCTACTTGCCTCATCTTACGATATACAGAGATTAAGACCTAAAGAAATTAGGTGGTCGGGCACCTGGGTGGCTCAGTTTGTTAAGCAACTGCCTTCGGCTCAGGTCATGATCCTGGAATCCCGGGATCGAGTCCCACATCGGGCTCCCTGCTCGGCGGGGGGTCTGCTTCTCCCTCTGACCCTCCCCCCTCTCATGTACTCTCTCTCAATCTCACTCTCTCAAATAAATAAATAAAATCTTTAAAAAAAAAAAAATTAGGTGGTCAAGGTTACACAGGCAGATGTAAAGATAGGACGTGAACCCTAGTCTTTTATAACTGCTTTACTTAATCACTCAAAAATTATTTGATAAGTGCCTTTTATGTGAAAAGCACTACGCTGGGCACTGCAGATACAGCGGTGGATACACCAGACATGGGACCTGGGCCAGAGCTTATACTGTTATGGGAAAGACAGCATTAAATACATGACCATATAAAATAAACCATTAATTAATTAAGTAATTAATTAACACATGACCATATACTTAATGGCTTAACTCTGACTGTATTAAAGGAGTACCTGGTGCTTTATAGACATATAACTGGGGGATCTGACTTGGTTTTAGGGGTTGAGTGTTGCCACATAAAGCTTACTTGAGCTGAGCCCTGAGGAATATATATACTGAAATAACTGGGCTTGTGTTTTCCAGTCTAAGATATTCTTGGGCCCGTAGTTCGTCTATGTGACTTATTTTAATTTTGTATTCTCATTTTGATGACAACCTTAAACATTAACAGAAATATACTCAGAATCTTTTTTTTATGACCGAGTTCTGCCCCGAGCTTTCAAAGCCCATGTCGAACAGGTGTTTTGACTGAGCTGGTCACAAATAGCACAACTCTAATTGTCTTGGGCTGATGTGAAGAGAATAGACAGACTTAATATGTATACATTGCATTCCTGCCAAGTGAAGATAAAATGCCCACTATGAGCCCTGCAAGCACAAAGATTTCACGGCAGGTCACACAGATGGCAGGGGTGGGTGAAGTGTGTCATCACGCAGCACCCGGGCACCGGACATGCGGAACTCAAAAGAACTCAGGCTGTGGAGTCAGGTGCAGGGGCAGTGCAATTGTGACTTCAGCAAAACATCATCTATCCGACTAGTCAATAATCTGAATTGTTATGTGAAAAAGAATGTGAAAAAGAATGCAACAAATCGGGGCACCTGGGTGGCTCGGTCGTTAAGCGTCTGCCTTCGGCTCAGGTCATGGTCCCAGGGTCCTGGGATCGAGCCCCGCATCGGGCTCCCTGCTCCTCGGGAAGCCTGCTTCTCCCTCTCCCACTCCCCCTGCTTATGTTCCTGCTCTCGCTATCTCTCTCTCTCTGTCAAATAAATAAATATAATCTTAAAAAAAAAAAAAAATGCAACAAATCTGTGTAAAAATAAACAAAGAATAAATAAAATATATATACATACATATGTGTATATATATGTCATATCTAGTTTCCGTTTGGGAAGGGAAACTGAGGCTGAGACAATAGGTGGAGGGAGAATTATTTTTGTTATATACTCTGCTGTACATTTCTAGTAAGTACATAATTCCTTTTCTTTAAGTTAATATTTTCATTTGGGATGTGATGTTGTATATAAACCACCAACATAAGGAGGTACAATTTTATGTTGTTACTATTTTATGTTGTAATAAAATCATTTAAATCAATATTTAGACACAAGAAGTTATGTTTTCTTCTCCTTAAACAAGATTCCTACATTACTCACTGGGTAAGGGGGAAGGGTGCGTGCACGTTGGGGGTTGAGTGGGGGGAAACCCAGACAGAGCTGGGATGGCTCACAGGAGAAGGTCCCACGAGGAAGAACCCCAAGGCAGCCCTGAGCAAAGCTGGTGCAGAACCAGCAGGCAGCAGGCAAGGCAGACCAGTTCCCACCATGAGCCACAGCGAGGAACGTCATCCTCTCTGTAAGAACAATGGGAAGCCCTTGTTCTTGACATTATATTAAGCATTTTAGGAATTCATTTTTGCTGTAGACATTTGAAAGGCTAAAACCACATTATTTTAAATATGATATTTAAACACAATATTTGTTTCTCTCCAAATTCATCCAAAATATTAACATTTTATGATATTCAGGTAAACAAAGAAGGGTATTATTTGAACAGAGTAAAAAATGTGACGAGTTTATAGATTGATATGTAAACCTGCTCTGTCCAGCACAGTAGCTGCTAGCCACATGTAGTCAGAGGGTACTTCAATTGGAGCTAGTCCCAGATGAGGTGTTGTGCAAGCAGGAAATGCACGCCGAATTTCAAAGGATAGCAAAAAAGATTATAAAATATCACATTAAAAAACGTATGTTTACACTGATTACATGTTGACATGGTATTTTAGGAGATATACTGAGGTAAACAAAATTATTACTAAAACTTTTTCATCTGTTTCTTTTTACTTTTTTAATGTGGCTACCACAAAATTTAGTATTACATATGTGGTCACATATCTCTATTTTGAATAACACTGATAGACAATCTTCATGCTAATTAATACATGATAGATCATAAAAATAAAAAAAATTCACGGTATGTATCTGTCACTGTTCTATGTGCCTTTACATGTATTCATGCATTTAATCTTCATGAGACCCTGATGAGACAGGTGCTATTATTACCCCATTTTGCAGATGAGTAAAGTGAAGGCCAGATGATGCACTGAACATTTTTGGAAGGATATACAAGAAAGTGACAACAGTGGTGGTCTCTTGAGGAGGAACTGGGGCTTGAAGTGTTAAAGTAAGTTTCTAGGCCCAAAATGGAGCCACTCCTGCCTGGGATGCCATGTTAACAAAATGAAAACTTAGATCATATCTGTATCACTGTAAATGCTCCTCTTGACCAGAAACACAGTATAGCTAGGAAGCCCATCTCCAAACACCAAGTCAGCGCTGGGCTCTCTACTTACTTCCTTGTTCCTTATTCCTTATCCTATAAAAGCTTCCTGCCTTGGCCCATTTTGCAGTTCTCTGGACTCTTGGAAACAGAGATTACCCAATTCATGAGTGTTAAATAACGTTTATATCACCTAAATTATCTTCTCTAATCATTTTAACAGAGGCCAGAAATAAAAGGGAGACTGGTTTTCATTGTTTATCTTTTTAATCTTAACAAAGACTGACTCTCATTACAATCTATCATCTGCTGCTACTTCAATTTAAATATAAAAATACATAGTGACAATCCACAAAACCACAGTAGTAAGAACACAAACTCAAGTACAATTAAGGATAATTTAGTACTTACTCAATTAAGAATAACAGAGAAGATTGGCTAGAAATCAAAAGATAAAGACCACTGATGAATTTTCACCTTCCAATCTAATCACAAGTATATCTTGGTGCTTATTACCCATAATCTGCCAAAGTGACTTTCCAACTATTTGACTGGTCTAAGTGCTAAAGCTTTCACACCCAGAAGCCAGGCTCAGTAACCACTTCCAGGGATTACATTTTCCAAGACAAACAGCCTGAAAAGAGCCAAAGCATCTTGCTTCAGTTTATGAATACAGTCTTTCTTTTAATAAACTGGGTAATGTTCTTACTTCAGCTTCTCCAACATATATGAATTCATTAAGATTTTCCTAAAAGCCCCTGGCTGGCTCAGTCGGTAAAGCATGCAACTCTCGATTTCAAAGTTGTGAGTTCAAGCCCCACGTTGGGTGTTTTTACTTAAGTAAATAAAAAGAAGAAAGTGTGGGAGTAAGAGGGAAAGGAAAGAAAGAGAAAGAAAGAAAGAAAGAAAGAAAGAAAGAAAGAAAGAAAGAGAAAGGAGGGAGAGGGAGAGAAAGAAAGAAAAGAAAGAAAGGGAAAGGAAAGGGGGAAAAAAGGAAAAGAATTTTCCTAAAAACATGGGTTAGAAGCCAGTGTGTGCCAAGGCCAGGCTCACAGTGCTGAGCAGATGATTCCGTTGGTTCAACCACAGCTGTATATGCATCACCACTACCAGAGAAACCCAGATCCTTCCGATCTCTTCAGTAATAACTTGTATTTACTGAAATTAATTATTTTTCCATATATGTACCTGACTGATCCTTCTACAGCTCAGAGAGGCTGGTGTATTTAGCCTGGTATACAACCAGGGCATCAGGAATTTTGGAAGCTACTCATCTTCCAAAGGTTGAAAACCACTGCCCTAGCTGTTTTTCATGCTCAGGAGATCTCCCCTGTGCTGTTTTTCTTTATTTTTCCTGGCAGCAGTTCCCAGGGATGCCCCTTGTTTTCCTTTCTCCGATCACCAGCAAACGTGCTTCTCTCCCTGAGGATTTTCAGAACGGACCTCATTGAGAAAAGCAGTCTGGCTGTCCCTGCAGACAGACACACTGGCTTTTAACGGTAAGGATTAACTGTTCTCTCTACTAGGTCACAGGCTGTCAAATAGAACAACCTTGAACAAGTTACAAAACTCGCAAAAGTGATCCAGAGTCTGAACTTCCCAATTCCCTTCAAGGGTAAGGCTTGCACCTGTCACCTCTCCCAGAGGCTGGCACCTGAAATAAATTTCTCCCTTTGTCTTTTCCAAACCCACAACCCTTGAGTTATTGGGCTTCTCTTCTGAGAGAGTTTATCCAAGTTTGTTGGGCATGGTGTTGGCTATACTCTCAATTAGTCCAGCCCCCTCTGGATTCTGGGGCTGAGAGGTTGGCCAGGAAAGCATCGGGGACTCACCTGCTCGTATCCTGAGTTAGTGACAAAGATGTGGAAGCAACCGAAGCATTCACTGATAGATGATAAAGAAGATATTATATATTATATGATATATAAGAATATATTTTATATATATAATAGAGTATTACCTAGCCTGAATCACCTTTCTAAACTATATACTTATTTAAGAGAAAAGCTACGAAGACAGCAGCTCGTTCTCTTTAAGTTTTCTAAACTTCGAGCCTCAACAAGTAGTTATCACATTAAACCTACCAAGTGACTACTAGTTAGCAAAAGTACTGAATCCATCTATTAAGGATCAGAGTAGAATGACAAATAACTTCATGAAAATGTAAACTTGATTCAAAACTAATCTAAAAATAGGAGATAGTCCAAGATGGCAGAGGAGTAGGAGACCTTAGTTTCGTCTGGTCCCAGGAATTCAGCTAGATAGCTACCAAATCATTCGAAACACCTGCAAACTCAACTGGAGATCTAAGAAAAGAATAGATGCAACTTTACAAATAGAACAGTGACCACTTTCTGCAAAGGTAAAAGGTGCGGAGAAGTGAATCTGAGGGGATATATGGGAAGATAGACTGCGGGGGGAGGTAGCCTCCATCAGCCGGCTCCCAGCAAATAACAGAGCAGCGGAGGACAAAATCAGAACTTTCAGAAGTCTGCTCCCATGAGGGACATCCGTGCCTGAAAGGCGCTCAGGTGGTAAAATGGGGCAGAATCCTACATGGGACAGTGTGATCTCAGGATCCCCAGGGTCAGAGAAGACCTCTGGTGCCTGAGTGCAGCAGAGTTCCCAGGCATCGGAGAGAGGAAGCCGGCTGCTATCAGTGAGCTCAGGAGAGGGCTCTCAGCTCGGGGTTGCCATATACCCTGAACCAGGACACAGTCAGGCAACTGCTCTCCGAGTAGCGGCCCAGAAAGCATCAGAATCAGGGCAAGAAACCCCTGCCCGGAGTACTGCAGGGTTTGGAGACTCCAAACGGGGTCGAGTGCCTGAGATAGAAATGGTCAGTCACAGTGTGGGTGAGCATGGAGTGTGGCCGGAGACCACGGAGACAGGAGTGATTGACTGCTTTTCTCTGAGGGCTCACTGAAGAGTGGGGCCCCAAGCTTTCAGCTCCAGAGCTGGAGACAGGAAGGCCGTCATTTTCATCTCATTCTCTAAAGTGGCCCAGAAAGTCTTCAGGGAAAAAAAGCTAGAGAGCAAACCAGAGCATTCCATCCTAAAGCAACAGAATACACATTCTTCTCAAATGCACACAGAACATTCTCCAGAATAGATCACATACTGGGGTCAAAAATCATCAACCAGTACCAAAAGATTGGGATCATTCCCTGCATATTTTCAGACCACAATGCTCTGAAACTGGAACTCAATCACAAGAGGAAATTTGGAAAGAACTCAAATACACGGAGGCTAAAGAGCATCCTACTAAAGGATGAATGGGTCAACCAGGAAATTAAAGAATTTTAAAATTTCATGGAAACAAATGAAAAGAAAAACACAACTGTTCAAAACCTTTGGCATGCAGCAAATGCAGTCCTAAGAAGGGAGTATATAGCAGTACAAGCCATTCTCAAGAACCAACAAATGAGGGGCACATGGATGGCTCAGTCAGTTAAGTATCTGCCTTTGGCTCGGTCATGATCTTAGGGTCCTGGGATCAAGGCCCAAATGGGGCTCTCTGCTCAGCAGGAAGTCTGTTTGTCCATCTCCCTCTGCCCCTCACCCCTGCTTGTGATCTCTCTCCTTCTGCTCTCTCTCAAATAAATAAATAAAATCTTAAAAAAAAAAAGAAAGAAACGAGAAAGGTCACAAATACACAACCTAACCTTACACCTAAAGGATCTGGAGGAAGAACAGCAAATAAAGCCTAATCCCAGCAGGAGAAGAGAATTAATAAAGATTAGAGCAGAAATCAATGAACTAGGAACCAAAAGAACAGTAGAACAGATCTACAAAACTAGGAGCTGTGTTCTTTTTTTTTTTTTAAGATTTTATTTATTTATTTAATAGAGAGAGAGAGAGACAGCGAGAGAGGGAACACAAGCAGGGGGAGTGGGAGAGGGAGAAGCAGACTTCCCACCGAGCAGAGAGCCCGATGCGGGGCTTGATCCCAGGACCCTGGGCTCATGACCTGAGCCGAAGGCAGTTGCTTAACCAACTGAGCCACCCAGATGCCCTGGAGCTGGTTCTTTGAAAGAATTAATAAGATCAATAACCCCCCGGCTGGACTTATCAAAAAGAAAAGAGAAAGGACCCACATAAAATAAATCATGAATGAAAGAGGAGAGATCACAACCAACACTGAAGAAATACAACAATTATAAGAACATATTAGACCAACTATATGCCAATAAGCAGTAATCAAAAATCTCCCAACAAATGGAGCATCTGGGTGGCTCAGTCATAAAGCGTCTGCCTTTGGCTCAGGTCATGATCCCAGGGTCCTGGGATCCAGCCCTACATCGGGCTCCCTACTCAGTGGGAAGCCTGCTTCTCCTTCTCCCACTCCCCCTGCTTGTGTTCCCTTTCTCACTGTCTCTCTCTCTCTGTCAAATAAATAAATAAAATCTTTAAAAAGAAAAAAAATTCCCAACAAACAAGAGCCCAGGGCCCGATGGCTTTCCAGGGGAATCCTACCAAACATTTAAAGAAGAATTAATACCTATTCTTCTGAAACTGTTTCAAAAAAACAGAAATGGGAGGAAAACTTCTAAACTCTTTCTATGAGGTCAGCATTACCTTAACTCCCCAAATCAGACAAAGATCCCACCAAAAAGGAGAATTACAGACCAATATCCTTGATGAACATGGATGCAAAAATTCTCACCAAGATACTAGCCAAAAGGATCCAACAGTACATTAAAAGGATTATTCACCATGACCAAGTGGGATTTATTCCTGGGCTGCAAGGGTGGTTCAATATCCACAAATTAATCAACATGATACACTACATTAATAAAAGAAAGGACAAGAACCATGTGATCCTCTCAATAGATCCAGAAAAAGCATTTGACAAAGTACAGCATCCTTTCTTGATAAAAACTCTTCACAGTGTAGGGAAACCTCAATATCATAAAAGCCGTATACGAAAAGCCCACAGCGAATATCATTCTCAGTGGGGAAAAACTGAGAGCTTTCCCCCTAAGGTCAAAAATATGGCAGGGATGCACACTCTCACCACTGTTGTTCAACACAGTACTAGAAGTCCTAGCCTCAGCAGACAACATAAAATAATAAAAGGCATCCGAGTTGGTAAAGAAGTCAAACTCTCACTCTTCACAGATGACAAGCTACTTTATGTGGAAAACCCAAAAACTCCACCCCAAAATTGCTAGAACTCATATAGGAATTCAGTAAAATGTAAGGATAGAAAATCAAAGCACAGAAATCAGTTGCATTTCTATACAGTAACAATGAGACAGAAGACAGAAAAATTAAGAAGTCGATCTCATTTACAATTGCACCCAAACTATAAGATACCTAGGAATAAACCTAACAAAAAGACAAAGGATCTGTACTCAGAAAACTATAGAACACTCATGAAAGAAACTGAGGAAGACACAAAAAAACTGGAAAAAGTTTCCATGCTCATGGATTGGAAGAACAAATATTGTTAAAATGTCTATGCTACCTAGAGCAATCTACACATTCAATGCAATCCCCATCAAAATACTATCAACTTCTTTCACAGCTGGAACAAATAATCCTAAAATTTGTATGGAACCAGAAAAGACCGTGAATAGCCAAAGCAATGTTGAAAAAGAAAAGCAAAGCCGGCGGCATCACAATTCCGGACTTCAAGCTCTATTACAAAGCTGTCATCATCAAGACAGCATGGTACTGGCACAAACACAGACACATAGATCAATGGAACAGAATAGAGAGCCCAGAAATGGACCCTCAACTCTATGGTCAGCTAATCTTCGACAAAGCAGGGAAGAATATGCAATGGAAAACAGACAGTCTCTTCAACAAATGGTGTTGGGAAAATTGGACAGCCACATGCAGAAGAATGAAACTGGACCATTTCCTTACACCACACACAAAAATAGACTCAAAATGGATGAAAGACCTAAATGTGAGACAGGAATCCATCAAGCAACCTCTGTGACCTAAGCCGCAGCAACTTCTTGCTAGACACATCTCTAAAGGCAAGGGAAAGAAAGGCAAAAATGAACTATTGGGGCTTCATCAAGATAAAAAGCTGCACAGCAAAGGAAATAGTCGACGAAACGAAAAGACAACTGACAGAATGGAAGAAGATACTGCAAATGACATATCAGATAAAGGGCTAGTATCCAAAGTCTATAAAGAATTTATCAAACTCGGCACCCAAAGAACAAATAATCCAATCAAGAAATGAGAAGACATGAACAGACATTTTTCCAAAGAAGACATCCAAATGGCCAACAGACACATGAAAAAAATAAACAACATCACTAAGCATCAGGGAAATACAAATCAAAACCACGGTGAGATACCACCTCACATCAGTCAGAATGGTTAAAATTAACAAGACAGGAAACAACAAGTGTTGATGAGGATGTGGAGAAAGGGGAACCCTCTTACACTGTTGGTGGAAATGCAAACTGGTGCAGCCACTCTGGAGAACAGTATGGAGGTTCCTCAAAAAGTGGAAAATAGAGCTACCCTACGACCCAGCAATTGCACTACTGGGTATTTACCCCAAAGATACAAATGTAGTGATCCGAAGGGGCACCTGCACCCCAATGTTTATAGCGGCAATGTCCACAATAGCCAAACTATGGAAAGAACCCAGATGTCCATCGACAGATCAATGGATAAAGAAGATGTGGTGTACACACACACACACACACAAAATGGAATACTACTCAGCCGTCAAAAAGTGAAATCTTGCCATTTGCAATGACGTGGATGGAACTGGAGGGTATTATTCTAAGTGAAATAAGTCAATCAGAGAAAGACAATTATGATATGATCTCACTCATATGTGGAATTTAAGAAACAAATCAGAGGATCGCAGGGAAAGAGAGGAAAAAATAAAACAAGATGAAATCAGAGAGGGAGACAAACCATAAGAAATTCTTATTCATAGGAAAAAAACTGAGAGTTGCTGGAAAGGAGGGGGTGGGGAGATGGGGTAACTGTGATGGACATTAAGGAGGGCACATGATGTAACGAGCACTGGGTGTTATGTAAGACTGATGAATCACTGACCTCTACCTCTGAAACTAATAATACATTACATGTTAATTAATTGAATTTAAATAAAAATGTAAAAATTAAAAACAAAACAAAACTAATCTAAAAATAATTAGATTTAAGACTTAGGTCCCTTACTTACCAATAAATACTAACATTTTCTAACCAATACTTCAAGAGAACTAAAAGATATTTATGAAATATTTTCGCAGTGCTGTCTTAGGAGGGCTTTAAAATGAGAAGAGAGTTGTTATAAGTTGTTCTACAATGGTGACATTATAGACTGCCTTCTTCCTAATGTTTATTTTTTTTATTTTTTTATTTTTTTAAGATTTTATTTATTTATCTGAGAGAGAGAGACTGAGAGAGAGAGAGCATGAGAGGGGGGAGGGTCAGGAGGGTCAGAGGGAGAAGCAGACTCTCTGCCGAGCAGAGAGCCCGATGCGGGACTCGATCCCGGGACTCCAGGATCATGACCTGAGCCGAAGGCAGTCACTTAACCAACTGAGCCACCCAGGCGCCCCTTCCTAATGTTTAAACTGTGGAAAAATACTGTACTCTGAATCCATTTGGATAGTGTTCTTCTGATGGCTTTGAGTCTAGGCCAAGAGTAATTGGAATTAATTCAGGAATTAAGCTCATTTATTCTGTAACATCTGGGCCTTGCTTGTTCTTGCAGTCATATTGCAATCATGGGTACCACTCTTGGATACTTTGAATTTCATTCCCCTCCTGAGGACTAGGTTTTCTATTAGTACTGTCATCTTAAGCATATTTAATGCAATCAGTAACTTCATTACAAATGCATTATATTTTCCATGCTTTGTCCCTGATCAAATTTAGCACTAGCTCTACCCTCTGCCTACAATGTTCTTGCCCCCACTCTTGATGTAACTGGCTCCATATTTGATTCTCAGCTGATAAGCTCCCTCCTCAGAGAGCCTTTTCCTGATCACCCAAACTAACGTAGTTCCCCCAACATTCTCAATCACATGATCTTATGTTCTTTTCCCCCAGCACTGGCCAATGCCTGAAATGATTTGGTTTATTTCTTTGTCTCTCCTTCCCCTAAAATGAAGCTTCCTGTGCTTGGGGTCCTTGTCTGTCTACTTACAGCTATATCCCTAGCACCTAGAATTGTAGATGGGATATAGTGAGTGCTCATTAACTTGCTGACTGCCTTTCAGAAATGTTGTGGTTTTGCACCTATCATCTCATCCAGCTTTGGGAACTAGAATAAAACATTATCTTGACCTTTATTTATTTTTTAAAAAAGAGTTACATATTTATTTGAGAGAGAGAGAGAGACAGCGAGTGGGGTGAGGGGCAGAGGGAGAGAATCTTCAAGCAGACTCCCCAACAAGTGCAGAGCCCTACACGGGGCTTGATCTCACGATTCATGAGATCACGAGATGAGCCAAAACCAAGAGTCAGACACTTAACCAACAGAGCCACCCAGCTGCCCCCAAACATTACCCTTAATGCATCAGAAAGACAACAGAAAATTTTAAGTATATTATTGCTTTTCAAAAAACTTGGAAATTACTGTTCTTTAGTAATTAAAACAGCAAATCTTGGAGGTAGAATTGCAAACCCGAGGTTTTCTTCCCCTCTCGCCCTGAAGTCAGAAAATAACAAAAAAAAGAGATTGGATCTTTCATGCTATTTTAATTTCTGTCACTGTGACTAAAACTCAGATTGGATTCACTGTCTTAGAAAGATATCCCAGGCCATGGTCATATAGAACAGAGACAGAGAATCATGAAGATAAATCTTAGCATGAAAGGCAACTTAGTAATGTTGATAGCTCATAGAACATTTTACAAGTAAGTTTATCTCAAAGAAAAGTTTTATTGTAGTCACGGATCTATAATCGGTTACCGATACAATTCTCTGCTTTGTTTCTGAAAAAAACGTTTGTATATGCTTTGCTTTGTAATCACTGCTGATAATCTGATCAACCCTAGCAATCTTGGGAGAAAGAAAATGTGTTGCTGTCTTCTATGCTGTAATCCACTGCCAGAGTTAATACCACATTTAGGTTTTCTATAAACTGCCTTCTTCCCACATTCCTGACTGCTTTAACTCCAGTTGTGGATTCCACATCTGTTTAAAGGAGGATTTTATTTTTAAACTCTATCTGTGCCTCTGGTTTTCACCATGTAACATGCCTTATTTGGGGGATGTTATATTCCTGTAGAAAGATGAAGAGATCATTTGCTACTTGGACTTTTGTTTTGCTTGTTAGGTAATTAACTTCACTCTAACGTGCCAGATGTTATCCAGTTGGCAACACTGCTTTCTTATCCATCTGTGTGCTCATCTTTCCATTTAATTCTCCAGCTGCATTGTTCTCTTCCTCCTTGTATAACTAACAGTACTGAAGTATTTCCCCCAAAATGTGCCACTTCTTAACTTTTACTTCCTTGTCCATAAAGAACTTGGAGTTATCTGCACTGGTCTCCCAGGACCCTCTGGATCTCCTCCCATGGCACTCGAAGCAACACAGTTCCAATACTGACAATCCATCTGTAAGGATAAGACAGTTCTGCAGCTGACTAAGCCAATTTGGGATTCCAGCTTACTTCTAAATTCAGCTAGGCTTTAAGAGCTTTAGCAAAGATGTTTTACCTTTTCTGAAGAATGCACACAGATTATTTATGCAAACTAAGAACAAGTCATGCTGTACTAGCATCAGTGAATGATGAAAGGATGTTCGCTTTAAAATCATTTTCTCAAGCCCCAAAACCCACTGAAAATATTTTCATATCATTAACATATGTCATATATTTAAATAATCTTTTAAGCTTATACATTAACTATACTAGTAGAGCTCATCACTTTAAAATGTAGACAACTGGGGCGCCTGGGTGACTCAGTCGTTAAGCGTCTGCCTTCGGCTCAGGTCATGGTCCCAGGGTCCTGGGATTGAGCCCCGCATCCGGCTCTCTGCTCAGCGGGAAGCCTGCTTCTCTCTCTCCCACTCCCCCTGCTTGTGTTCCCTCTCTCGCTGTGTCTCTCTCTGTCAAATAAATAAATAAAATCTTTAAAAAATAAATAAATAAATAAATAAAATGTAGACAACATCCTTACTACTATTTGTTATCTCT
This sequence comes from Leptonychotes weddellii, assembly GCF_054177405.1. NCBI lineage: Eukaryota > Metazoa > Chordata > Mammalia > Carnivora > Phocidae > Leptonychotes > Leptonychotes weddellii. The sequence continues at coordinate 142,930,735 of NC_138369.1, forward strand.
TTACAAATGATCAATCTGAGAGGAAAAGAAAGTAACTCCTAACTTATTAGAAGGATAGGGGAAAAAAGGGGCACCTGGGTGGCTTAGTCAGTTAAGCGATCAACTCTTGATTTCAGCTTAGGTCTTGATCTCGGGGTCATGGGATCGAGCCCTGTGTTAGGCTCTGTGCTCAGTGGGGAATCTGCTTGAGGATTTTCTCTCCCTCTCCCTCTGCTTCTACTCCCTGCTCGTGTTCTCTCTCTCTCTCAAATAAATAAATTTTTAAAAACAAAAAGGATAGGAAAAAAAACCAAATATTTATATAATAATAATAACTTAATGTTTATTAAGTGGTTACTACATATCAGACCCTGTGTAAAGAGATTTACATTCATTATCTGTTTTAATCCTCATACAGACCCAAGGCAGATACTATTATTACTACCATTTAGCAGAAAACTAACCTAATAATTCCTTTGCCCAAGGTCACATGGTAGATAAGCAATGCAGGCAAGATTCTAAACAGAATATTAGGGCAATGAAAATTTACTTTGGATTTTTAAAATTACCATAAGATTAAGAGAAGAAAAGCTTTGGAGACTAGGTTACTCTTTCCACTATTTTTTATGATAATTTTTAACACACACCAAGCAGAGAGAACACTATAATGCATTCTCATATGACCATTATCCAGACACTATGCTTATCAAACTTTTGTCACTTTCCTTCTATCCTTTTTTCCCTTTGCAAAACTATTTTATTTTTTTTATTTTTTAAAAGTAATCTCTAAAAAATAAAAGTAAAAAGTAATCTCTCCACCCAACGTGGGGCTGGAACTCATGACCCTGAGATCAAGAGTCACATGCTGTACGGAATGAGCCAGCCAGGCACGCCTGCAAAGCTATTTTAAAGCAGATCTTAAATGTCATATTATTTCATATCAGCATGCATCTCTTAAATGTGGCCATTTTCTTACTAAATGTCAATATCAATCTAACAAAATTAAGAATAAATCTTTGGTGAGATGCCTGGGTGGCTCAGTCGGTTAAGCATCTGCCTTCGGCTCAGGTCAGGATCCCAGAGTCCTGGGATCGAGCACTCCTTGCTTAGTGGGGAGCCTGCTTCTCCCTCTGCCTGCCATTCCCCCTGCTTGTGCTCTCTCTGACAAATAAATAAATGAAATCTTAAAAAAAAAAAGAAATCTTTGGTGTTGGCTAATACTCAGACCATGCATTTCCTGGTCTTGATATTTTTTTCTTGCATTTAGGTTGTTCAAACCAGGATCTAAATAAGGTCCACTAACACATTTGCTTATTATGTATCTCTGAATCTAGAGGCTACTCTAACTTCCCCCCCCAATATTCTACTGGTTTCTCCCGTAGAATATTCCATACTCTAGATGTGTCTGTCTTCTTCCCTGTGCCATCACTCAATTTGTTCCTTTTTCCCATAGTTGTTTTGTTTTTTTTTTAAGATTTATTTATTTGTCAGAGAGAGAGAGAGAAAGAGCAAGCACAAGCAGGGGGAGGGGGAGGGGCAGAGGCAGAGGGAGAAGCAGGCTCCCCACTGAGCAGGGAGCCCAACGCGGGACTCCATTCCAGGACCCTGGGATAACGACCTGAGCCGAAGGCAGACGCCCAACCGAGCCACCCATGTGTCCCTCCCATAGTTTTTGTAAATGGAAGGAAGCCCCAGAGTCTTGGTTAGATTCAGGTTCACCATATTTGGCAGGAATACTTGGTGTGTGGTGTTTTTCATGTTGCATCATATCAAGCATCACAATGCCTGACTGTTTTTCTATATCTGTGTTAAGATTAATCAGATTTGTGTAGTAACTACTGAATCCCTCCACTGTAAAGATCACCATCAGCCTTTCACCTACTGGTTTCATCCACTGATGACTGTTGACTCAATTATTACATAGGAGTTGCAAATAGTGACTTTCTAATTCTATCATTCCTTTTATATTCACAATCTCTAACTCTGCCATAGACAACTTTCTGACACTTACTAGGGCTACATCTTAATGTGACACACTGTTCAAGGAAAGTTTACTTCTTTCCATTAATTATAAAATTTAGAATACAAAGTCGATGTCTTAGCAACTACCAATGTTGTATGAAGAGCTGGAAGAGATAAGGTTGGTGGAGAGCAAGTGGGGGCCTATCTTTCCCTCTCATTAGTTCCATTACGAATTTACCATTCTCTGTTAATAAATGTGTGTGTATCTATATGATCAAGTTCAATGGTGTCTGGTGTTCTATTGTGTGGCTAAATTAATAGTTCTCAAAATGTGGTCCTTACACCAGCAGCATTAGTATCACCTGGCAACTGATTAGAAATACAAATACTCCAGCCCCACTCCAGACCTACTGAATCAGAAATTCTATGGGTGAGGGCGCCTGGGTGGCTCAGATGGTTAAGCGTCTGCCTTCGGCTCAGGTCATGATCCCAGGGTCCTGGGATCGAGTCCCGCATCGGGCTCCCTGCTCCTTGGGAGCCTGCTTCTCCCTCTGCCTCTCTCTCTCTCTGTCTGTCATGAATAAATAAATAAAATCTTTAAAAAAAAAAAAAAGAAATTCTATGGGTGAAGTCCAGAAAGATGTGCTTTAATAGGCCCTCAGGGTGGTTCTGATACACAGTAAAGTTTGAGAACCGTTGGGCTAAATCATATTTGAATTGACCATTCATTTATTATTTTTATTATAACATTGGCTCACACCTCTCAACCTCAACTGCTTCACTTAGAATGACAAAATTGTTTTATGTTTGTTTCCCAATGAGCCCATAATTGCATACTAGCTTTTATTTTATTTTGGCTTTCTTTGTTTTATTACTGTCTCCAATTTCAATAAGCTCATCTCAGGATTTGGCAAACCCAGTTTTAGTTCTTTTCTTTTTCTTGCATAATTTCTAAGTTAGTTAGGAACAGTGAAATATTCATAAGAATCATAAAAATAAGGATCCAATTTCCATGTAAGAAAATGCAATGCATTTCTTTCTCAAACAAGACAATAATAAGGGACAAGGAAGGTGGAAAGGGTTCATTTATAACTGCTTGTTTAGCAGGGGCTAAAAGAAATATTGCAGGCCGCCATGACCACACCATGGGTGTGTCTAGAAGAAATAAATCTTTATTAACAGATAGTTTATACACGTATAAATAAATAAATAAATACTTACTTAGATATCTTCTCTTCTATTTTCCCTAGACCCATCACCGTGATACCCTCCCCCAACCTCACAACACATACCATCACCACCATCTGCCAACCAAAGTCCTAACTTGTCCCACATACCCAACATCAATATAGCCCACCTGGAGGAGCAATTTGAGCCAATGTCAGGACTCCTGTGGCTAGACAGCCTTGGCAACAATGAAGAGGACTAAACCAAGTCCCTAAAGCATTCTGTTCATCCAGGCATTACTTAATACTTAGCCAATATTTGTGTTGGGTCCTTACACTAAGGGCTGACAATATGAAGTTAAATAAGAAATAGTCCCTTTATCTTTTTTAACTTTTTATTTATTAAGTAATCTCTACCCCCAGTGTGCAGCTTGAACTCACAACCATGAGATCAAGAGTTGCATGCTCTATCGACTGAGCCAGCCAGGTGCCCCAGAAATGGTCCCTGTAGTCAAGGAACTCCCAATCTAGCAAATCATTATACTATAGAAAATATTGTGCAAGATCTGCAAATATTAAGGAGGGAGGAATTAACTGAAGTAAAGCAATTTGTCAGATAATTACTAGGACATTTTATCAGGCTGGTCATACTTCGGATCTCTAAATGGATTCCAGGATTTGCAATTCCAGGTTCTTTAAAAGAAAGATGTATTATAGTTCTCTCCTCTATGCTGTCTCCAGAATATTGGCTAACACCTGATAGACACTTGATTATATACCCTTGGAGTCATTTTCTGCCTGGTTAGGTCATGGCAAAAAATAACATCTATCAAGTTAGCAAGTGCTGCAATCCCTTAAGTCCATGACACATCACCTCTCTTCCACATGTTCTCTTTATTTCAAGTGTAGTGTTAATACCACCAGCTATCAGTATCCAAATTTAAACCTCAGTTTTATAATGAAGTTCAGCCCCCCATATCAAATAAGTTCCCATGGAATTTTACCTCTACAATGTTTCATATACCCTTCTTTGCCTTCCCAGTCCCACCAACAACCACCTCATTCTGGTCTTCATGGTTCCTAAGAGGCAGTCCCACAAAAGGTCCTTCCCAGAGTAATTTTCCTAATGTGTGTTTCCCATCATGCCTCTCTAAGGAACACAGCTGTTCTCATCATTAAATTCTCATCAGTGCTGACCCTTAAGTCAATAAATGTTGGAATTGACCCTTGGCTTCTGCTAATGAACTTTCCAAGGTGAACAGGATTTAAAATTCTTAGTATCTACTTCACTGCACTATCAAGAATGTTTATGTCCACTAGCTGGAGTTTCTCTCTCCTTTGGATGGGTTTTATTGTTTTTTGGGTTTTTTTTAGATTTTATTTATTTATTTTGAGAGAGAGAGTGAGACAGAGAGTACAAGCAGGGGGAGCGGGAGGCAGAGGGAGAGGGGAGAAGCAGGCTCCCCCATGAGCAGGAGCCCAATGCGGGACTCAATTCCAGGACCCTGGGATCATGACCTGAGCCAAAGGCAGACGCTTAACCGACTGAGCCACCCAGGTGCCCTTTTTTGTTTTTTTAAATTGAATTGAATTAAATTGAATTTTATATTTTAGGTAGGCACCACACCCAACATGGGGCTTGAACTCATGACCCTGAGATTAAGAGTCACATGCTCGACTAAGCCAGCCAGGCACCCCTCCTTTGGACAGCTGTAAATAGATTCTAGCACTGACATATTCTTTTTCTCTGCCCTACTGTTTGGTTTATAACAGGGCATGACTACATTGCCTCTCTTCATTTATGAACCAAGTTACAATTCTGAAGTTCACAGACTCTTTTATATTTACTGCATTTCAGGTTGGCTACTTCCTAATGGTATAAAGGGCAACCATCTGTTCAGAAAATTGCCTGAGTCACATCAAATGAATTATCATACCTGTGTATTCTTACATGCTTAAAAAAAAAAAAAAAAGGCCTATATTGCATAAGGATTTCTTATGACCTTTTATCAAAGTCCAATTTGGTCAGTATTTGTGGAATTCATCTTACTTGTGCAGCAGAATTGTTGTTCTATATGGGATGATCAATCTGTGTAAACAACCTAATCATTTCATTTGGTATTACGGACTCGTATTAGGGTCATGCAGGGTGAATGCTCTCATCTATTCTTTTTTTTTTTTAAGCAGACTCCCCAGTGAGCAAGGAGCCCGACATGGGACTCAATTCCAGGACCCTGGGATCATGACCTAAGCTGAAGGCAGACGCCCAACCAACTGAGCCACCCAGGATCCCTCTCATCTATTCTTTTTAAAAACGCTACATATTGACAACATGGGAAGCCTCCTGGATAGTGGGTCCTACACAAGACTACACTTACTCCATGTATTCCTAACACCATTCTGCTATAATTGTTGCTAATTGACTGCATTAGTAGTGCTCCTTAGAATTGAGGGATGATGTCATAAAGAACCAGTCAAGAATACAAGATGACAGGGGCGCCTGGGTGGCTCAGTCGTTAAGTGTCTGCCTTCGGCTCAGGTCATGATGCCAGGGTCCTGGGATCGAGTCCTGCATCGGGCTCCCTGCTCCGCGGGAAGCCTGCTTCTCCCTCTCCCACTCCCCCTGCTTGTGTTCCCTCTCTCACTGTGTCTCTCTCTGTCAAATAAATAAATAAAATCTTAAAAAAAAAAAAGCAAGATGACAATATAGTTGTACCATCTAACCTAGTAGCCACTAACTGTATGTGGCTATTTAAATTTTAATTAAAATTAAATAAAATTTAAATGTAGTTTCTCAATCACACTAGCTGCATTTCAAATGTTCAATAGCTATATGTGGTTAGAAGATACCTTATTAGACAAGATTGTATAAAACATCATTCCAGAAAGTTCAACTGGACAATTTTGCTCTATAATTTCGGGTGTCACTATGCCATAAAATCACCTGCAGGGCATTTTTAAAAATAGCTTGTTCAGTAGGTCTGAGGTAGAGATGGAGAATATGCATTTCTAATAAGTTCCCAGGTGATGTTGCTACTGCTGGTCAGGGTCCACAATTTTTTAAGATTTTATTTATTTGACAGAGAGCGAGCACAAGCAGGAGGAGCGGCAGGCAGAGAAGCAGGCTCCCTGCTGAGCAAGGAGCCCAACATGGGGCTTGATCCTGGGACTCTGGGATCATGGCCTTAGCTGAAGGCAGACGCTTAACCAACTGAGCCAGCGAGGCGCCCCAGGTCCACATTTCGATAACCGTTGGCTTAGGGGTTAACATCTCAGGTTACTGAGACAGAAACATCTAAAATTTGAGTTTTAAACTCACATCTCATTAACTAACTGTATGATGCTTGAGTAACCTTCTGATTATCAGTTTTCTCATCTGTAAAACAGGAATAACAATGATAACTAATGAGATAATGTAAACATAATGCTTAGCACCTATGTGCTCAATAAATGTTAACTGTTATATCTGCCTAGAGTTTTTCTATGACCTAACGGATTCCCACACAAAGAGCATAATTAGAGGAAATCAGTCAAATAACAGCTTAATTTTGATGGATCCATCAGAATCAAGTACTAGGGATCACTACTAGCATTCTCAGATTGGTCCCTAAGGAGGGTATAACTACCTGGGCTCTTGGGAGTTCTGCCTGCGTCACTGGGTGAAGAAGGTCAGAGGATCCCAAGAACCTCAGGGGAGGATGGCAACACTGAACACAAACTTTCCTAGTCTTACCACTTTCTAAGGATGTCCCTACCTCTCAACATTTCATAAAATTTAGGATAGCCATTCCATTCAGACCTGTCCTGATGAATTGAATAGTTGTTGTCTGGGACGCCTGTGTGGCTCAGTCAGTTAAGTGTCAGCCTTTGGCTCAGGTCCTGATCTCAGGGTCCTGGGATCGAGTTCTGCATCAGGCTCCTTACTCAGTGGAGAGCCTGCTTCTCCCTCTGACTGCCGCTCCCCCTGCTCATGTGATCTCTCTCTTTCTCTCCCTCTGACAAATAAATAAATTAATAAAAAAAAAGGAAAGTTGTCTTCCTTTCTTCTGGTTGGCCTAAATCCGCGCTTTTACCCTCTTGCACAATCATTAATGTTGTGCACAATAAATGAAACCTTTTTGATGACGTCTGAATGTCAGGTGGTTAAAATACTCTTAGGAAAAGAAAAACTCTATTTTAAAATACAATCTCTTAACACAAGAGATAGTGGCTAATTCTTTTTAATGTTTTTTTTCTCATTATAAAATAATGCATGCGAACTGCAAGAATTTCCCTTTCCCCATTCTCCACATCACTGCTGTACAAAAATGGTGCCCTTCAATACAAATGGTTCTGAAAAGTTTTTACTTAAAAATATACCTGTTTTTCTTCACTAAATAAGAAATAAAAAATACTACAGTCCAGTTATCTATGTCTGGATATGTGGGCTGTTTCGAGTTTTCCGCTATTTCATACTTTCTACAAAAATTTCATACTTTGGGACATTTTATATATTGTAGCTTATATTTTCTTTCTGTAAAACTTTTCCTTTTCAAATTTATTATGTTTCTATCTTTGTGAGGTCTTGTATTGAAAAATACACTAATTCTCTTTGAAATGCTCTATACTTAAGACTGTTGGATCAAACTGCTCTTATTTAGTATTTGTGAATGAATGCAGGTAAAGTTTGAAGAACACAGATAAGAGGGAGGTGAAGGATTACAGGCCACTGCTAAGGGTGGACTCTGCTGTCACAGAATTTACAAGTCTGGAAATCGAAGCTCCTCGGCTCTACATGAATAATCGCAGTAAGCAAACTCACAGGGGACAGAGGCATAAACCCAAATGATGCCAATTTACAAGAACAAGTGTAATTCTCAAGAGAATCAGATAACCCTCTGGGGTGGTCATTCTCTTTCTAGCCAAATGTTCCCAAGAAGACAATTCTTAAGTGGCATGTAATTCGGTGAGTAAGAAAACGCAGTCCTGAAGAGTTAGCTGGAGATTCTGCAAGGCTCCTGTCATCAGTCCTAACAGTAGACAGCACCTATCTCCATTGCTGCAGATTAGACCATGTTGGACAGTTAGCAAAACACTCGGGGATCAGGAAGTTGCACGGTTCTAATAGTCGACCGTAATTTCAATGTGTTCATTCTAAGAAGTCAAACAATACAGAAATATATAGTTAACATTGAACACTCAGCCCTTACCCATCTCTTTGTTCCCATGTGTTTCTTCTTTGCTTCTGTGTTTATGTTCTTCCCTGAAACTCTCATTTTGGGCTTTTCTTTTCCTTTGTGTCTTCGTGTTTCTCTTGCTCTCCCCATACTCTTTCCCTTACTATCTTCCCCCTTTCACTAGTAATTTATTATTGAAGAGTATTCTGTAATAATAATAAGAGTTCTGCACCCATTTCCCCCATAGGGAATGGGGGCATTCCCTGCACCATCCATGCAAGTCTTCAACACAATTGGAGACGCAAGTAGGACACGGCTGTCCTACAATTTAACCCAGTCCTGACACCATCTTCTTAGAGATGTGCTCAGAGGCCACAGTTTAAGGGCTCAGTCCTACCAAGCTGCCCCTCCCACCACTTCAGTTACTTGTAAAGTCCAGGTTATCTGTGATTCCAACCCACCAGCTATAGGTGGGAGCTTCCGACTGATGAGAGGGCAAAACACAAGCTGACACCCCGCAAACCACCCCTCCTTAAGGTGGGATTTATAAATAACATTCCTCGGGCACTAGTAACTGCCTAAGAACAAAGGCAGGGGAAAACACAGTCAATGGCTAGCTGTCTTAATGATACACAAGAAAAACATAGCAGTGCCTGGCTGGCTCAGTTGGAAGAGCATGTGGCTCTCGATCTCAGGGTCATGAGTTTGAGCCCCGTGTTGGGAATAGAGATTACTAAATAAATAACACAATCTTAATAATAGACCCCCAGGAATCTATAGACTCTATTTCCTGGAGTCCTAACTTCACCTTCACTTCCATAGGATAGAAAACCCTATATAATCAGTCACTTCTCACAATCACAATGCAGCTCTTTGTGCCCACGGGTCCTGTCTGGCCTGGTGCTTTAATGAGAACACCCTTTTGCACCATAATACATCCCAAGAACTCTTTCTTGACTGTTGATCCCGCATCACAACAACTTCCTCCTTGGGTTCAAATAATGTGCTAGAGTGGCTCACAGCCCTCAAAGAAACATTTTACTTACGAGATCACTGGTTTATTATAAAAGGATGTAACTCAATAGCCAGACAGAAAAGATGCACAGAACAGGGGATGTGGAAAGGGTGTGGGGCCTCCAGGATTCCCAGTGCGCCCCTCTCCCAGCACCTCCAGACCCTCACCGACCCAGAAGCTCTCTGCACCCCATCGTCTGGGTTTTTATGGAGGCTTCCTTACATAGTCATCGATGATTAAATCCTTAGCCACTGGTGATGGATTCAACCTCCAGCCCCTCTCCTCTCCCAGAGTTAAGGGGTTGGGACTGAAAGCTCCAATCCTCTAATCACAGGGTTGGCTACCTTAGCAACCAGCCCCCTCCTTAGGTACTTTACAGAAGCTACCTCATTAGCATAACAAAACATCTTTACTGATCTCATCCCTTAGGAAATTCCAAGGGATTTTTAGCCCTATACCAGAAACCAGGATGAGGATCAAGTAAGTATTTATTAAAAGTCCCAGTATCATAATAAGGAAGGCCCAAAACACTTCCATTTGTGTGATTCCATGTATATTAAAAAAAATAAAAGACAACGTAAGTTTACAGAAAATGTATAATTGAAGAAAATGTTTACCTCTAACAAAGTTGCATGACTGATATATTTTTCTTTTAATCGTTTTAATGTATCCCTGGCTATATGGATAACCTCATTTGGAGATCATTTTAAGTGTCTAAATATGAGGCTATTTGAGAATGTGAAGCCTGGACCTCTTGGTTCCCTTTATGGTAAGACCTGGCCTTTTTTTTTTTTTTTCCTACGGTAGTTTCAAGTTTTTATTCAAATTCCAGTTAGTTAACATACAGTGTAATATTAGTTTCAGGAGCAGAATTCAGTGATTCATCACTTACATATAACACCCAGTGCTCATCATAAGTGCCCTCCTTAATCTCCATCCCCAATTTAACCCATCCCCCGCCACACACACCAAGACCTGGTCTTTATCATAAATTTTATTTACCTTGGGGAAAATTTTACTGTTTACCTTTTACTTATATATTATTTTTGTGAATGACTTTCAAAAAATGTTCTTCTCCTTTATTCTCCTATATCTTTAGAGATGTAGAGGCTCATGGGGTGCCTGGGTGACTCAGCTGGTTAAGCGGCTGCCTTCAGCTCAGGTCATGATCCCAGGGTCCTGGAATAGAGCCTTGTGTTGGACTCCCTTGCTCAGCAGTAAGTCTGTTTCTCCCTCTCTCTGGCCCTCTGCCTGCTTGTGATCCTGAGCTCTCTTGCTCTCTCTCTCAAATAAATAAATAAAATACTAAAAAAAAAAAAAATTAGAGGGGCGCCTGGGTGGCTCAGTCGTTGGGCGTCTGCCTTTGGCTCAGGTCATGATCCCAGGGTCCTGGGATCTAGCCCCGCTCATTAGGAAGCCTGCTTCTCCCTCTCCCACTCCCCCTGCTTGTGTTCCCTCTCTCGCTGTGTCTCTGTCAAATAAATAAATAAAATTAAAAAAAAAAAAATTAGAGGCCCATTGTTTAGCTTCCCTTGTATCAGTAGTCAAAAATTTAAGTGTGTATAAATAGGTATTACAAGAACATTTTAAAGCCACCCAAAAAATAAAATGTCACAACCTTCCAATAGAAAGCATGTAAAGGGGCCCTTGGGTGGCTCAGTTGGTTAAGTGACTGCCTTCAGCTCAGGTCATGATCCTGGAGTCTAAGGATCCAGTTCTGCATCGGGCTCCCTGCTCAGCAGCGCTCTCTCTCTCTCCCCCAAATAAATAAATAAAATCTTAAAAAAAAAAAGCAAGCAAGCAAGCATATAAAGAGGAACAGTAGCAACGTTCTTTCTGGGGATTTCTATAATTTTCATCAGTATATAGAACATAGTGTAATTCAGAACTCTAATTTTGAGTAATTTCCATTTATACCACTGAGCAGCTCCTGTACAACTTTTGCTTCAGTAGAGTGGAGCTCTGATGCATTCTTGAAGTGTCTGTTAGCACCGTGATTGAATTGATTTGGGGGACCCAGAAAATGTTCTGCCTCCATCTTTATCTCTGTATTTTTTCACCAAAATTTAACTGGCTCTAGGGTCCCAAACAGACCAGTTTGACCACTCACTCTGACAAAATCCAAAGACAGACAGCTGAGTGGTGATGAAACAAGAAAAGAATTTCAGAGGCCAACAACTAGGAAGACAGCAGACTAACATCTTAGGGACTGTCCCCAAAGTGCTGAAAATACTTCTAGGTTTATGTAAGGAAAATGTGGGACAAAGGTGGGTGGGCCCATGCAGCTGGGCAGTAAAGGTCAGGCCGGCCAATCACAGTTTTGGGGTGAGTCACATGGGGTCTTGCTGGCTCGGGGCAGTCCTTATTGCTTGAGGGGGTAGTTCAGTTCCCATCACAGAAAGCTCCACCTGCCAGGTCTTTGCCTGAGTTGAGAGATAATCTGAAAAGAACTTAATCAATTAGAAAGTGCAGACTGAAGTCAAAATGGAGGTAGTTTAAGTCCTCTTTCAAAACTTTAGAACAGCTCCGAATGATGTCCATCCATCCCTTATTACGTTTTTCTCCAACGATAGCAAATGCTTCAAAGCCACAGACAGGTGGTCCATTGATGCCTCTGCAACTGGGGGTTGATGTTTGAGGGGCAGAGAGAGAGAGAGAAACCTATGCTCAAAATCAATACACATTGAATTCTAGAGATGTTTTAACTCCGCATCATGTTTAAGAAGGGAAACACTCAGGAATAAGAAAATTGCACAGTTGTAATTTTCAACCATAACACAGCATCAGCTACATTTTTACCTTCCTTTGAGATACTCAAATGAAAGGCAGGCTTGTATGAATGCAAAGTGCTATTATCTATCTTCTCCTTGAGGCTGCATTTAGTAATCATTCTCATTTAAGTTACTCTTACTATCCTTTGCATGGTTATGCTTCTAGCTCAGGAGGAAAGCAATTCTTATCATAAAAGCCACCCTATTTCAGAGTCCGATAAAATTTAAAGCCACAAGAAAGTGAATTATACTTGACAAGAGTTTAGGCTTCTGAACAAAAATGCATACATGCTGCAGCAGAATTAAATTAAGCTTGCTTTTATAAACTCTCATTCCTAAATTCCTCGGGATGATTAACTATGTAAAAAAGCCTCAGGTACTTGAGTTTTTGATTCCCAGTCATTGGGACACTAGAGCCGAAAGGACTCCCAGAGGCACCACTCGATTCATCCCCGTGTCCCTGGAGATAGACCGCACACCTTACACAGAGGCCTTGTGTGCAGGCTGGCCTGGGGTGGGGGGGAGGACTGAGGATAAGATCAGTAAAGAGGCTTTACAGGGGTGCAGGTGAGAAGAAATAAAATCCTGAATGCAGAGGGTAGCTGTGAGGATGATGAGGAATCAGTGCTGTCAAATGTTGGGGAGGCAGACTCAGTAATACTTGGTGGGTACTGAGGTAGGGTTCTGTCTTCACACTGGGAACTGAAGAAATGGTCTCAGCCACCACATCTTTTTTTTTTTTTTTTTAAGATTTTATTTATTTGACAGAGAGAGACACAGTGAGAGAGGGAACACAAGCAGGGAGAGTGGGAGAGGGAGAAGCAGGCTTCCTGCTCGATGGGGGGCTCGATCCCAGGACCCTGGGATCATGACCTGAGCCAAAGGCAGACACTTAACAACTAAGCCACCCAGGCGCCCCTCAGCCACCACATCTTGTCAGAATCTTTGGATTCTCCTTCACTTCGAAGAAAGTCATCTCGTCGTCTCCAGGTGAGTTCTAATGATCACAAACACTAGCACAGAGCCAGCTCCTTCCCCATTTTCTTTTTTTTTTTTAATTTTTTTATTTATTTTTGAGAGAGAGAGAATGACAGAGAGAGACAGAAGGGTGAGGGTCAGAGGGAGAAGCAGACTCCCTGCCGAGCAGGGAGCCCAATGCGGGACTCGATCCCGGGACTTCAGGATCATGACCTGAGCCGAAGGCAGTCGCTTAACCAACTGAGCCACCCAGGCGCCCTCCTTCCCCATTTTCAAATGCAATCAGTTTCTTAAGGCCTGCAGGCTCACAGCTGCCTCTTTCCCAAGCACTTAACAGCCGACGACTTGGGTAATCAACCCTAGGAAATCTCCAGGTACCATCTGTTGGCTTGGTGAAGAGCACATTTTAAGAAACTTACCTATATCCTCCATGGTAATGGTGAATCTCCTGGAATATTAATAGATTACAGTTGATCTTGGTTTCAAAAAGCATTGTCCTCAGTGACATATTTGGGATAAACTAGGGACACAGGGCTGCCATGGTAATTGTACAGATGGGGGGCTCCATGCTCATGCTCCAGAGAAAGAACGTGAATCGAGGCTGATACAAAGCTCAGGAGCCACCTGCCAAGCCCTGTGGCCTCACTCAAAGCTACATCAGCCTGAAGGTAGGGGCAACCTTTTTTAAGTGGTCGACTTGAGTGGATGCTTTTTTGCAATTTGTTAGTTCCAAGGTGTGTTATTTTTCAAACGTATACTAAATTTCCTATGTGCAAGTGATGGCCCTTGGACACACACTTACTTTGGCCCTTAGCACATACAGGGGGAACAGAAGCTGGAAACCTAATAACCAAGTAGTGATTCTCCTGGACCACATTTAATCGGGAGGAGGGTGGGGGGAGCAGGTAGGTGGAAGCAAAGGAGAGCCAACTGAGGTTTTCAAGGAATGTTTGTTTTATACAAACATTTCGGTATTCATGTATCATCAATAGGACAGATCTGTACACCCTGAGGCTCCTATAACTCTGGAGTTCCCTCTTTAAGATAAAGTATAACAAATTAGATATGCAAAATTGCTAGGGTCTCCACAGAAACTTGGAATGGACCACTTACAAGTTAAGCTTCAGTAGCTTCATGATAAAGGTGCCCCTGATTAACATGTCCTGTTCTGTATTTATTTTTTTAAATAGGCTCCACACGAATGTGGGGCTCGAACTCACCACCCCAAGATCAAGAGTCACACGCTCCATCGACTGAGCCAGCCAGGTGCCCCCATGTCCTGTTCTTTTTTTTTTTTTAAAGATTTATTTATTCATTTGAGAGAGCGAGAATGAGAGCGTACATGAGAGGGGGGAGGGTCAGAGGGAGAAGCAGGCTCCTCGCCGAGCAGGGAGCCCGATGCGGGACTCGATCCTGGGACTCCAGGATCATGACCTGAGCCGAAGGCGGTTGCTTAACCAACTGAGCCACCCAGGCGCCCCCTATGTCCTGTTCTTTAAAGCAGAAGTCATGGAAAATGTAACTCAGTGACACTGTATTTCCTCGCATTTCTGGAACTCATCCTACTGGGAGGTAATTAAGGACCAGAACCACTTTTCATTACTAGTGCTTGACACAGGGTGAAGGAAGGAATGGAGAAAGGGAGACAGTTTATAAACAAAGAAACCAGATGGGCTTTTTTCCCCATGATTTCAGCTCTACCGTCTACCTCCAACTTTTCCCTTTTTTAACCCAAATTATTATTATTTTTTTAAAGTTTTATTTAAGCAATCTCTACACCCAACGTTGTGCTTGAACCCATGACCCTGGTATCAAGAGTTGAATGCTCTTCCGACTGAATCAGCCAGATGCCCCTATCCCAAATTACTAACCTGATAGCCTACCTTACTCTCCAGATTTACTTTTTTTTATTTAAAGATTTTATTTATTTATTTGACAGAGAGAGACACAGCGAGAGAGGGAACACGAGCAGGGGGAGTGGGAGAGGGAGAAGCAGGCCTCCTGCAGAGCAGGGAGCCCGATGCAGGGCTCGATCCCAGGACTCTGGGATCATGACCTGAGCCGAAGGCAATCACTTAACCAACTGAGCCACCCAGGCGCCCCTCCAGATTTACTTCTAAGTGACTCATCTGTTTCTTTTTCTTAATATTTTATTTATCCATATGAGGGAGAGAGAACATTCGAGTGTGTGCGCGAGCCCGAGCACGGGGAGGGGCAGAAGAAGAAGAAGAGGGAGAGGGAGAGGGAGAAGCAGACTCCCTCCGGAGCGCGGAGCCCAACAAGGGGCTCAATCCCAGGACCCCAAGATCATGACCTGAGCCGAAGGCAGATGCTTAACTGACTCATCTGTTTCTTAAAAAAATAACTCCAAAAGGGGCACTGACTTCCAACTATAGGGGATACTTAAAAGGTAGAGTATAATAAATACGCCGTGTCGAGTTCTAGTATACTTATTACAATACCAGATATGGAGAAAAGGTATTCTTATACCCTGTTATAAATTGGTAGAAGTCATCCTGGATAAAAACAAAACCATATAAATTTTGAATAAGCTCAGCTTTTGAACCAGCACTTCTAGCCAACAGGTTTGGACAAGTACCCCAACCAGCCTCCACAGTCACCTCCCACCAAAGCTCTCCCACAGTCAAATACGAAATGGTAGTGGTGGTGTGTGATACAATCCTGTTTTGTCTTCTGTAAATGCAGATTAATGACTCTGGAAGATTCATTGCTTCCAGGTAAATAACTAAATGCCTCATTAACTCAGCTAATTTTATTCAACTAAAACTTTTTTTGGAAGAGAAAATACACACAGAAACAAAAAAGAAAAGCTGGCAGGAATCCGCCACATCTCTCACCTTATTCAGTCTCCAACACTATTAATAGAAACATCTGTGAAAATAAAGGAACCCTCCTTTAGGGTGGAATGGGAAAGCTCTGAAGCGGGAGCACTCATGCTTGTACCACTCACTGCGACCCACAGAACCAGCAGAAGGAGAGAAGAATTATTTTGACGAGGGCATTTTTTACATAGGAATTTATCCCTTGCCTTTAAGAAAAGGAAGATTCCCTCTCTGCCCCAGCAATAAGGCTAACTCCCCCCGCAGCCGGTGAGAAACTCCAACCTCAAACTGTTGTCCTTCTCCAATCAACTTTTGTTCAAAACAACCCTCCCCAACTTCCTCCAAAAACCTAATAAAAGCTGATCTTCCCTTTGCCTCTTTGGATTTGCGTAGGGTTCACCAAAGCTAGCTTATCTTGAATTGCAATTCCCGTATAAACTCATTTTTTTAAGTAAATAAAATTACCATTTGCCTCTATTCACCACAGCTAGCCTTGATCCAACACGTGCTGCGTTAGACACTGTTCAGGTGTGAGACGTGTGAGAGCCTATTTAGCCATCCCTGCAACCCTCCGAGTAAAACCTATTGTTTTCCAGACTCCCATCTTACAGGTAAGGAAAGTGTTAGATAATTTGCCCAAGGTCACACAGCTAGTTAAAGGGCGGTTGGGGTTTCAATGCAGCCCGGCTGTGGAGTGTTTGCTCTTACCCAGAACTCCCCATTACCACGCCAGGGGCCCGCATCTCAAGCTGAAAGCTGCCACGGCGGTTTCCCAACTCACCGTCTGGTGTCTGCGGCGATCCCTCTCCAACTCTTTGTCCTCATTACGGTTGAAAGATCTTTACAAAATGGTCGTCAGAGTCCGCCCGCCCCTACCCCCACCCCTACCCCCACCTGGAATTTTTCAGTAGCTTTCCATTGCTCTTTGCCTAAAGATGAGAAGGTCAACCTATCCAGACTCAGCTAACATTTTCCTCCTCCCCCTCTGAGCTCCAGCTTCACAGCCCTTATTTTGTTCCCGAATTGAGCTGATCCCTCCTCTCCTCTTCAGTTAATTCAGTTCTTCTGGTCCTTCAAATCTGACACTTTCCTGACTTCATTGATGAGGTCAAAACCCCTACTGCAGACCACCAAATGTAGGGAGCTTTTCTGCTTTAAGTGTCGTAATTGAGTAGTTTTCCCTGTTTTGATATGTATAAATAAATGTAATGCATTTTAAGATCCTATAAAAGATTATATTATATTAGTTATTGATAATGAGTTACCTAATGTCTGTTCTTCATTCCAGGCTGTAAGCCCTTGAGGGCAGGGTCTTTGTCTGCTTTTGTCCACCGCTGTCTCTCCTGTACTAAGCACATAGTTGCCGTCCATTTATCGAGCATTTTTGTTCAATAAATGAATGAGAGATTCAATTATGAATATTTTTCCAACTAAGGAGGAATAGAGCTTTATGCATTGACATAAAAACATTTTAAAAAGCAGTTTTTCTTTCGACTAAACATTCGTAAGAAATTTTACGCATAAACGTATTTCTCTAAAGAAACAAACTTACATATATTCCTATTTTACATTTGAGAAACCAAAGCACAAACACATTGTGTTTCTTCAAGATTGCTTATAAATTACCACAACTCCAAGCCCAACAAAAGCATTTGGCTTTTTGCTTCATTTGAGAACTCAGTATTATTATTTCCAATTATGCTCAAATATTTTTTTCTTCAAATATTTTTTAAGTTAAATCGTGCTAACCCTCCTTATATATAGAACATCAGCTATCCTGTTGTTTTTTTTTTAATCGTTGGTGCAATTCTTTCAGAAATTATTTCCCCCAAAATCATGGTAGGTCTAAGAATTCCTAAGTCATAATCTCAATATATACTCCATCTATTAATATAGAAATTATAGATTGTACCTTGCCCAGGATGAGATGTCTCAATATCTGGGTTTGTACTTAATTTAGAATTTAGTCATGTTACCTCCAATTACACTGGGGAGAGAAAAATAATTCAATCAAATACTTTGTATATATTATACATTATATAAACCTTACCTAGTAAGTATTTACTGTTTGTTGTCTGTGAACCGGGGTAAAATACTTAACAGTCAAAACCGCCATATGACCTCCCAGGTGATCTAGATTTCTAAATACTTCTTTCATCTTTGGTGCTTTGGGGCTTGTTCAGTCCTCATCTATACTTGCTTCTCCACTCCTGGATCCCATTTACTTACATCCTGTGTCCACGTAGTTCTCTCCTGGGAGGATATTATCACCTCCATTCCGGGTAAGGATCATCTCATCTTCATCATTTTGGGGCACGCAATGAGATGTAGGAAAACAAAACAAAGGCACATAGTAGACTTTGTAACCTGACAGAGGAAGGTTTGAATCCCACAATCGCTGGTTCTTAACATAGAAGATTCCTTCACTTCACATTTCTGATCCCCCACAGTTTGACAGGGAGGAGCAATCTGAGTGGGAGGTATTTTCAGACTAACTTTAAAGAGACTAACTTTAAACTCCCTGACCTTGTTTGGGAGTTGTAGGTCAGGGGCTTGAGGAGTAGAATAAAGCTCGCCTAGACTTGATTTCTGGCTCTCTCTTACTACGTCATCCAGCAAGTTACCAATATAATGTTATGCATACTTTTGTCATCCATAAAATGGGGGACCATAAAATAATGGCTGTGAACTTTTAAACCTAAAATTTGGTCAAAACAAATACTTAAAAACTACTCTTACTAGTTGTTGGCAGACGGGAAGGTGGTAGTTTTATGAGTACAAATGGAATGCTGGGGTTGTGACTGGTTGAGAAGCTTGCTTAAGAAATAAAATTATGTGGGACACAAAAAAGGTTTTGCTTTCTTCAAACCACCAGTCCGGCCCTGGAATTCTTTTGTTTCCACAAGTTGCCTCATTAAATCCCTTCGAACATCCTGTTCAGAAGTCTCCAGGAACTTTTGTTTCTCCCTTGGATTTTTTCAGAAGATTCCAACTTCCTGATGTCTCCTGAACCACACGGTAGGTGATTATGTTAAAAAGCTCACAGAAAGTGGTAGGAAAGGTATTACTAATTAATTCATACAAGAGTCACCTCAAGAATTAGAGAGTACACAGAATTAGCATTCACAAATTGTGGGGGAGGGAAAAGGGGGAGGAGAAAAAGGAAAGCGCCTTTGGGTGACAGGAAGTGGGAGGAGACTTTTAAAAGAGCAATCTTGGGCCCTGGGCCATTTCAGAAGTAAGAATTTTCTTTCTGTCAACGTTGACTTCTCTTTGGGTATGGAGAAAGCAAAAGGCAAAAAGGTAAATACAATTTTAGCGGGTTTGTTTCTGTCTTTGAGCGTCTCCTCATGTTTCTCCTTGATCCTTCCTTCAAGGAGAGGATCCTTGAAAGCACACTTGATCCTTCTTTCAAGGAGAAAAGAATGTGCCTTAGAATTTCCTCTTGTTAAGAAAAAAAAAAACAAAACAGTAAAGTCCTAAATAACGATCGCGCAACCTGGTATATTGGGGCAAGGAGACTGTAAGAAATGGGGCTTCCTATTTGAGTTTAGAAAAGATACTTTATCCCGTCCAAAAGAAGAATCTAGTATCAGGGCTGGAGGGGAGTGGTAACAGGAGAAAAAGGGAGATGAGGGGAAAACTTTAGGAAGAGGTAATGGACCTGAGGTTGGGGAGAACTAGATCCTTTAATTTGCCCTCAACAGACACCGGTCCTAAACCAGAAGTGGTGGGTCTGAACCCGTCTTTTCCCAGGGTCACCGGGGCTACGGAATAATCCAAAGCCAGACATATTGACAAGCACCACAGACAGAAATTAAAGGTAGAGAGGCTTTGGGGTGCCTGGGTGGCTCAGTGGGTTAAACGTCTGACTCTTGATCTCAGCTCAGGTCTTGATCTCAGGGTCGTGAGTTCAAGCCCCGCAATGGGCTCCAGGCTGGGTGTGGAGCCTACTTAAAAAAAGAAAGAAAGAAAATGTAAAGAGGCTTTGAGACTTTCCAGTGTCAAGGGAACCCGAGTACTCTCAAGAATAGTCTCTTTCCTTGGGACCATCATTTTTACTCTCTCGATTTTAAGATGTCAGTCAGGCCCCAAAGTGAGTAGTTTGTGTAAAGCCATGCAAACGTAAAATTTGAATACGAACGCAAAGCTGCTATAGAGATGTAAAATGCCATACAAATGTTAATTTGTCCTGTTCTCCCACCTTGGGGACACTGGAAAGGATTTAGATTTAGGGATTTTGTGTCCATCTGAAATGCCTAAATGTGTGCCTTTAATTAGGTAGCCTCTGAGCCTCAGCTTCTGCATCTGAAAACCAAAGTTAGAAATTGCCACCAGGTTGCTGTGGGCAGTAAATAAAAGAAAATAAGAAACGTGTCAACACCTTATGTAAGAGGTTAGTTTCTCTATCAGATAGCTGGATCCCCACCGTTCTCTTGTTCCTTCTGGTTCAATTAAACAATGTTTGAGGGCCTAGGAGGAAAGAGAGATTCTGCCCTTAGGCAGCTTACCAGTCAAATGGAGTAACCAGCATTGATCAAATCAGACAAGCAAATGTAAAACTACGACTGATAAGGGGGAGGAGTGAGGCAATGTGTAGATGTGACTTGGTCTGAGAAGATCAGAAAGGGCTGCTGGTTGAAGGAAAACTGGAGATGAGATTCTGAAGAAGAAGGGAGATTTAAGAAAGTGAGTATAAGGCTGGGGTAGAGTGAGCGATATCTCTTCAGGCCTTGATAACTAGGCTGGAAAGGAATTCTGTGACTAGCCCTTGGGGCCATGGAGTGGCTGGTCGGCTGAATTAAAGATATTTGTATATCTTCATACTGAGCACAATGAACCACTGAAGGAGTATATAGAATCCCTCTGGCAATAGTAGAGGAAAACTTTCTTTGGAAGAGGTCAAGAACAAAGGAATGGGGGAAGAAAATCTTCAGGTAAGAGAATAATGGGTATGGTAGGTGATAAGAGGGCTCCTATCCCCTGCCCAAAGAGCCTAGTTTCTTCTGCTTCTGTGGTTTGTATCCATATTTTCGGTCTTTTTTCGTATTTTCAAATCGGCCTCCCATTTCCCCATCTTCCCTATAAGTAAACCTGGGGTTAAGATGATTTCCTGGAGGAGAATCCACACTGCCAGCGGTGTGTGTAATGACCATCCTGGTGCCGTGGATGTGAGTTATCTTGAGTCAGGGAGTGTCTGTGGTGGGTTGGGCACCCAAGGGAAGATGGACTGGCCTCTGTCCCCATCAGAACTCCACGAAGTCGGGGGAAGACTCTCTGGCCAGCCAATCCCAACCAGTATCAGAAGAAGCTAAAGGGAAACAGCAGGCTTCTGGTGAACCAAAGTTGCAAAGAACTTCCACCAGCGGGACCAAACGGAAAAGATCTATGAAAGAAGACAAAGGTAAGAAGTCTACAAGGCCTCGAATCTCATTTCCTTGGGCTTAAGAAGACCAAGGAACTTTTTGGAAGGAGTAGAACAAGTAGGAAAGAAAATTGGTCCTGTATTCTGAAAACCCTCCACTTCCTTTGGGGTCCAGCTTATGTCACACCTCCCTGAAGCCTTCTTTCAGCCACCTCTGTTAAAACTGGTGTCTTCAGATCTCCAAACTCTGACAATATATTTGGTTCTGATCATCATTTTGCCTTCACTTGCTGCTTAGTGTTAAGGATCTCAAAGTGCAGTGATTTGGGTCCAGAGTGCTATAAATTTGAAATCCCATCCTTGAAACTCCACCTTCTTTTTCTAAGAATTGAGGATAATACTTAACCTAGCTGGGTCGGATGGGGTGGGGTGCAGCCTCCGTTGTAATGTATATGGAATAATTAGGGTAAAAATGCCCACGTGATACCTGACTAGTAATGTGCACTCAGTAAAGCCTCACAACTATTAGTGTCATTATAGTTGTCTGTTCTGGAGGTGTGTTCTGGAAGTCTTTCCTGATCAGTGGGAGTGTGTGAGAAAGCTGTGTGCAGCGAGAACAGAGTACTGCCCTGAGTGGGGTGGGCTGACATAGTTCTGAGAACGGGCAGTTGTGCGTAGCATTGCCGAGTGGTTTATTTTGTTCTTTGCTGAGAGGACAAGGCACCACTGAGGATTTACGATGTCAGGTTTAAAATTCCTATCATTCTCCTGGATTGGAAGTAAGATCTCTAGTACAACTTCGTTGGAGTCTGTGGGTTTGGGTGCTCACAAAGGAGCAAGTAAGGGAGTTTCAGGAAGTAAAAACTGGAGATTCAGAAGTAGTCAGTCAGTCCCAGGTTTGAGGTTGTGTCCCTTTGAGGTTTCTGGGGTCTTTGGCAAGTCAGTAACTATACAATGGGGATTGGGCTGTGAGAACTGAAAGTTGTGCTTTGACATTTTAAAAGGCTACACAAAAGTGAATTATTACTAATTTCATCCCATTCTCCTCCACCTTCTGGTTCAGAAAAGAAGGCACAAGGCGATGGAAAAGTAAGACTTCGGAAGAAAATCCCAGTTCCTCCATTACCTTCTAAATTGCCACCAGCCAACGTGCTTCACCGAGACATCCTGCGGGCCTGGTGCCAACAACTAAAGCTGAGCACCAAAGGCCAGGTGAGGGTCCAGGGTTGGAGACAGTGCTCCTGGGAGGAGGGGTAGGATCCTTGCTTGATTGTTAACTCATTTTTCTCTTGTCTTAGAAACTAGATGTATATAAGAGAATCTGTGAATATGCTTACCCCGATCAGAAGGTAAGTGATTTGTAGAGATTTGACAAGAGTGGAAGGTTTAGTTCTCATTCTAATTACCTATTTTAGCATCAAAAAGTCAGTGGAGGGATTGCCTCAGCCCCTCCTTCCCTCCTTCCACTCCTTCTGAAGAGGAACAGCACACCCACCCCCCACCCCCACCCCCTTCCACCCCCACCCCCACCACTTCTCACAAGGTTGTACAAAATCATAAAAGTGAGACTGCACTTCTGACAGCACCTTAACCTTGTAAACCCTATTTGTAGAAGAACATTCCTGTCACCGCAGAGGAGGCCAAGATTCTCACACAGTCACAAAGAAGATCAAAGACGGACCAGGGGGAAATGTCTCTGGAAAGTTCTGGGAAAAGGATATCTTCTGATGGAACGTACCTTCCTGAAGTGGCTGTTTCCCCTGAGGGTGGGGCCCCTGCCCCTGTTGGGTCTGATGCTCTCCTGGAGGGAGTCGATACTGTTGTTGTGACAACTTCGGCCCCAGATGCTGTGTTTGCCTCCTGGTCCAGAATTGCAGCCAGGGCTGGGAAGGTGGAGACAGTGGAATCGCCCCAGGAGGCCCACGGTAAGCGCAGGATTGAGACCTGGTTCTGGTCCAGTTGAGGAAAAAATGCTGTTGATATTAACCTCCAATCAATTTTAGGGTATATCAAAATCACCTGAATGAAGGGTTGGTGATTCCTGGGCCCTACCCACAGAGTTTCTGATTCAGAACTGAGGTAGGGCCTGGGAATTTTCATTTCTAACAATTTTTCAGCCAGTGCTAAGGATGCTAGTCTGGGGACCGCACTTTGAAAACCACTGCTGCAAATTATTGATGTCATCAGAAGGGAATGGCAATCTGTTTGGCTTTCTTTCTTTCCCCTTTAAGGAATTAAAAGTAAAAGCAGGCTCTAAAACCAACTGCCTGAGCTTAAGCCCTGGGATCTTCTAGCATCTGTTAAGTGAATGACATTAACAAGTTGGTTAATATAGTTCCCAATTTCCTCCTCATAAAATAGGTTGATAATTACATCTACCTCATAATGTTGTAAGAATCATAGGACATAAAATTAAGAGAGACCATAAACTGGTTAGCACAGTACAATGCCTGTTGAGACCCCTGAATCTATTTCGTAAAGGCCTTCCCAGACCACTCCGGTTTAGTCTTTCTATTGAAGGAAACCAGAATATGTCACCTGTCCTAAAGTGTTTTAAAATTTATAATAAAAATTGTTTTGAACCGATGGCAATTAAAGAGCAACAAACCCAGGAAAAGGTCTCTTTTTACTGCCTCAAGGCAGGTTATAAATTCTCTTTTTGCTGGAGACAATCCACTGAGAGGTGGCACCAGAGAAACCTTACTTCTGAGTTCCTTCCCATATATTGACTTTCCCACTGTCTGCCACCCCCAGGAGCCTAAAACTGCTTCCGTTTTTCCTGTCATTTTGCTACAAATTCATCATTCTCTGTAAAAGCTGGGATTCCGAGCTGCCATTTTGAGTCTGTTTTCGTTGTCTGTGGTTTCTTCCAAGTGATGTGTGCCGTACACGTTAATAAACTGATCATCTCTTGTGGATCTTTTTGTGAAGCAGTTCCTGCTGCAAACCCAGGATGGGCAGACGTAAAGGTTTGCCTCCCTTGCGCTGTCATTTACCCACTTGGAGCTATGCCACTTCCAACTATACTTTTTCCTTTTTAAAGTTTTGTTTTTTTTTTTTTTAAAGATTTTATTTATTCATTTGAGACACAGAGATACAAAGAGAGAGAGAGAGCATGAGCACTGGGAGAGGCAGAGGGAGAGGAAGAAGCAGACTCCCCGCTGAGTCAGGAGCCCGACGTGGGGCTCGATCCCAGGACCCTGGGATCATGACCTGAGCCGAAGGCAGACACCTAACCATCTGAGCCACCCAGGTGCCCCGCTTTTTAAAGTTTTAACAGGAACTGTTTTGTATGGTTTTCTAAAAGGGAGCAGAACAGAATATGCTTAAGGTGAAGCTAGGATTCCAGGGCTCATATCTTGGAGCTGGCACTTGAGAAAAGTAGAAGAAACAAAGACCATGATACAGTCTTGACCAGAAGAACATTAGAATTTGGCCATCCTGTGTTCGTACTCACCTCTTTCTCCTTCTCCAGGTGTCAGGTGGTGTGTGGTCCATGGGAGAAGTCTGCCTGCAGACACAGAAGGTTGGGTTCACCTGCAATTTCATGCAGGACAAGCCTGGGTGCCTGAAAAACGAGGGAGAGTATGTGCCCTGTTCTTGCTGCCGGCCTGCAATTTTCCACCCCCACACCTGGAGGACAATATGCTGTGCCCCAAATGTGTTCGAAGGTAACTACCTGGTGCTTTTCTACAAACTAAAACCGGACACCTGGTTTTTAGTTAGGGGAGAGAGGAGATGCATGTTAATCTTAAATAGCCCTGTATTTCTTGCACAAGCTGTCAGTAAACAGTTCCAAGAAAATTATTATGAATTAAGTGTATTCCTAGGAAAAAGAGCATTTTTAGGTCAGGGCTTAATGCTTCTACCTAGAGACCCACCCATAATTATGGAGAAACAGTATTGATTAATTACTGTATTACAGGTATATGTACTTCACAGAAATAATGACTAGAAAAACAACAGCAACAAAGCCCTCTAAGTAGACTACAATCTAATGGGAATACTGGTATGTAAACAGCTGTAATACCATGTGATGACTAGTATCAAAGAAGAGGTTTCTAAACTTGAAGGAAGAATTGCCTACATGGAAAGAAGGAGAAAGCTCATTTTTCAGTCTAGGGACCAACACCAAGGTTGAGAACTTAGAATGAAGTAGAAATTTGATAACAGAATATGGTAAAAAAAAAAAAAAAAATGGGTCTGCTTCCTCCTTACCAAATGGGCATAATAATGCCTATCTGGAGTATTGTGAAGATTAGATGAGTTAATAAGTGTAAAGTTCTTAGCACTTGTCTGACATAGGCAAGCACTCAAAGAAAAAAAAAAATGTGGGTATTAATTATTCCAGCAAGAGAGATTCCTTTCAACGAAGTCATAAAGATGGAAATATACAATGTATGCAAAAAACAGTTTTGGCTCAAATTGAGCATTATAGATTATTACTTAAAATCATTAGTTTGGGGTCTCATTATAGTAAGCATTGAAGGTTTAGAATTTACCCAGTAGCCCATGGTGTTCTTTCAAAAAATGTCATTAGTTATGTGATGTGATCAATGAAGTATCTCTGTAATCACCAAACAACCCACTCTAGAAGCACAATTACGAAGAGAGACAAAAGGTTTTTCTCTATACTTTAAATTCTAAGCCAATTGAAATCAACATATTAAATGACTGGCTGATGCGGAATAGGCCAGGGGGGTAGTTGTTAAATTTCTTATTCTCTGTGTAAACTAAACCAGCTAATTCATTAAGATTTCTGTTTCTAAATAGGATGGGAAATACTTTTAGTTAAATAAGCCACTACAGTTGACAAACTGGGGTGAGGTGGAGCGGGGTGAGTACTGTTGTTTTCAAGCCACAGCCACAACATTGGCTCAGGGAAGGGGACAGTCCTCCAGCAAAGTCCCGTTTCTACCGGCGACCATTTCCATAACTTTACACAAGCCACTTCACTTTTCTGGGCCTGAATTTCCACATCTCTAATATGAGAAGCCACATGGACAGGGAGGTGTACAAAAGTCACCAAAGTATTAAAATTAAGAGGCCACCAAGAGGTTTATATGCCTGTAAAGAAACACTCCAAAAGGCTATTGTATTTAGGGTTTTTGTTTGTTTGTTTCCATTGTATTTAATTTTATAGAGAACCTACTGAGGAGACTTAAGTGCAGTTGTTTTTTTCCCCAAAGAATTCACATTTTATTGATCATAGTATAGGACTACAATACAATGAAAATATAACAACAAAAATTATTTTATTTTTTAAAATTTATTTTTATTTAAGGTCAACTAACATAAAATGTATTATTGGTTTTGGAGGTAGAGGTCAGTGATTCGTCAGTCTTATATAATACCCAGTGCTCATTACATCACATGCCCTCCTTAATGCCCATCACCCAGTTTTAAAGAAAAGGGTAGATATGCAAAATTTTGCAGTTTCAAAGATTAGAGTGAAGGACAAGGAATCTGGTCAGGCAGCTCTTTCCTGGGTGATGGGCCACTGAAGGGTTGGAAGCAAGTAAATGTACTGAGGCTTACATTGCCGAAGAGGGAAGGGTGTGAGATCTATTAGAAAAATGTTGTGGGAAAGTTGTTTTTAATAGGTTTTAAGGGCCTCACATCTCCTAAAGGTGCCAACATAGAATCTGGCTATCAAATGATACCTGGGTATCAAATGCAGCTGAAGAAGGTACAAATGAAATACTTGCTTGGTCGATGTGAGATTCAAAGCAGTAAAGGATATGGGTGATTTCTGAGGCTTGAATATGGGGAGCAGACAAGTAGAAAGGATGGCTGGAGGTGTTTTCCAGAAGCACAAATGGAGAAGTGCAGCAATAGGATGCTCAAAGGAAATTTCCATTTGTGCTGTATTGGAGAGAGTGAGCCTAAGTATGCTTCTGGGCTTAGTTTGGGAGAGGAGCCTACAGAGAGGGAGGATGTAAAGAGGACTATCCCTCTGAATGGAGGAGCTTGGTGCAGCCCAGACTTGCCTCGCAGAGACCCCTGTCCCCAGCTCTCGGTTGTGCTGGCCCCATCCTCCATTGGCCTGCAAGGAGGCCCATCCTTAGTGTCAAGATTACTGAACACGCAGGGTCTTGGCCAGCTGGCAGAGCACAGAAGCCTAAAGTGGGTGGGACCCTCAGGCTAGGCTGCCCCTCCCCCAGCCAGCAGTGGCAGCCCCTGGGCTCTGGCACAGTTACTGTCTCCCACGGGAGAACAGATGTGAGTGTGCACTTCTTTTTCCCCCTTCTGGCTGTCCTACTTCCTACCAATAATTGTCACTGCCAAGCAAGTTGAATAAAATTGAGGTCTCTCTGGAGAGTCCTTTAATGACCTACCGAGGCCACTGGGCAAATGGTAGAAGGTCCACTCGCTGGCGTCTCCTGCCCATGGGCTGCACAGGACAGGAACATATTACAAGAGACATAACGTGGCTAGTAGTCACTCCTTGATGACATGGTCGCATGCTTTCCACCCACTATCTTCAAGTTAAGGACAATTCCACCAGTGGGGTTCCTGGCTGTTTTCAAGGATGTAACTTAATATTTATTCTTGGATCTCATCTTAAAAACAAACATCTTGTTTGCTTTGTAGGAATAAGGTGTTAATGAAAAGCCTCCAATGAGCTTACAGTACCAGGCAAAAGGGTACGGCTGTGATTATAATTAATGGTAGAAAGGGAACTACAATCAACTCCGGTGCGGCTGGCTGGTGGCGGGACGGCAGGCTGCTCCACACCCTCCATCTTCCCGCCTCCAGGGCACACGGGCTGGTGCGTTGCAGGTGTTACGCTCCGACCACCCCACCACCACCACCCCGCCGGGGCCTGCGGGGTCGTGGGTTGGGATACAGGGGCTCTTAACACTTTACGTTGGAAAAGCATTTCAGAAATCATCGTTCGTTCTACTTAATAAGATGAAAAAGTCATTCATACTACCCAACGTTGACCCTTCTGAAATAGAAGTGACCTTAACAGTTCCTTTAAAGAGGGAGCCTGAGCCTCCCTTCGCCGAGGGGCGGAGTGGGAAGCACAGATGGGCTCCCATGCTGGATTTCTCTTCTCGGGAGAGTCTAACTCCCCCAGAGGCTGCTACCTTCTCAGGCTCGTGACTTCGCACTGTTGAGTATTTTAAACCTGAAGGAAAGCAGCTGTTCTTTCCCACTCCCCAAAACGTACTCTTAATATAACAGAACATTTTTTGATGTTTTCTTATAACCTGAGACCTCTATGGTGTGTCTCTGGCATAAAAACAAAGAACACTTTGCCGGTATTATTTTCCCGTGTAGCTATTACGTATGTTTCTACTGCTTAAAAATATTTAAGGGTGCTTCTGAATCATAAATTCATAATGTATTGGATTTCAAATGTGTATATAAAATCATCTATTGTATATAGGAGACCATATGCATTGCGGGCAAATTACTAATATTCTTAATTCGAGATTAAGCCAAAAATCATGATTTTCTTTGGCATGATTTTTTTTTAAACCACTCAAGGTGGTTTTTTTCACTTGTGTTTTTATGGCAGTTTCCAACCTTGTTTTATTGTTGTGGATTTCTGGATTATGAGATTTTTTTTTTTTCCCCTTCCAAAATGTACTGGAAGGAGTAGTAGAGTTGGAAAGTTTGTAATCATCATGATATGGATGGATTTGGGCAAGAATCCTCAATAAATGTTAAAAACTAGAGAGGAATGTTTGTTGATGAGCAAGACACTTCCATGATCTTGCATTGTCTCCACACCTATTACTCGTTAATGGTCAGAATTTTTCAGTGTAAATAAATAATATACACATTTTATTCCCTATATCTTATTGTACACATCAATTTGAATTTTAATTTTGTTTCCTTTTTTAAGCTTTTTCCCTATTTTCAGTGGATTGCCCAAGTTTCTATTCTTTTGCCTTCCCAATCTGCTTATGAATAACTTCCTGTTCCTAACACAAAAGTAAACTTAGTTATCTCTATAAAATCAGTTGTATTCCACCATGAAGATAACTATCTACCCCTTTTTCCTGCCCCTAGCAAGGTGAAATCCGTAAAGTCATATTTATTCCCCAGCATTTCCCTAATCCCCACAAGCCTCCCCCAAAATTCCTGTAGTTTTAACTACCCTAGTCTACCCCTCCCTCACTGTGTGCCTCCCGGGCTCCCAAAATATTACAAGAAAAAAAGACAACTTGGAGCTCAATACTCCATGCCTCAGATGAATTCTGTGGCAAAGGGAACTTGCAGTATGATCTTGATGTCTGGGAGGAGCCAGGGGGAGAAAAAATTTCCAATTTCCCACCTGAAAACTAAAGTCACGGTCATGCAGATCTGTCTGCCCAGAAGCACATGCTTGGTGTGAGCAAGGTATGTGGTGCCATGGGAATGGTGATAGGAGACGTCTGGAGCCCTCCCTCCAAATTTCTCCTGGCTCCAAAGGGACATGTAAGATTCCCAAGAGTTGGTGCTGAAGTAACTGAGCTTTGGAGGCAAGTTCTGCCAAGACGTGGCTGGCTAAGTCGAATGGATCTGTGTGAAGAAAGCCTGTGAACTCCCTGCCAGGAAGCAAAATTGGAAATGGCTACATCTCCAAGGATCCCAGCCCCAAGGAGCAGATGTGGGAGGAGAATGATGGGGAGATTTTTAAAATACTAACTCACTGAGTTGGAATTAACTTCTCTGAAAGTTCCTCAAATAAATCTACATTTTGTGAGACCGGGCTTATAGAAAAAATTGGTTATGTCCACCTTGACCAAGTATTCAGGCTTATCACCAGGAGTGACACAAACAGAAATGTGTTTTCTGATGGGAAATATCACTCATGATATTCTTGCCAAAAGGATTTAATATGAATCTACTCAGAAGAGCAGGCAGTCCTCATTATACCTATTGTCTCAGCATAAAGTGAGTTACCTTGTTTTGGGTGGCAGTTACTAAGGTTTATACATATGTAAAAATCGGCAGAGCTATGTGCTTAATATGTATGTTTTACCATATGTAAGCTATATATCATTTTTTAAAACGGCCCTGGTTTGAACAAGTTATAGCTCCGTCACATAAAAGCATGTTAGGTGGAATAATGGGAAATTGGAATATAGAATGGAAATTTGATGATGCTACAGCAATGTTAATGTCTAAGTTGTGATAACTACAGAATTTGCATTTAACAATTGGTTAATGAGGGACAATACACAGGTGTGCTAACTTTTATATCTGGAATTTTTAAATAACATTTCAAAATAGTTGCATATATGAAAAGATCCTTTTGAAATACAAGTCAAATCATGACACTCCTCTGCTCAAAACCCTCCTATGGGTCCTGTTTCATTCAGATTTAAAACCAAAGTCCTTGTTACGACCTCCAAAGACAACGTAAGTATCGTAAGTATCTCCTACCCCATTCCTCCCACCTTCAACTTCATCTCCAGTACCCTACCTTTGTTCCCTGATCTTGTCACTGGCTGGAATGATTTTTACCCAGAAGTTAGTATGGTAAACCTTTTAAGTCACTTGGTCAAAAAAGCATACTCCAAACCCCTCTTTAAAATCACAAGCTGGGGTCGCCTAGGTGGTTCAATTGATTGTCTACTTTCAGCTTGGGTCATGATGCCAGGGTCCTGGGATCAAGCCCCACATCGGGCTTCCTGCTCAGCAGGGAGCCCGCTTCTCCCTCTCCCTCTGCTGCTCCCCCTGTTTGTGCACGCTGTCCTCTCTGTGTGTCAAATGAGTAAGTAAAATCTTTAAAAAATAAAATCACAAGCTGTTTTTCAACCCCTACCAGCACCATTTCTCCTCCCAACCCTGCTCTAGTTCTCTTTTTCTGTAATTATCTCCTCTAACATAAAATGTAATTTGTTACTTATTGTCTCCTAATAGCATAAAGGGATTTCTGTCAGTTTTGTGCACTTAGGTATCACAGTTTACTAGAACAGAGTCTGACACCTGGTAGGTGCTCAAAAAACGTTCAGTGAATGATAGATGGAAAGGTTTGAAGTGAACTGTAAAAGGAAATGGAGTGCAGGTTCCTTAGGAATCAAAATTATAAAATTGGTCCCAGTCCTCTAATGTATTGCTACATACTCAATCTAATTTTACTCAGTGTTCTATTGTCTAGGACAATAATTTGAGTCCCCTCTTGGAAAGAAAAAATGTTCTCTGTTGTGTTTAGCGCCCAGAATTCTGTTTTCTATTCCCACTATGTCATTCCCTCTAAAGTACTATTTTAGAAGGTCTCTAGCAAATTCTAAACTTAGCAGGAAGTTGTCTTTTTTTTTTCCAACTCCCCATCTTCCTGTTTTAGAATGTGAAGTCCAACAGTATTAAAAACAGCAGTAATCACCCAACATTTCAATCACCATTACCTGAAGGATAAGAACATTATTGAAATTGCAATATGTTTTGAAGGATAAGAAAGGAGAAAGAACTTCGGTCCTGGGAGGAGACAGGGAGTAGGGGGAGATACTGGCTTACAAAAATGACATAACTGGGCCCAGAAGACCCTTCATTAGGAGGATTAACTTCGGTTATCTTGTTTCTGGCTATTGACATAGCTACATTGGAAGTCTTGGGAGGAAGTAAATTATTCCAAAAGTGTTATTAATCTGTTCTGAGTCCATTACTTAAGGGAATATTTCCCTGAGAAAGAGTTTTGAGTTGACATCAAATTGAAGGGCAAATAAGCATTAAATTGAAAATGAGAAGAAAGGAATTCCAGCCAGTGGGAAGGGCCTGTGAGGATCCTGAGGTGAGTAACAAAAGAAATGGAGGGCCAGTATGTTGGGTGTTCAGAGTCTGGGAACATAGGTATGGGTTGAAACTGGAAAGGAATGGAGGCCCAGGTTACATAAGATCTTTGTTTTGTCTTTATCCCAAAAAACAAAAGCCTTGGGGCTCCTGGCTGGCTCAGTTGATAGAGCGTGTCACTCTTGATCTTGGGGTTGTGAGTTTGAGCCCCACGTTGGGTGTAGAGATTACTTAAAATCGTTTTAAAAAAAAAAAAACCTAAAAGACCCTAGAGCCTTTAGAAGTTCAAGGGGCTGGGCTGAAATGTCAGATTTGCATCTTGAAAAGATTATTTGCCTCTAGTGACCAGAAGGCAGAGGGTGTATTACAGAGGAGACCAGTTAAGTCTTTCTAGCAATAGATTTTAGCCACTTTGACTCTGGTAGAGATAGCTGGAGGTAAGCTTGACAGGACTCATTATTGACTGGATATTGAGAGTAGGCTAATGCAGAAAGAAAAGAAAAGTGATTCTAAAACTGGGAATCAGCTATCAGTTTTCAAACTTACCAAACTGTACACCTAAGATCTGGTTGTTGGATATTAAGATCTGGATATTCAACCTGAAATTTTTTTTTTTTTTTTTTTAAGATTTTACTTATTTATTTGACAGACACAGTGAGAGAGGGAACACAAGCATGGGGAGTGGGAGGGGGAAGCAGTCTTCCTGTGGAGCAGGGAGCCTGATGCAGGGCTCGATCCCAGGACCCTGGGATCTAGTCCTGCATTGGACTCCTTGCTCAGCGGGGACCCTGTTTCTCCCTCTGCCTGCCGCGCGCCCCCCCCGCCCCCCGCTTGTGCTCTCTCTCTCTCTCTGACAAATAAATATTTGAGATAGAGCACAGGTGGTGGGGAGGAGCAGAGAGAGAGGAAGAAGCAGACTCCCCACTGAACAGCGACATGGGGCTCAATTCCAGGATCTCACTTACCTGACTAAGCCACCCAGGTGCTGCAATTCTACCTGAATTGGGAAAAAAAAAAGTTTAGAGATCAAGAAGGAAATGGTGTCTGTCATATGACTCTACTCCTAGGATTCTGTTCAGAGACCTCAGAGCCATGATAGATGACAAAGAGGAGGACCCCAATACATCAAGGGGATTTTTAACACTGAGGAGGGTTATAAAGGAGGTTCACAGAGACTAGATGAGAGTTCCTCCACATGCAGCTCTTAATGCTGAAAAACAAAGGTCAGAACTTTCTACATTCTGCTCTTTCCTCAAAGCCCTGCTTAAATCTTACTTCTTTTATAACCTCCTTTGATATGTTCCAACTCTTAAAACTACCTTTTTTCTTTTTCATATTGGATTGGAAATTACTACATTTTTTTTTTTTTTTTTAAGATTTATTTATTTATTTTGAGAGAGTGAGAATGAGAGAGAGAGAGAGAGAGTACATGAGTGGGGGAGGGTCAGAGGGAGAAGCAGGCTCCTCGCTGAGCAGGGAGCCCGATGCGGGACTCGATCCCGGGACTCCGGGATCATGACCTGAGCCGAAGGCAGTCGCTTAACCAACTGAGCCACCCAGGCACCCCGGAAATTACTACATTTCTTATTGTTAAGAACACAAGAACCCCAAGCTTTTGGGGTAGTTAGATATAAGTTCAACTTCCCATCATTTTTTAAAATTTTTTTTGGTGGGCAGCAAAGCAAAGTTTATTGGTGATAGTACTAAGCTCCAAAAGGGTGGGGGGGGGTGCGGGGAGGACCCCAGAGAGTTGCCTTCAACTTCTCATCCTTGAAGCTCAATTTACAGATTATTTGAATGAAGATAACAAACCACCCTTGCAGGGTTGCTAGATTCAAAAAACTCATGCATGTAAAAAAAAAAAAAAAAAAAAAAATCATGCATGTAAAACAATTACAGTGTTAGGCAAGTGATAGATACTCAGCCAAGAGTAATTGCTGTAATTCCTATTGTGTTTTGTCTCTATCTTTGTTTCCTGAACTGAGGTGGTCTGTAATTAACAGACACATATTAGCCATTTCAATAGTTGTGTGGCTTTGGGAATTTATTTAATCTCTTTAGCTTTCTCAGGTTTATTGAAGCATAATTTACATACTGTGAAATTCATCCATTTTAATGCATAGTCTTATAAGTTTTGGCAAATGCATGTAGTCTTTGTAACTACCAACACAAGATATAGAGCTTTAATCATTCCAGAAAATTCCTTCTGGTCTCTTTGTAGTCAACTCCTACCCCCTCCCAGCTCCTGAAAACCAATGATCTATTTTCTGTTCTTACAATTTTGTCTTTTCCAGGATGTCTTGTAAATAGAATGAGTCTTGGTTCTTTAATTTAGTATAATACATTTGAGATTGACTCATGTTTCTGTGTGTGTCATTAGTTTGTTCCTTCTTATGATGAATAGTAGTATTCCATTATATAGATGTACTATAGTTTATCTATTCACCAGTTGAAGGATATTTGGTTATTTCTAGGTTTTGGCGATTACAAATGAAGTCCACTATTAACTTTCCTATGTAGTTTTTATGTGAACACTCAAGTTTCACTCATTTGGGATAAATATCCAAGCAGGGAGCTTAGTCATATGCTAAGTGTATGTTTAGCTTTTTAAGAAACCGCCAGGGGTGCCTGGGTGGCTCGGTTGGTTGGGCTATTGGGTGTCCGACTCTTGATTTGGCTCAGATCATGATCTCAGGGTCATGAAATCGAGCTCTGAGAGAGACTCCATGCTCAGCGGGGAGTCTGCTGGAGATTCTCTCTCCCTCTACCAGTCCCCACCCCCCCCACTCCCCCCATTCTCTAAGATAAATAAGTAAATCTTTGAAAAACAAAACTGCAACAGTTTTCCAAAATGGTTGCAACATATTGTCTTCTCACCAGAAATGTATGATATCCAGTTGCCTTCTTTCCTCACTGACACTTGATATGATCCATCTTTTAAATTTTAGCCATCGTAATAGGTGAATAATGGTATCTTATTGATCTTATTGTGGTATTAATTTACCTTCCATATAGCTTCTCGGTGGAGTGGTTGTTAAAGTATTTTGCCCCCTTTTTATTGAATCATTTGTTTTCTTATTATTCAGGTTGAGGAATTCATTATACATAAATTTAGAATCAGCATGTCACCTTTCACAACAAAAATCCAACAGGGATTTTTTTCCTACAGGGATTTTTGATGGCTTTTCTGGGCCAGTGAATAATGGCAAGAGCGGCATGTTGTAGGCCCAACAGAATGGGAGAACTCTAGGAAAATGATACTTGGTATTGTGTTTTAATGTATCAGGGAGAGTTTTTCTTACATTTAGTTATGTTCCTCTGTAAGAAAATACCTAGACTTGGGGCTTCTGGCTGGCTCAATCAGTAGAGCATGTGACTCTTGATCTTGGGTTTGTGAGTTCAAGCCCCATGCTAGGTGTGGAACCTATTTTAAAGAAAAGATCTAGACTTAAGTAGAATGCAGCAGTGTGTTAGGAGTTCTGCAAAGTGGAAGAAGGCAATAATGGAATGCAGTTGGGTTGTATGCAGTGTGGTGTGTGTTGCGAAATGAAGGCAATTGTCAGCTGAGTATTTCTGTGCTAATTTACTAAGCCTCCATTGCCTTAGTTAATATAACACAGCTACAATCTGATGCAATGACCTGACCTGTGGGTAGAGGCTACAAAAACAAAAAAGATGGCAGATATGTATGTTGGGTAAAGTGTTAATGACCTCCAAAGATTAAGGGAGTAAGGAGTGTTAAGACCTAGGTTTGACTACTGGCTAGGCTAAAATAGTTGCTAGCTGATATTGAGTATCTGTTACCTAAATGACAATAATCATAATATTTATCTCAAAGGATTGTAAAGATTTAATGAAGAATTATATGTAATACACTTCAAAAGTTGTGGTCTATGCAAGCATGATGTATAACTATTTCATTAAAATCTTTCTTAACTTCTGTTCTTTCATATCAAGTTGCCCCAAACAGAATACTTCCCTGGCTGACCAGTGTGCCTCCCATGGATGGGCTATCTTGGGATACTTTATGTAGCTGGTGCCAAAAAAGAACTTGAGTACTGATAGCAGGCTTAGTAAATTGGGAATTTGTGTTGCTCAGAACAAAGATGGGAATGTGAATCCTTTTATTAACTTAGACTGTTTATACATGCATATTTTTTAAAAAAAGTCACTTGTTTGGAAGGCAGTGATAGTATAAAGTCATAATTCTTATAAGGAATTATTTTGCCTAATTTTGTATAAAGCAAGGCCAGAGAAAGCAGAAGGCTATAGAGGGGGAGGACATTATTCTTGGTCTCAACTCCCATACGTTACTCTCTCCACGGTCCACCCTGCTTCCACCTGTTTTGAACTATGGAGATAAATAACATTCATTTTTTTTTTAATGGAGTAGCACCACATTTTTGGACACTGATCACAAGACCTGCTTGCAGAATATGTTCACCTCAGCAGAAGGGTCCAGAAATTGTCATATTCAAGAAGAGGCTTGATATTGGCCAGTTTAGCAATGCCTCAGCACAGATGCAATACAGGGAAGAAGACTCAAGTGGCCACAACTTGTTGACATGGCTAAAAGGATTGTGATAAATAACCCAGACCAAGAGGCTGCATGATTATTATGTTCAAGGAAGAGATTAAGATCAGAGAACCATAGAGCAGTAGTCTTCACTACTGTTACTACCACTTCCCAGTCCCTAGGGTGCCTGGCTGGCTCAGTCAGTAGAGCATGCAACTCTTTTTTTTTAAAGATTTTTATTTATTTATTTGAGAGAGAGAGAATGAGAGAGAGAGCACATGAGAGGGGGAGGGTCAGAGGGAGAAGCAGACTCCCTGCTGAACAGGGAGCCCGACGCAGGACTCGATCCAGGGACTCCAGGATCATGACCTGAGCCGAAGCCAGTCGCTTAACCAACTGAGCCACCCAGGCGCCCGAGCATGCAACTCTTAATCTTGGGGTTGTAAGTTTGAGCCCCGCATGGGGTGTACCTATTACTTAAAATCTTAAAAAAAAAAAAATAGTGCTAATCAGAAAGAGGGAAGTAGCTCAAGTTTAAGCTTCAAATAGAAAGGAAGTGATGGATGAAGCCACTTACCATTTAACAGTCCATAGTTTGGAAAAGAGTTTCCCATAAGGCATCTCTCCATTTGCCATAGCTCACTTTTTACGGGCAAATGTCAACATTTTTCCTAAATTGATTTTTTTTTTAAAGATTTTATTTATTTATTTATTTGAGAGAGAGAGAGAGAGAGAGAAACAGCATGAGAGGGGAGAGGGTCAGAGGGAGAAGCAGGCTCCCCGCTGAGCTGGGAGTCTGATGTGGGACTCGATCCCAGGACTCCGGGACCATGACCTGAGCCGAAGGCAGTTGCTCAACCAACTGAGCCACCCAGGCGCCCTCCTAAATTGATTTCTAAGCCAAGTAATTTGGCTCTGTTCTTTACCCATCGTTGAGTGTAATTATAATTTCAGAGGGAAATATAAAGTGTCAATGTGCTCAGCAGAGGAGTGCCACAACCTGAGTAAACCCAATTTCTCTTCCCTTTCTTCAAGACATTCAGGCAAAGAAAGTATCCCATTATGATGTGGTAATCATGCAAAGTGTCCTTCAGCTCTGTACTGCAGGGAGAATAATTGGTTAGTGGCCCCAACTTTAGCTTAACCACCATGGAGTACATGCCTACGCTAAAACTCCTATCTGCTATTCCCAGCCACTAAGTGTAGCAGGAACTCTAAGGTAGGGTCAGTTTTGGGCTTAGACTCGGGGACTCCTCGTCAGGCTTGCAAAACCTTTCTTGCAACTACACTATAGTTCAAGACTCTTCCTCCCAAACTCCCTTCCCTCTCCTTCACAGGGGTCACCTTCATCATGCTCTGACATCTCTCCTAGCCTGCTGGCTTCTTTCTCCTTTTCCCTCATAGTTGTTTCCTACGGCAAACCTCTTGCGTACCTAATCTTATTCTGGCATCTGCTTCTTGGAGGACATGAACAAAAACATATGGTGCCAGGAACAGTTGAGAAAATTGATAAGATGGGATGCTGGACCTGGCTCATTCACCTGCTGGTGAACAAAAAAGGACCAATTCTGAGTGCTGTGTAAGGGATGGTTAGTCCCTCACACATAATGGTATTCAATTGCTAGAGATTTTAGTGGAGGTGACCTGGAAAAAATGTTCTAGTAGAGGAGAATGCCCTTACAAATGCAATAATTCAGGCATTTGGAAAATATAGATGTTAGGGGGTCTACAAATACAGTGGAGTTGGCTGGTTACTGGTAAGTTGTATTAATGCTCATCAATGTGATAATGAAGAACTGAAGGCCAGTAAGAAGTGTTGAAAGACTAAGCATGAGATGTAAAAGCCAAAGAGGTTCTTGTAGTTACAGAGGCCCATATCTCATGTTGATAGAAGAATGGACAGAGCTGAGCTGCAAACAGAAGCTCTGATAGCTAAAATTGCAGGACTACAGAGACTTAAAATTTTAGCAAAGGCTGGTCTGTTGTGCTAAAGTCAGCAACCTGGGTAGGAAAATCTTGGACCCTTAAACACTGGGTGGGTTGATGCTGAAAGTGTCAATATGTTATCTGAGGCCACACACCCACCAGAGGATGTTCCTCAGGAGGGGAGAGAGGACCTAGCATTCACCAAGGTCATAAGAAACATGCTGGAGAGGGGTCATGAGCATTGCCAAGAAGATCAGTGGTCCTCTACAGAGATGGCTGATCGTAGGTGAGGCAGCCATAGAACTGGGCTTGCTAATGTCATTCTGGGGATGGTGGGCTCTGAAATAAATGAGCTAGATGGTGTCACTTAACCAGCAGAAACCAGGAGGCCGCAGTAACCAGGAAGGTTGAAGGGCAGCTCAGGGGAGCTGACTCTTAGGGGGCTGTGGAGGTGGTTAACCAAGCCTGGCATCCCTGGGGCAAAAGAGATGGGCAGCCAACAAGGATGCTGCTGCTTCTCCTTCTTCTCCTCCTCCTCCTTTTTTTATTTTCTTCTTCTTTATTTTTTTTTTAAGATTTTTATTTATTTATTTGACAGAGAGACACAAGAGAGAGGGAACAAAAGCAGGGGGAGTGGGAGAGGGAGAAGCAGTCTTCCTGCCGAGCCAGGAGCCTGATGCAGGGCTTAATCCCAGGACCCTGGGATCATGACCTGAGCCGAAGGCAGACACTTAACAACTGAGCCACCCAGGTGCCCCTTCTTCTTCTTCTTTAATATGGAAGTAAATAATTACTTGTATTTTTAAATTTTTTCCCAGTTTTATTGAGATATAATTGACATATAACATTCTATGAGTTTAGGGTGTACAATATATTAATTTGATATATGTATATATTGTAAAAAAGGAGGCTTCTTAACATCTACAATCAAAAGTCAAGAATAGAGAAACCAAAAGGTGAGGGCAATCACCCTAGTAAAAAGTCACCATGTCTTGAAGCAAGGGCAAAAATGAACTATTGGGACTTCATCAAGATAAAAAGCTTTTGCACAGCAAAGGAAACAGTCAACAAAACCAAAAGACAACCGACAAAATGGGAGAAGATATTTGCAAACGACATTTCAGTAAAGGGCTTGTAGCCAAAATCTATAAAGAACTTATCAAACTCAACACCCAAAGAACAAATAATCCAATCAAGAAATGGGCAGAAGACAGGAACAGACATTTTTCCAAAGAAGACATCCAAATGGCCAACAGACATATGAAAAAGTGCTCAACATCACTCGGCATCAGGGAAATCCAAATCAAAACCTCAACGAGATACCACCTCCAGTCAGAATGGCTAAAATTAGCAAGTCAGGAAATGACAGACATTGGCAAGGATGTGGAGAAAGGGGAACCCTTCTACACTGTTGGTGGGAATGCAAGCTGGTGCAGCCACTCTGGAAAACAGTATGGAGGTTCCTCAAAAAGTTGAAAATAGGGGCACCTGGGTGGCTCAGTTGGTTAAGCGACTGCCTTCGGCTCAGGTCATTATCCTGGAGTCCTGGGATCGAGTCCCACATTGGGCTCCCTGCTCAGCAGGGAGTCTGCTTCT
>NC_138369.1:142971238-143006332 GCF_054177405.1 Leptonychotes weddellii
AAAAAAAAAACAAAAACAAAACACGAAATCTTGCCATTTGCAACAACGTGGATAGAACTAGAGGGTATTATGCAAAGCGAAATAAGTCAATCAGAGAAAGACAAGTATCATATGATCTCACTGATATCAAGAATTCTTAATCTCAAGAAACAAACTGAGGGTTGCTGGAGTGGTGGGGGGTGGGAGGGGTGGGGTGGCTGGGGGATAGACATTGGTTGGGGAGGGTATGTGCTATGGTGAGCACTGTGAATTGTGTAAGACTGATGAATCACAGACCTGTACCCCTGAAACAAATATATATTTTTAAAAAAAGAAGAAGAAGAAGATAGTAGGAAGGGAAAAATGAAGGGGGAAATTGGAGGGGGAGATGAACCATGAGAGACTATGGACTCTGAGAAACAAACTGAGGGTTTTAGAGGGGGGGGGTGGGGGGACGGGTTAGCCCAGTGATGGGTGTTAAGGAGGGCATGTATTGAACGGAGCACTGGGTGTTATATGCAAACAATGAATCATGGAACACTACATCAAAAACTAATGATGTAGTGTATGGTGACTAACCTAACATAAAAAAAAAAAAAAGGTCACCAAGTCTTTCTCGGCTCCCAGACCTGAACTGATTTTCAGATCCAGAACCTACTAGGTGAGGAGATGGCTGGTTTCCTGGGAGGAAGGACTCTGTACCACTATGACAAGTATTTCTTATAATGATCCCTCAGCCTTTCCCCCAAAGGGGTCTACAGCCATTTAACCATGTTACACTGGAAAAGAGACGTGAGACATTTTGAGAATGATTGGACACAGGATCTAAACCAATATTGATACTCAAATTTTCATCATGACCCCCCCCCCTGTGTTAGATTGGAGGTTTAAAGGAGGCAGGTAACAACTGGAGTTCTGGCTAAAGACTAACTCAAGGAGACTCATTGGTTTTATGAATACACCCAGGGATCATTTCCCCAAGTCTCTGAATGTATGACTGGAATTGATACACTTGACATTTGAAGTAATCCTCACATTGAGTCCTTGACTTATGGGATAAGATGTATTTCAGTGGGAAGGCCAATTCAAAACTAATGAAACTGCTTCCTATCACACCCTGATATGCATAAATCCCAAATTCTGTAGTTATGAAACTTATCTTGAGGTAGCACATGTAGGGGCCCAGGGCAAGCTGCCTGAAAATGTACCCCAATGGCATATTGATTATTTTGGATTGAAGGTACTTGGGAAACAACAAGGACGCTCAGACCTTCCTCTGTCCCCATGAAAGCAGGGAATAAATCTTCCATATGGGAAATACTCTCCCTTTACTAAGTAAAAATACATCCTTATCACCAGACATGGAAACTTTAAAGTTGAGAAAGCTATAGAAATGAACCTTATTACTTTTTTACTAATCTCCTATCTCAGCCCAAATTCCAATTAGAATTCCTTATTAATTGCAGCCATCAAAAAAAAAAAAAAAAGAAATCTTGCCCTTTGCAACGACGTGGATGGAACTAGAGGGTATTATGCTAAGTGAAATAAGTCAATCAGAGAAAGACAAGTATCATATGATCTCACTGATATGTGGAATTTGAGAAACAAGACAGAGGATCATAGGGGAAGGGAGGGAAAAATGAAACAAGATGAAACCAGAGAGGGAGACAAACCATAAGAGACTCTTAATCTCAGGAAACAAACTGAGGGTTGCTTGAGTGGTGGGTGGTGGGAGGGATGTGGTGACTGGGTGATGGACATTGGGGAGTGTGTGTGCTATGGTGAGCGCTGTGAATTGTGTAAGACTGATGAATCACAGACCTGTGATCCTGAAACAAAATAATACATTATATGTTAATAAAAAGAAAAGAATTCCTTACTAATTAAAGTTCTCAAACACTTGTTTTCTTTATCCTGTCAATTCCTCACAAATGTATTGTCCCTTTTCTAAAATGTATAAAAAACTGCTTACCTTGGTCATTTCTTTGGGTCTCAATTTCAAGATTGGGCCTCTGTGTGTACATAATCAAATTTTGGCTTTTTTCTCCTATTAACTTGTCTCATGGAAATTTAATTCTTAGTCCAGCTGGAAGAAGTTGAAGGGTAGAGAAAGAATTTCTGCCTCCCCTACACATATAATCAGTATTTTGTAGCATTAAGAATGGGTTGGTCAGGGGTACTTGGGTGGTACAATCAGTTAAGCGTCAGACTCTTGGTTTCGGCTCAGGTGGTGATCTCCCCGTCATGGAATAGAGCCCCACATTGGGCTTCATGCTCCGTGCTCTGTATTCAGTGAGGAGTCAGCTTGAGTTTCTCTCTTCCTCTCCCTCTGCCCTTCCCCACCATGTACACAAACACACACACTCTCTCTCTCTCTCTCTGTCTCAAATAAATAAATAAATCTTAAAAAAAAAAAAAAAAAAAGAATGGATTGGCTGGGTGATAATATGACCAGTTAGAGATTTCAGTAACTAGTTAGAGAGACTTCAGACAAGAAAAATGGCAATAGCAGCAGAGTTACAAGAGAGACAAAATCAAGCAAGAAGTGTATGTGATTGACGCCATAGGACTTTGACGATTTGGAGTTTAAGGAGAATTGTTATCTTTCTGCCTTTAAATCACTGGGCGGGTAATAATACATCTCAAAGGAGAAGAAATACAGTGGACTCTTGAACAACACAAGGGTTGGGGGCACTGTCCCCTGCACTATCAAAAATCCATGTATAAATTTTGACTCCCCCCAAACTTGACTACTAATAGCCTACTGTTGGCTGGAAGCCTTACTGATGACATAAAAAGCCAACTAACACATATTTTGTGTGTTATATGTTTTACATACTATATTCCTACCATACAGGAAGCTAGGGAAAAGAAAATGATATTAAGAAACTCATAAGGAAAAGGGGCTGCCTGGGTGGCTTAGTTGCTTGAGCATCTGATTCTTGATCTCAGCTCAGGTCTTGATCTCAAGGTTGTAAGTTCAAGCCCCACATTGGGCTCCAGGATGGGTATGTAGCCTACTTAAAAAAGAGAGAAAGGAAGGGAGGAAGGAAGGACGGAAGGGAGGAAGGAAGGAAGGAAAGTAAGGAAGAGAAAGGAAGGAAGAGAAAATATATTTACAGTACTGTACTATATTAAAAAAGATCTGTGTATAAGTGGACCCATGCAGTTCAAACCCATGATGTTGAAAGGCCTGCAGAAGGAGTTTGAAAGCTGGTGGGGAAGTCAGTGAGTTTATTTTTTATTTATTTATTTATTTATTTATTTTTTTTTAAAGATATTTATTTATTTATTCATGAGAGACAGAGAGAGAGAGGCAGAGGGAGAAGCAGGCTCCCAAGGAGCAGAGAGCCCGATGCGGGACTCGATCCCAGGACCCTGGGATCATGACCTGAGCCGAAGGCAGATGCTTAACCATCTGAGCCACCCAGGCGCCCAGTGAGTTTATTTTTTTAACATGTTTGAAGTGCATAATAGGATACGCCAAAACTTAGGTCAGTAACAGGCAAAAAGATTGAATTAGAAATACATATGTAAGAGGGGTACCTGGGTGGCTCAGTTGGTCAAGTGTCTGCCTTTGGCTCAGCTCATGATCCCAGGGTCCTGGTATTGAGTCCCGCATTGGGCTCCTTGCTCAGCGGGGAGCCTGCTTCTTCCTCTCCCTCTGCCTGCAACTCCGCCTGCTTGTGCTCTCTCTCTCTCTCTCTGTCAAATAAATAAATAACATCTTAAAAAAAAAAAAAGAAATACATATGTAGGAGTCATCAGCATGTAGGTGGTAGCTGAAATTAAAGAAATGGACGAGGCTGCTCTAGGAAAGCATAAGGCATGGTCAAGAGTAGAGAAATGAACCCTATGGGACACCAGTATTTTAGGAGTTAAACAGTGAAAAAAGAGGGAAAAACCATTAAATGAATGGAAAGGAACTTGAGTAAGAAGATATGTTCAGAAAGTTGAATTGTGAAAGGGGGCGATAATAGTGGGCAGATGTTTGTGTGCCTCCTTAAATCACCTTTTGTGATGCTCTCATTTGTGAATTAATCAGAATAAAGTGATATTCTCCCCCCCCAAAAAAGCATGATTGTGTCAAAGAAGATGGGTGTACACACACGAGTGTGTTTCATTTAAGTGGGACACGTTTAAAATATTTGTGTCCTGGAAGGGAAGAACCTGCAAAGAGGGAAAGGTAGAAAACTCTGGAAGGAACAAGTAAGTGATGAGGACCTAGGAGCAGGGAGCCTGGGCTTACTTTACTTAAGTCTCCATCCTTCCTCATCCACCATCCTCAGAGAGTAGGGCAATTGCTTAGTTCCTACACTTGCTGGTAGAGCTATACCTAATTTTGCAACTATTACTGGAGAATCTATAGCTAAATCAGTTCCCTGTCCAAAGTTGCCCTCCCCACATCATTTCCCCAGGACTGTTGAGCTCTGTTCAGCCACATCCTCTGAATTATATAGTATGGTAGAGGACAGATAACGGGTCTGGATTCTAAATTTAAATTCTCCTAATAGTGACTGTTACACATGATCCCAAAGACATATTTAATAAAAAAAAAAAAAGCAAAAATGCTCATT
This sequence comes from Leptonychotes weddellii, assembly GCF_054177405.1. Lineage (NCBI taxonomy): Eukaryota > Metazoa > Chordata > Mammalia > Carnivora > Phocidae > Leptonychotes > Leptonychotes weddellii. The sequence goes on from NC_138369.1 coordinate 142,975,795, forward strand.
TATTTCTCAATCAGAAGGTGAGGATTGTAACTATTGTTCTAAAGTAGAAATGTATTCAATAATCCTTTTAGGTGGGAATTTCTTGAAATGAAGGATGTGGCTAAGTTGGGATCATCTTTCAGTGCAATTTTCATTTTCTTCATCAGGACACTGAAGAACTCAGAAGGTGTCCCTTCCACTTAGTAGTGATACTGAACCATACTTTCCAAACTGTTTCTCAGAAACTTAGGGTTCTGTGGGATTGCCTTACGGGTTTTTATTTCCCGATAAGAGTTCCCTCACTTTTTGTTTTTTGAAGTATGATGATCTAATTGGCTTTATTAGGAGAGTTGCTTCACTTTTATCTACTATATATTGGTGCTTCATAAACATTTACTCTTGTAGAAATTTTGAAAAGCACTTATTTAAATAAGAAACATATGCATTCATAAATATTTAACTTACAATATAGTAAATAAAATATATTTGAAATAGGTAATACATTTTTACTTCAAAACTATTGTCTGTTATTGGAATAAATGTTAAACATAAGTATTCATAAACAACTTTTTTTCTTTAAAAAAAAAATTTCTATCCTACAGCCTAAATTGTATTTTATAGATTAGCATTCTTTCAATGGCTTCTTTTGAGCTTTTAGGTATATACTGAGCCGCAAACTTAAGTTGGTACAATATGAGAGTTGTTTGTTGCACGTAATTAAGAGCTTGCTTTGAACCAGGCACTGTGCGGAGCACCAAGAGAAAAAAAGATGAGTGTGAGAACTTCAGAGCATCACAGTCTGGTAAGACAGAGTCACATCAGTCTTGGATCAGCGTTTGCACCATATCCTTTAGAAGCAGCGCAAAGAGGGACTTCACTCAAAAGGGAATCACATGGGATGGGGTGGGGGGGGGGAAGGCGGACACTAATGCAATCTGTATAGCTAGCATTGATTGAGCCTCTATTCTGAGCCAGACACAGTGCAAGGCTCTGTGTAAACCGAGGGTAACCCACACACATCTGGCCATGGCTCTCTGGAGCCTGCTGTCTAATTGGGGAGATGAAATTAAACAAGTAAAACCCCAACTATATACAGAATAACACATTCAAATGAACTCTATGAAGGAAAAGAGTGAGAAAATAACAGGAGCAAAATTTTAAGGGTGAGTCCAAGAAACTGGCGTTTAAGTTTAAAGAATCTGATAGAGGTGCTAATGATCCCTACAATGACAATAGTATTACAATTTGAAAATGTATCAAATTAAATGTTGTACACTTTATTTTATTTTTTAATTTATTTATTTGAGAGAAAGAGAGAGCAATGAGCAGGGTGAGGGGCAGAGGGAGAAGCAGACTCTCCACAGAGCTGGGAGCCAGACGTGGGGCTGGATCCCGAGACTCCAGGATCATGACCTGAGCCGAAGGCGGACACTCAACCGACTGAGCCACCAGGCGCCCCTAAATGTTGGACACTTTAAATTTACACAATGTTATATGTCAAAAACACTTCAATGGAAAAAAATAAGTTTGAAGAATGAGGAGCCAGATGAGTGGAGAGGAAAAAGTGTTAAAAAAAAAAAAGCCATCCCCGAATCTCTTCAAACCAATTTACAATAAATGCAAAGGATAGAAGAATAGGCTAAATGGAGCAACAAATGAAATTAACAAAGTCCAGATAGGAGACTACAGGAAATTCACACAATTCTTTAAACAATAGCAAGAACAGTAACAAAAAATTCTAAGAAAAATAAAAGATGGAAGGAGAATTTACAGGTTGGTATTTCCTTCAAAATAACCCAGGAGAGAGGGACTAGGGGGTGGTTTTGATGAAATCAGGTTGGCTGGATGTCAACAGTTGTTGAAACTGGATGATGGATACATGAGGCTTCATATGGTCTGCTTTTGCACGTGTTTGAATTTTCCCATAATATAACCTTTTCAAAGAGGAGGGAGGAAAATCAATAAAATAACTGTATTGTAATAAGTGCTAAGAGAAAAAAAATATGGTAATGAAATGCTTTTTCCACTGGAAGTTCTGCCCTAGCCTAAGACATTGGTATCAGTACAGGATACCAGGTGGGCTACCTTCTAAAACCAGCCAGAAAAAGCGCACCAGGTGGGGTCACACCCAAGTGGGTGTAGACAGTACTTTCTAGGCTGAATTTCCATGGGCTGATTTAGTTTCCATCCTGGAAGGGAGGAGCCAGGATTCCAACCATTATCTGCCTAATCCAAACGCATTTGGTCACACCCTGATCTAGTCAAGGTTTCTAGACTTTAGGTGCAAAAGAATTACCCTAAGGGCTTGTTGAATTTTGAGTCCTGCCCTCAGGGATCCAATTCGGGAGGTCTGGGGTAAAGTTTTCTAATTTATTTTTCCAAACAGTTCTTCATTAAACTGAAGCTGAGCGCTTGCAGACCACACGTTGAATATAGTATATGCTAAATTAAACTGATCTAGGCTCCCTGGGTCCTGAGACCAAGGGACCAGACCATTTTCCTAGGGACAGAGAAAGCCCACAGTGAGAGCAATGGTTGCCGGTGTTGCCACACTCTTTGTATTTTCCTTTAGTAGCCCTGGCTTCTTAGAGTGACCTACGAAAACATCTGTGACTTCTCTAGCCTCATCTTTCCAGCAGTTCCCAAATGCTTGCAGCTCTGTATTCATTAGTCCATCACTTGCCTTAGTCTTTTGGCTTTTGCTGCTCCTATCCTGAACAGCCAAACGTTTCCCTTTATAGCCACCTCACCAGTAAGGCAGATTTAATGTTTGTGTTTAGAACTAAATCCAGGAATGTAAATCTAATCTCCCAGTGAATGACACACCCATGGGCATAAATCAGTTATGAAATACCTCTGATTCGGGGCGCCTGGGTGGCTCAGTCGTTAAGCATCTGCCTTCAGCTCAGGTCAGGGTTCTGGGATCGAGCCCCACGACTTGGGCTCCCCGCTCAGCGGGAAGCCTGCTTCTCCCTCTCCCACTCCCCCTGCTTGTGTTCCTTCTCTCGCTCTCTCTCTCTGTGTCAAATAAATAAATAAAATCTTAAAAAGAAATACCTCTGATTCTTTTTTTTATTCCCTCCATAGTAACATCATTCAATCCATCACCAATATTGTCCTAGAGATGTTTCAAAAATATTTTTTTATTCAATTGCAATGTGTTAGCAAGAATTCGTCACTTCCAGTTTTCTCTCAAGTCTCACCTTAAACAAATAAAGACAAAAATATTTTTAAATTATTATTATTTTTTTAAAGATTTTTATTTATTTATTTGACAGAGAGACACAGCGAGAGAAGGAACACAAGCAGGGGGAGAAAGAGAAGCAGGCTTCCCGCTGAGCAGGGAGCCTGACGCGGGGCTCGATCCCAGGACCCTGGGATCATGACCTGAGCGGAAAGCAGACGCTTAACGACTGAGCCACCCAGGCGCCCCTAAAATTATTATTGTTATTATTTTAAGTAAACTCTGCGTCCAACATGGGGCTCAAACTCACAGACCTCGAGATGAAGTCTCATGCTCTATCCACGGGGCCATCCAGGCCCTAAAAATCTTCATTTTAAAATGTATTAAAATGTATTAGGAGTGATATTAATTACCCAATAACTCACCTGTCATATAATGGACAAGACGGGGTGTAAAACCGACGACATTAATCACACCGTCAGATAGTGTGGGAGGGGAAGAAGAGTAGGAAGGAAAACAGCTCTTCTGGGAAACAGGAAGTAGACAAAGACATTTGCTTATAAAAGGAGAAATCAGGTTGGAAGCCCTCAGGTGAAAAAGAGTGAAGGGCAGATGTCCTAAGATTGCTACTAGCTTTGCCTTCCTCTGACTGTTCCTGGAAATGGCGCACTCCAGTTACGAGAACAATGAGCAGGTAAGTTTAGTTCCGACAGAATGAATTTTCCCCACAGACTTACTTTTCAGAGACTTTCCGGAGCTTGCTTATGTTTCCTTCTTGCCCCCAATTTTAGTTTCTGGGTGTAAGAAATCTCCGGTCTTGGAGTCTCTCCTCTTTGCAAGTGGATTATTACTTTTATTGCACGATTGTGGCTTTGAGAAAATTTGGGTGAGAGTGAAAAAGACAAAGTAAAGATTGCCGTTCCTAAGCCGAAGTAAGAGATGGATTCTGTAGAAAGATGTAGCTGGGCAAGAGAAAAACGTAAAGAAGTGGAGAGCGACAATAAAAAGAAAGTGAGAAAAGGTAATGTGGATAAGGTCAGAAAGTGAAGTGACCAATTTGGTTTCTTTCCTGTGGGAATGTGTCCTACTCCTAGACATTAAGTATATGGTGGTGGGCGAGTCATATCGCTGGTCTGAGCCCCCACGTATCTCTGGAGTGGAGTAGTATTCCCCCGGTTCCTTTGTATGAATGTGTGCGGGAGTGCTTTGAAAGTACACAGGGGCGCCTGGCTCGCTCCCGCGGTGGAGCCTGTGAGCCTCGATTTGGGGGTTCTAAGTTCGAGCCCCACGCTGGGTGTAGAGATTACTTAAAAATCAAATCTTAAAAAAGAAGTTATACATATGCAGGATGAGAGTGTGAGCAATGGGAAGCCATTGAAGGGAGGGAAGTGGGAAGGGCGTGGCCCCATCAGATCCACTTGGCTGTTCTGAGCAGAAAGTACTGGCAATACTTGGAATGGATTGGAGTGGAATGGAGTTTATTTACCTTTGGATTTGGGAGGAAACTTTTTTTTTCTTTTTTAAGATTTTATTTATTTGACAGAGAGAGACACAGCCAGAGAGGGAACACAAGCAGGGGGAGTGGGAGAGGGAGAAGCAGGCTCCCCGCGGGGCAGGGAGCCCAATGCGGGGCTCGATCCCAGGACCCTGGGATCATGACCTGAGCCGAAGGCAGACGCTTAACGACTGAGCCACCCAGGCACCCCTGGGAGGAAACTTTGAAGCATAGTATACTCTATGGCATGGTTCATTTAATTTTTGAGACTCAGTTACCTAATTTTTAAAATAGGAAAACTGATAAATTACTATAAATGTGCTCTGAAGATTAAATGACAGAAATACAGAAAGCACCTAGCACAGTGCATGTGTACTATACAAAACCAGTAAATGTTAGCTCCTTACTACCTATCCATTCTATTTTTCTTTCATTAGATCATTAAAAGAGTTCTGACTGCCCACTCGGTGCTGGGCACTTTGAGTGTTGCTGTGATTGCAACAGAGTAAAATGTGTATTCATTCCCCTCAGGTCATGGAGCTGAAATAAGGCCAGTATGGCTAGATCTCAGAATGCTCAGGGGTCTTGAGCTGAGTGACAGGCAGAGGTCAGACTCCAGAAATTTGTAGGTCACACAAGGGAGTTTTGTCTTTAACCTGAATAGCAATGATAAGCCATTGAAGTGTTTTTGTTTTTGTTTTTTTAAAGCAGGAGAGCAGTCTTCAGAAAGAATGGTGTCAGAATGGAGTTTGGAATGCTAGGAAATTATTGCATCTCCCAGTGAGAGTTGATGATAGCTGGAGTTGGGAATCATCGGGAATCATGATAGGAGGTGGGAAGGCAGGAACTCGTTCCGTACAGATTTAGCAGATAAAATGCAAGTATTTGTTTTAGCTGAGGGAGAGGAAGGCCTTGAGAGAGGGGTGGTTTCCCCAAACTTGAGACCTATCCTTTCATTTACATCCACCTGTAAATCTACTTTTGTCAGTTTCCTTATTGTTTCTCTTACCATTTTTTATTTTTATTTTTGACAAGGTTTTATTTATTTATTTGAGAGAGAGAGAACACAAGCATGGGGAATGGCAGGCAGAGGGAGAAGGAGAAGCAGTTTCTCCGATGAGCAGGGAGCCTGACGGAGGCTCAATCCCAGGACCCCAGAATCATGACCTGACTGAAAGCAGATGCATAACTGACTGAGCCACCCAGGCACCCCTCTTGCCATTTTTTTTTTAAATGTTAAATTATTAAAATGATCTCTATACCCAACATGGTGCTCGAACTTACAACCCCGAGATCAAGAGTCACACACCTCGTAGCCAGGCAACCCTGTTTCTCTTATCTAATAAATGGTCTGCTAATCAACATCAAATTCAAGGAATCACTGTGAGTCTTCTCTCCAGCCACCTACTGGTTTCTGAGTTTCTTATTAATTGTGCTTTGAAAGTAAGCAGTTAGTTTTATGGTATCAGATGAGAATCCTCAATTGACATTTCCTTTTCCAGAATTTCCCAGAGGAGGCATTAGAGGAAGAAAGTGTGATTCTCACATTGGTTCCAGTTAATGAGGAACCTAATGAAGAACATCAAATGGAACCAAGTGTTTCTTCAACTTCAGAAGTCAGCCTGAAGATGCCTGGGTCAAGCGATAAAGGTATGAGGAAGGATTGCTCAGTTTGCTGCTCCCCCAGCCCTGGGAAGCCCAGGAAAAAGATTTCTGTTTCTTATCCTTTGACTGTACAAATCTTAAATCTTAAATCTTACCTTGATTACCTGTGGTGAGAGAGTTCTCAAACTCCCACACTTCTCAATTGCTAGGCACCATGCCTTGCTTTTAAGACACACAAAATAGGCATGTGGTGTGCCTTGGACAGGGCATGGTTCTTATAGTCAGCTAGATAGGAATTCAAATTCCCAACCCAGGAAACTCAATCTTGTCTTCGTTTTGGTTAATACATACTTTACATATCTCTTGTAAAGACAAGTGATTTTTTCCAGCTTTGAAATATAATCAGCATTTAACCTTGTGTAATCTTAAGGTGTACAATGTGATGATTGATAAAAACACATTTATATTGCAAAATGATTACCAAAATAAGGCTAAGTAGCATATCCATCACCTCACACAGTTCCCTACTCCCATTCCATCCCATGGTGAGAACATTTAAAGATTTGCTCTCAGCAACTTTATTTTTTATTTTTTTGAGAGAGAGAGAGCGTGTGTTCGCATGCATGAGCGAGCACATGTGGAGGGTGGGGAGGGGCAGAGGGAGAGAGAAACTTTTTGTTTTTGTTTTTTAAGTTTTATTTATTTATCAGAGAGAAAGAACAAGTGCACAAGCAGGGGGAGCGGCAGGTAGAGAGAGAAGCAGGGACCTGGCTGAGCAAGGAGCCTGATGTGGGACTTGATCTCAGGACACTGGGATCACGACCTGAGCCGAAGGCAGGTGCTTAACTGGCTGAGCCACCAAGGCATCCTGAGAGAGAGAATCTTAAATAGGCTCCATGCTCAGCACAGAGCCTGATGTGGGGCTTAATCTCACGTCCCTGAGATCATAACCTGAGCCCGAAATCAAAAGGGTCAGATGCTTAACCGATTGAGCCACCCAGGTGCCCCTGCTCCAGCAACTTTAAAACACACAGCATAATAGTGTTAATAATAGTTACTATGATGTACATTAGATCCCCAGAACTTATTCATCATATAGCTGAAAACTTGGACCCCTTCATCAACATCTTCTCAGATTAGTATTTTGCTTGGTAAGTAATTACTGATCAAATATCTAACAGCTCTTACTGTCATGACCCTTTGAATCTGTTCTTAGTGCTTCACATAAAGACATCAAATAAGTATTTTCAGAATGATTTTATTTTCTGGGCCATGAATGAGGACTTCAATGCAAAGTAAACAGTGATAGGTTACACCCAAGCAGTGAGGTGAGATGGGGTGCTGCCAAGGAAAATGAGGTAGGCTGATGGAATGCAGGATCATTGGTGGTTGGGTGGTTTCTTTGAGTTCTCTAAAGACAACTAGTGTTTCTGGTCCAAAATCTAGACATTTTGGAATAGCAATCCAATATAATGTTCTATCCAGGTTCTGGGATTGGGCTCCTTGCTCAGTGGGGAGTGTGCTTCTCCCTCTGCCTGCCACTCCCCCTGCTTGTGCTCTCTCTCTTTCTCTGACAAATAAATAAAATCTTAAAAAAAAAAAAAAAAGAATTTCAAAATGTAGGTTTGATTTCCAGATCTGCCATTTTAATGGAGATGTGATCTTGGGTAAGTCCTTTAATTACAGAATCTATTACTTGTAATAGAGGAAAAATAGTTGATGTGTGTGTGTGTGTGTGTAAATTGGGTTGTAAGAAATTAGCAAGAACTTTGTTAAATTGTCATCTTAAAAATACTAAATTATTACTACTTTGATTTCCTTCTTTTCTCAGTTTGTCATCCTCAAATAAATGAACAATTCAAGTTTTGCCCAAAACATAGTTGTTGTAATACACCAATCCTTCCCTTACCAACCAGTTTGCCTCCATTTAATAAAGTGCGCTGGGACACTTTGCGGAGCTGGTGCCAACAATTGAATTTGAGTACCGATGGCCGGGTGAGTACGCTGGTGGGAAACTGCAGCACAGAGCAAGTGTGGAAAGCTTTGCCAATTTGTAATTTTCATTTCCCATCTTAATGTCCTTAGAAAATAGAGGTTTATCTGAGGCTCCAGAAACATGCTTACCCTGAAATAAACCAGGTGAGTAAGGAGTGTGATGACGGTGTAAAGGTGAGTTCTGACTGTGAATTGTTCTTTCTATCCCACCATCTCTATAGATGTTGCATCTCTAAGGCAAGATTTCTCAACCAGGGCAATTGACATTTTGGGTAAAGAAGATGTTGTAGATATAATACAAAGGAATATTACTCAGCCATAAAAAAGAATGAAATCTTTGCCATTTACGACAATATGGAAGGACCTAAAGGGTATTAAGTCAAATAAGTCAGACAGAAAGACAAATAGCATATGATTTCACTTATATGTGGAATCTAAAAAACCAAACAAACAAAACAGAAGCAGACTCATAGAAACAGGGAAAGATCTGGAGGTTGCCTGACAGAAGAGGTGTGGGGGGCTGGACAAAATAAGGGATAGGAATTTAAAGTTACTAACTTCCAGTTATAAAGTACATAAGACATGGGGATGCAATGTACAGCATAGGGTATATAGTCAGTCATATTATAACAACTTTGTATGGTGACAGATGGTAGCTAGACTTACACAGTGATCACTTGGTAATGTATGTAAATGTTGACGCACTATGTTTTACACCTGAAACTAATATAATATTGTATGCGAACTACACTTCAATTGGAAAAAAAAGAAAAAGACTCTTGCCTTTTTGGGCCAAATAATTTGTTTTGGTTGGAGGTGGGGCTATCTGGTGCATATTAGGCCTAAACATCCCTGGCCTCTACCCACTACATCTCAGTGGCAATGCCTTCTGCTTCCCCCACTCCCCTGCCCCCAGTTTTAACAATCAAAAATTTCTCCAAGTTGCTCTAAGGAAACTAATAATCCTAAATATTTCCTACACTTACCACACATGGGTCAATGTATAAAAAATGATAAAATTGACACAAAACACAAAAGTCTTTAGGGGCAGTAGCACTTCGCTGAAAACTCACCATGAATCCCATTTGCAGAATATTCCTGAAACATCACCAGAAGCTAAATTGCAGTCATGTTCGAGGAAAGGCAAGATGTTGACCAAGAAAGCAAGGCTTTGGAAAAGTTGTAAGAAGAGTGAGAGAGAGGAAGGGATTAATACCGTCGAGGTGGTAACTTCAGCACAGGAAGGCATGTTGGCAGCATGGTCAAGAATTGCTGCAAGAGCCAGTCAATCCAAGTCTGTGAATTCACGTTCCATTCCTGCTTCTGTTGAGACCTTTCTGCTGCAAGCCTCTGGTAAGATCAGCCTTAAAAGGGGCACCTGGCTGGCTCAGTCCATAGAGGATACAAACTTTTGATCTCATGGATCATGAGTTCAAGCCCCCCCATTGGGTGTGGAGCCTACTTTTAAAAAAATAGACTGACTACTAGTCCAGAGAAAGAAGGTTAAATTTTGTTAGTCCCATACTGAAAGGCAGTAAAAGGGAAAGAGTGAAAATATCATAGATTGGATATTAGATTTACTTAGGAATTATCTTTTCATTGACAGGTAGTCAAGTTTTGTGTGGACCAATGTCTGAGCTAGGTGATTGAGTGGTGACCCTTTCTCATCATAAGCAGAAGTTCAAGGTGGGAAGAAAGCATAATCTGATAATGTGGTCAGCCACAATGTGAGGCCTTCCCCTTTCTCTCCCTTCGAAGGCCATCGTAACACAGTGAACAAGCACGCGAGTGTTAAAGCTGAACAGCTTTGGTTCAGATCTTATTTCCTAATCCAATTAGATTGTTCCTTAGGCTTTTAAATTTTTTTTAAAGATTTTATTTATTTGAGAGAGCCTAGGTGCCTGGCATTGGCAGGTTACTTAGTGTAAGCCCTGGTATCCTGATGTACAAAGTGCTGATTACAACTATTCTGCATCATAGAATAATTTTGAGCCTTGCGAGATACCACATGGCACATTAAAAGTAGGCCCATTTGGGGCCCTTTTCCTCTTAAGGGATCTTGAGAGGAACTTAGCCCCACTTTTGGCCAACTCCCACTCCCGTGTGTCATAGTTCTGTTTTCATATCCAGCAGAACCCATCTCAGGCCAGCACAAAGTCCTCTTCCTTCTTTTTGGCTTGAATTCTTTTCCTCTCTCCACCCCATTACCAGAAGTGTTCAGGGTTTTTGTTATATGCAGGGCTGATGTTCACTCACAAGAAATCCAGCCAAAAGGAAGAAAGGGAGCTGAAAGTGGCCTACTGTCTGCACCCCACGCTGCACTCCCTTCGGTGAGGAGGAGCGGGCGCCTTTTGCTGAATCGCACAAGCACTGTGCAGCCCCGGAGCCGTCTCTGGAGGACTGCTTTCCCGAAGAGGACACCTCTTTCCGATTTTCATTGATGTGCCGTATGAGCTAGTAGCATCACACACACGCTAACTCAGCCTTTTAGTTCCTCTTCATTCAGCAGTTATTAAGCACCTACTGTGATCCAGGAGTGTGCCTGGCCTCTGGATATCCTGTGCGGAACACACGTAATGTCTACTCTCGGCTTACAGTCTGGAGAGATTTTACAGACATTTAAGCCCCCAGTGACTGCTCCTTTCTCTCAATTTCATACAGTTGATACCTGTAGGACTTTGTTTCCTCTCAAATTTCCCATCTTCCCAATTAGATTGTTCCTTAGGCTTTTAATTTTTTTTTTAAAGATTTTATTTATTTGAGAGAGCAAGCGAGAGTGTGCTGCATGCACACGAGCTCAAGAGCCCGGGGAATGGGGGTGTAGAGGGAGAGAGAAGCGGACTCCCCACTGCGCAGATGCAGCGCTCCATCCCAGGACCCTGAGATCATGACCTGAGCCGAAGTCAGAGGCTTAACCGACTGAGCCACCCAGACACCCTATTCCTTAGATTTCTAAACAAAGATCCTTTAGGCTGTTTTGTGTAGCTGAGGCAGTGTAACGTAATGGCTGGGTAAATGGGCTGTCAATCAGAATATCTGGATCCATGTCTTGGTTCTGGGAAAATTATGATATTTAACACGATAAACTACAGTTGCTGTACCTGCAAATAAAAGTAAAGAGAAGGTAAATACTAATAATGCTCTTAAGAATAAATGTATTCAGAGGCGCCTGGGTGGCTCAGTCGGTGAAGCGTCTGCCTTCGGCTCGGGTCATGATCTCAGGGTTCTGGGATCGAGTCCCGCATTGGGCTCCCTGTTCAGCGGGGAGCCTGCTTCTCCCTCCGCCTCTGCCACTCCCCCTACTTGTGCTCTCTCTCTCTCTCTTTCTCTCTCTCAAATAAATAAAATCTTAAAAAAAAGAATAAATATATTCATACATGTAAACCACATAGCAAAATCTTGGACACAGAGCAACCATTCCAAAAAGTTAATTGTTAGCCCTTGTGCTATATAATTTGTTAAGTCAGATTATAGTATCTTCAGTGTACATTTTTCTTACTTTTCATTCAGTTGATTCATCAATAGAACATAAGAGCAAAACCAAGAGTGACTTGCTGAGAGGTTGAATTAGGGCGCCATTACTTGATTTTTGCTGTTTATATTTGCTTCTCTTCCCCTCCTCAGGTGTCCGGTGGTGTGTGGTCCATGGCAGACCTCTCTTGGCAGACACACAAGGCTGGGTTCGCCTGCAGTTTCATGCAGGTCAGGCCTGGGTGCCTGACACCCCCAAGAGGATGATCTCTCTCTTCCTGTTACCTGCCTGCACGTTCCCATCCCCAGGCCTAGAAGACAATATGTTATGCCCTGAATGTGCTAAGAGGTAACCCTTAAGTATTTTTCTAAGTATGGTATACTTAGAGATGTCTGGATAGGTTTCTGAATAATTTAGTAGGAGAAGGCGGAGGGCAATAAACTGTTTGCTTAATTTGCCGTATAGTTCAGGCAAAAATAGGAAACAAAAAACAGTAGTGGATTAGAACTCGGATAGATGTGGCTTCGTCTTAGAAACCCTAACAAAGTGTTCAAGTTAGAACCTTAACTGCCTCCATTTTAGAGACATGTTTTAAAGAAAAAAAAAAAGACTTGGAGTTCACATGTCAGATTCTTTACTAGGGATACACAAATTAGTAAGACAAAGTCCTTGTAGCTCTCTGGAATGAAAAGGAGTAAGAGATGCTATGAAAATGTAGGGGTAGTTCTTATGTTGGAGTAGCTTAGGGAAACTTCCCAAGGGATTACATGTACTGAAGAAGAGTTTACCATTTGGGAAGTAATAATTAAGTTGGTCTAAATAGTGGAAACAGCCCATACAAATACATGGAAGTGAAAGAATATGACATATCTAGAAATTGCAAACAGGTCAGTATGTTTGAAGCTTATACTGACTAATAAGTGGGAAAGGGAGGAGCAGACCACTGCAAGTTTGTTTTTGTTTCCCCAAATTTTATATCTATATAAAAGGTCTCATATTATCCTCTTAATTCCTTAGTCACTTTTGGGACATGGACTCCTTTGAGAATATGATAACTATATACTCACCATCCAGGGGAATACACAATGAGCATACACATAAGCCCTGCTTTAGATTTTATGTAGACCATAGCACTCCTAATGTTTGAGTACAAAATTCAGCTTTTGACAGTGGAATTGGGTGGAGGTGATATGAAATGAGAGTGGAGGAAAACTAAGGCTTTTTTAAGGAAGTGGATTGAAATTTTGGACCAGAAACTCAATTTGAAGGTAAGAGATTACTATAATAATTCTGGAAAGATAATCTATGAGCTTGGCAAAGAATTTAAAGAGGAATGGAACAAATTTAAGAGATGTAGGAGTACAAGGAATAGTTGTTACCTTATTAGATGGAGAGGCAGCAGTCCCGTTCAGGGGCCAGGAATGTGATACATAGGACATGCTGGCCAGGGGTCTAGAGTTCTGGGAGAAGTGTAGGCTAGAGAGAAGCACATTCGGGAGTCTTTACCATCTAAATTGTGCATAGGCGGATGTAGAGGAAAGAACCCAAAAGAGAATCAGCATATCAATGGCAGGTGAGTAATGGGGACTAAAAAAGTACAGGTAGAGGCTGAAAGATTAGCGGAAAAAGAAAGCAGTGGGCACAGAGTTTCAGAAGGAGATGGTTGGCTGTGAGGTGGCCAGGTAAGACTATGGCTAATGCCGTGCTGTTGGGAATGTCAGTTTAGGACACCATTGGTGGTGGCCTTTTTGAGGATACGTTGAGAGGGGCAGTAGAAACAAAATAGGGTAGGGGTGCCTGGGTGGCTCAGTCGTTAAGCGTCTGCCTTCGGCTCAGGTCATGGTCCCAGGGTCCTGGGATCGAGCCCCGCATCGGGCTCCCTGCTCGGCGGGAAGCCTGCTTCTCCCTCTCCCACTCCCCCTGCTTGTGTTCCCTCTCTCGCTGTGTCTCTCTCTGTCAAAAAAATAAATAAAATCTTAAAAAAAAAAAAAAAGAAAAGGGAAAGTGTAAATATAAAGGAAGTGGAACTGGGGTGCCTGGCTGCCTCAGTCAGTAGAGCGTGCTACTCTTGATCTCGGGGGTCATGAGTTTGAGCCCCAAGTTGGGTGTGTAGAGATTACTTACAAATAAACAAATGTTAAAAATAAAAAAAAAAAATAAGTAAAGAAAGTGTATAGTATTGTAGTATGTAGAATATGAGCCCTGATATTAAGTGGACAGTCCTGTTCCTTCCTTCACCACAGAAAATCTTTTTACCCACCATTCTTAGGGATGGGGCAAACTACTAAGGAACTCCAGAAGTGGATTCCTTATTTATCGCGGTGGGTATGGAATGGTCTATCTTACTCTAAGAATTTTTCTAAATTCTTCTCTAATCCTAAATTTCTTTATAGAAATAAGAAGATGATGAAAAGATTAATTGCACTGGGGAAGGAAAAGCGACCTCGTTTGAAGAGACCAACATTCCCTTTGGATGGGCCATATGTTAATAAGGAATAAATGGTGGAGAGCCCACAGCTACCATTGACTTGCATCCCAGTGACTGATTGCTGTGCTCTGTCCTAACCAGCCTCAGTGTTGCTTGATACCTTGAGTACAGATGTGAATGTCTGGATTTTGTACTGGACGTTTGCCAAGAAATTACTACTACTCCTGCTTCAAGTATTTGGTTCTATAGATTATAATTTAGTTCTGCTTTAATTAATAGATTTTTATAGGTTTTAGGTTTTCAGAAAAATTGAGCAGAAAGTACTACTGAGTTCTGAAATCCTGCTCCAGCCCCTTCCCCTACTGTCAACAGCCTGCACCAGAGTGGTACAGTAGTCAAACCTACATTGACTTACCATTACCACCCAAAGCCCATAGTTCACAACAGGGTTCACTTTGTGTGTTGTGTAGTCTGTGGGCCTTGACAAGTATATAATGGCCACCCACGTCCACCATTACAGTGTCATCAAAATAGCTTCCCTGCTCTAAAATTTTCATGTTCCATCTATTCAACACTCTCTTCCCTCCAACTCCTGACCACTCTGCAGCTTTGCCTTTTCGAGAATGTCATACATTTGGAATCATACGGTAGCCTTTTCAAATTGAGTAATTTCACAACAATATGCATTTAAGATTCCGCCTTTTCAAGGCTTAATGTCCCACTTCTTAGCGCTAAATAGCCCATTGCCTGCATGTTCCTCAGTTTGTTTATTCATTCACATCCAACTTTTAGCAGTTACGAATAAAGCTGCTATAAACATTTGTGTGCAGGTTGTTTGGGCATACGTTTTCAGCTTAGTTAGGTAAATACCAAGGAGCATGATTGGTGCATCATGGGGTTAAAGTATGTTTAGTTTTATAAACTGGCTCCCAAAGTGGCTGGTACCATTTTGCATTCCCACCAGCAGTGATTGAGGGTTCTTGTTTCTCCACATCCTTATCAGCATTTGGTGGTGTCAGTGCTTTGGATCTTGGCCATCCTAATGGGTGTGTAGAGGTATCTCATTATTTTAATTTGCAATTCCCCAATGACCTGAAATATGCAGTATCATTTCATATGATTATTTGTTATCTGTATGTCTTTGGTGAGGTATCTATTCAGGTTTTTTGCCCATTTTTTCATCTGGTTCACTTATTGTTGGGTTCTTTTATATTCTGAGTGATAGTCTTTTACTGGGTAAGTCTTGAAGATATTTTTCCTAGTCTGTCTTGTCTTATTCTCTTGTTTAAATTTTATATTTAGATCATTGATGTTGATATAAATGGCTTAAGATCTGTGTTTTCATTGCCCTTTTTTATGTGTTATAAGTTGGGGTTTTTTTTTGACGATTTTATTTATTTATTTGAGAGAGAGAGCATGAGAGGGGGGAGGGTCAGAGGGAGAAGCAGACTCCCCGCCAAGCAGGGAGCTGAATGTGGGACTTGATCCCAGGACTTCAGGATCATGACTTGAGCCGAAGGCAATGCTTAACCAACTGAGCCACCCAGGTGCCCATGTTATAAGTTTTTTTTTTTTTTTTAAAGATTTTATTTCTTTATTTGAGAGAGAGAGAATGAGAGAGAGCACATGAGAGGGGGGACGGTCAGAGGGAGAAGCAGACTCCCTGCCGAGCAGGGAGCCCGATGCAGGACTCGATCCGGGGACTCCAGGATCATGACCTGAGCCGAAGGCAGTCGCTTAACCAACTGAGCCACCCAGGCGCCCCCCATGTTATAAGTTTTTAATGATCAATCAGCTCGTAAGGCTATATTGCTACTATTGCAATCCTTTTAAAAATTGAAGTATAATTGACAAAATACTGTATTAGTTTCAGGTGTACAACATAATGATTTGACATTTACATACATTACAAAATGCTCACTAGGATAAGTGTAGTTACCATTTGTCACCATACAGAGTTATTTTAATATTACTGATTATATTCCCTATGCTGTACTTGTTATTCTCATGACTTATTTTTTTTTTTTATAACTGCAAGTTTGTATTTCTTAATCCCCCCAAATCTTTTTATTTTGCCCATCTTCCCACCCCCTCCCCTCTGGCAACCACCAGTTTTTTCTTTGAGTCTGTTTATTTTGTTTTCTTTTTTCTTTTTTCTTTTTGGATTCTATATATAAGTGAAATTATATGGTATTTGTCCTTCCCTGATTTATTTCACTTAGCATAGTACCTTCTAGGTCCATACATCTTGCAAATGGCAAGGTATTTTTTATGCCTGAGTAGTATTCCGTTGTATATATATATATATATATATACACACAACATATTTATCCATTCACCTGTCAATGGACACTTGGGCTGCTTCCATATCTTGGCTGTTTTACAATGAACATAAGGGTGCATATATCTTTTTGAATTACTGTTTCCATTTTCTTTGGGTAAGTACCCAGAAGTGGAATTGCCGGATCATATGGTAGTTCTATTTTTAGTTTTTTGTGGAACCTTCCTATGATTTTCCATGCCAGCTGCAACAATTTACATTCCTAGCAACAGTACACACCTATTAGAATAGCTAGAATTCAAAGCACTATATAATCCAATATACCCTCAACAAAATATAAGCTGAATTCAATAGCATATTAAAAGGATTATATACTACTAACAAGTGGGATTTATACCTGCAATATAAGGGTGGTTTGACTTAAGAAAATCAATGTAATATGCCTATTAATAAAATGAAGAAGAAAAATACCTCGATGAAAAGGGCATTTATCAAAAGTCAAAACCCCTTTATAATGAAAACATTAAGTAAGCAAGGAATAGAAGGGAACTTCCTCAACATAATAGGGGCCATATAGGAAAAGTCCACAACTAATATACTCCATGGTAAAAGGCTAAAAGTTTTTCTCCTAAAGTTAGGAACAGAACGAGAATGCCTGTTTTCACCACTTCGATTCAATATAGTACTGGAATTTCTAGCCAGAGAAATTAGACAAGAGAAAAAAAGTCATCTAAATAAGTAACTTTAGAATAAAGTCCTCTACATTGGAAAGGCAGAAGTAAAACTACACACAGATGACATACTACATATAAAAAAGTCATCCCTCAAAAAATTGTTAAAGCTAATTAACAAATACAGCAAATTTTCAGAATATAAAAATCGTCACAAAATACAGTTGTATTTTTTTTAAGGTTTTATTTGTATTATATATAGAGAGAGCAGGAGCAGAGGGAGAGGAAGAGAATTCCAAGCAGACTGCACAGAGCCCCAGGTGGGGCTAAATCCCAGGACCCTGAGATCATGACCTGAGCTGAAATCGAGCCAGATGCCTAAACCGACTGAGCCACCCAGGTGCCCCAATATCCGTTGTATTCTTATATACTAGCAGTGATGATCTGAAAAGGATATTAAAGTGATTCCATTTACAGTAGCATCAAAAACAGTATAAGGGATAAACTTGAGGTACAGGACGTGTACCCTGAAGACTACAAAACGTTGCTGGAACTACTTTTCCCTTAGTTCATTAGTGTGGTAAAATACACTGACCTATTTCAAATATAAGAACACACTTGTACTTTTTATATTGCTAGCTTATAATGATGCATTTTATTATTACATTTTATCTTTGAAAAATTTGTTCCAAAGAAAAGTTGAAAGAATAGAAAGAATTCTGGGGCGCCTGGGTGGCTCAGGTCATGATCCCAGGGTCCTGGGATCAAGCCCCGCATAAGGTTCCCTGCTCTGCGAGGAGCCTGCATCGCCCTCTCCCTCTGCTACTCCCCTGCTTGTGCTCTTTCTCTCTCCCTCCCTCTCTTTGTCAAATAAATAAATAAAATCTTAAAAAAAAAAAGAATAGGAAGAATTCACTATTTGCTAATATTTTTGGCACATTTGATGAAACTTCTCCCATTTGTTTTTGACTGATTACCCTGCCAGATAAAGTAAGCACACACATTCTTTGCCTCTCAGTACTTCAGCATGTACCTTCTAAAAAGAACATTCTTTTACACAATCACAGTATCATTATCAAACCTAAGAAACAGTCATTGCATAACATATAATATCTAGTTCATACTCAAATATGCTTAATTGTCCCAAAAATACTTTTTGTACTTTTCTTTCAAAACTCCAGGATTCAATAGTGTTTCAGACATTCTATTTGATTGTAATACCTTTTTTATTTCCTTTTAATCAAGAAAGATCTCTCTTTTTAATGATACTAACTTTTTGAAGAGAAAGGGTCAGTTTTCTTGTACAATATAGCACATTCTGGATTGTTTCCTCATGGTGTTCTTTAACTAATTCTCTGCATTTCCTATAAACTCAAAATTAAAGCCAGAGGTTTAATTAGATTCAGATAAAAAACTTTTGGCAGGAATACTTTATGCATAAGATTGAGGACTTCATACTGCATTGCATGAGAAGGTACATAATTCAGATTATCTCATCATTATATTAAAAATGTTATCACCTTATTAAAGTGATGACCTCTAGATTTCTCTAAGGTCTACCAGCAGTTTTCACTTTGGAATGTGTAACTATTTTGTAGGGTGATACCTTGACACAATGTGACTATCTCGCCCCTTCTTGGCAACTTCACCCAGTGAATTTTAGCATCCATTTGTCATCGCTGGCCCTTTCCCTGCCTCTGTGCTGACCTGGGTTCTTGAGTTCAGCTAAGAAAGAATTTAGAGCCAGCCCCCCAAGTAATTAAGAATTTAATAGCAGTTAAAGGGAAAGTACACTCTCAAGATGGGAGAGCGGGCTGGCCCAGAGGTAGCAACTGCACCAGGGTTGAGGGTGCCTTTTCTTTTTATGTTTGCATAGGTTATGGGTCATAAGTAGAGCAGTCTCTGACTGAGGTTGCCTCTAATCATCTAAGGGACTCCTCCTACCGGTGGGGAGGGGGAGTTTTTTGGCCCAAGATAGTCCATATTGGAACTGGCTTCCCCCTCAAGGGGTGTTGAAACCACAATGTAAATGTATTATAATAAAGCTGTAGGTTACTGTAGGGCAGCAGTTATAGGGAAGGGCACATGCATGCTCCCCGGTGCTTTTTCTAGCTGTTTGTGTACTAGGGGATGGTGGCAGTTTCTTGATTTTTATCTTTTTAATGGTGGGAAGGCCCCCTTCCCTGCTCGTATCTAGCTAACTGCCTATTCTATCACAATGGTCATTCATATCTGAATCAATGATTACCTTGATGGTTGTAAATCTTTTCAGCCTTTATTCATTTCTTTTTAACTGGCATTCTATTGTAAAGAAAACTCCCCCTCTCTTCTTTTTGATTACCATTTAAATTATTTTTTAATTTTAAAAATTGTTTTTAAATTTAACTTCTAGTTATGTGGTATGACCAGTTAATATATATATATATATATTTTAACTTTCTTTCTGTATTTATTTTTAGTAATCTCTACCCCACAATGTGGGGCTGGACCTCAGGACTCCAAGATCAAGAGTCCCATGTTCTTCTGACTGAGCCAGCTAGGTGCCCCACAATTAATATTATGATGCATTAAGATACTCTTGGATTCAATTAGTTTATATTTTGCTTTACGCGAGTGATTTTTCACATACTGACTTAACTGGTTTTATAGATTATACTGGCTTCGTTAACAGTTTGGAAATGTTATCTCTTTTCTATTTTATGGAACAAGTTGTGTAATAAAAGAATTATTTAGTACTTGAAAGTTTGTGGTATTCACATGCAAAAACATCTAGGTAAGGATTTTTATTGAGAGGACAGAGTATGTGATTATCATTTCAATTTCTTTAATCATTATTGGTTTGTTCAAGTTTTCTATATTTTTATGCTACTTGTTTCATCTTATATTTTTTTCTAGAACTTTGTTTCTTTCAAGTTTTCAAGGTTATCACCATATATTTTGTTGTTGTTGTTCACTGTGTCAGTAGTTAACTTCTCTTTCAGATTCTATACTTATTTGATTTCTCTCATTTTCTTATTCAGTCTTGTTAGAGATTTATTCTTCTTATTAATCTTTCCAAAGAACAATGTCTAGGTAGGATTATTCAGGAGGCAGATTGAGACAGAGTGCAGGACAGAATGTTGGGGAGCACTTTTAGGATCGACACCCATGGAAGGGAAAGGGAGAAAGCAGGACTGGGGAGAGAGAAATCAGACTGTGATACAAACTATAATCAAAGCCTTGGCCAACCTCTGGGGGAAGTTCTGGAGCGAAAACATCAGGGTTGGCTTCCTGTGGATCAACTGTTTGTGCACTACACCCTAGCCAAGTTAGTCACTGGTTGTGGGCTGCTCAGGGAAAGCCATGACCTTCTGCTAGTGAGAGGCTCTCCCAGGGGCTGACAGCTGGAAGCTGTCTCCACAGCACTCCTTCACCGAAGGGGAACCTGGACAACTCATGTCCAAGTTCACTACAGTTGATACCTGATTTTGAACAATCTCTGCCTTGTTGTTTTTTGTGGGGTTTTTCTTCTACCTTGCTGGTTTGTTTTCCACTTCGTAATTTCTGTTATTATTTTAATATTTTTTTCCTTCCTCCATGGTTCTTTGAATTTATTCATTTGTTTTCCTAACTTGAGTTGTAATTTTCCTTGAGTTAAATTATTGGCTCATTTATATTCAGTCCTTTTGTTCTGATCAATATTTTTAAAGCTAGAAGTTTCCTCACAAGAACTGCTTCTCTAATTCTGGGAAGTTCTCAATCATTATTTCTTCAAAACATTCCCTCCCTGTATTTATTCTTATCTCCTCCTCCAGGGCTCTTATTAAATATTTTTAACTTTCTTCCTTCATAGCTCTTAATTTCTCTTTCATAACTTTGTCTTAGGTTTCTGTCTGGAAGACCAGGACTGGTAAGCATTTGTCAGATAGAAAGAGTCCTGAGCAAGGAGTTCCTGGATTCTTCTCTTTCTTCTGATACATTGCCATGTAAATGCCCAGAATAAATTTGTGCTACCATAAAAGTTACTCGCTCCTCCTCAGCAAGCCAGTGGGATTCCTACCACCTCCAGCATCACCCAAAGGCAGAGAAAAGGTAGCACTTGCCATAGTTACTTCCCACTTAGCTGGGTCTCCAGACTGCTTTGCTCTTCTTTTTAATTAACATTTATATCCAATCAGCCAAGAGAACAAATGGCTTCTAGCGTTTATACTCTTTCCAAATGCTTCTATTTCAGAGCTATGTTTTCAAACTTAGCTGTCTGCAATTTCTCATACTTGTAGCTCTGGGCAGGGGAGGGGAGGAGGGCAGAGAAGGGAGATGTTATGGTCCCAAGTAAGCACTTAATCTCACCCTTTCCACTTCCATTGCTTGCGTTTAGAACTCTACAAGCTTGAGAATATGAGTGTTTGTGACCTACCATATATTTTGTAGAATTAAACTTCAGAAGCTCCTCTGAACTCAGGCTATTGATGGTTAATGGCACAGTTGTCCAATAGTCAGTCTATTTTAGAGAGAGCCCAAACAGAAAGATCAAATGTCACAGCCTTCCTAGCAGAGGGCATAGTTGGGCTCTCAGGACAAAATAGACTTAGGGCAAAATGCTAGGAGGTCTATCTTCCAAAAATGTCACAAATGAATTGTCTTCTAGTGTAAACATTTCTTGCCTAAAGACCAGAAAAGAATTAAAAAAAACAAACAAAAAACAAAAACACGATATTGTCAGTCTTTGAAATAACTAGGAAGGAGTCTAACTTAATAACCCAGAGAACACCAACTCTGGCTGTATGTTATTTATTGTTTACTATTTCAGTCTATCATTCTTTCTTCATTAAAAAAGTTCTATTTTTTTCTTTTTTTCCTTATTGTTGTGAACCAAAAACTCTTTCTTGACCTCAAAATCAATGCATGTAGCTAGAAGCTACTTTTTTTTTTTTTTTTAAGATTTTATTTATTTGACAGAGAGAGACACAGTGAGAGAGGGAACACAAGCAGGGTGAGTGGGAGAGGGAGAAGCAGGCTCCCGGTGGAGCAGGGAGCTGGATGCAGGGCTCGATCCCAGGACTCTGGGATCATGACCTGAGCTGAAGGCAGATGATTAAACGACTGAGCCACCCAGGTGCCCCTAGAAGCTACTCTTGATCTGTATTTACAATTCCAGGTTTGCCTCTAGGTACTACAGAAAGAGGGATGTACTTTCAGACCTTAAAACCTAAGATGAAGGAATAGAAGAGGAGATCATTTTAATGAATCTTTGTGATTTATAACACAGGATCATAGTGATTAGGATTCCATAGTGAAGATGGTTGCCTGAGTGAGACAACCCCATCCAAAGAGATCTTTTTTAAGGACTGAAAAGCCACTAACATTAAGTTGCTGCAATCAGACTTTTATTTGTTCATTCATTGTACCTTAATGATCTTTCAAGGTACAAACTGATTAGAAACACTCATGCTGATATTGTGGTTGGGGGCACAGACAATTGAAAGACAATATTGCAGATGGGACAGATAAGGAAGAGGTGCCTGACTCAAATAAGGAGGGCACAGAGTGAATGGGTCTGCTCAAGCTTAATCCTGGAAACCAGGGTAAAGAGAATAAGAATGGCTTATACCTATTAGTGACCTCTGTGCCAGGGGTTGAGTTAGGAGCTGGGTGGACCCTCGTGAAAAAAAATAGGCATGGCCCCTGCCCCTAGATAGCTCAATATAGTAGAGAAGACATTATACAATGTACAAATGGAGATCCAACTTTTTTTTTTTTTAAAGATTTTATTTATTTGACAGAGCCAGAGAGCACAGAGGGAATGGCAGAGGGAGATGGATAAGCAGGCTCTGCACTGAGCAGGGAGCTTGACGCAGGGCTTGATTCCAGGCCCCTGGGATCATGACCTGAGCCAAAGGCAGACGCTCAACCATCTGAGCCACACAGGTGCCCCTGGAGATCCAACTTTTATGAAGAAAGAGAACAGGGGCCAAGGAGAGTCAGTACTAAAGGGGATCTTCTATCATTATGTAGTTAGGGAAAGACTTCTTAACAAGTCACATTTGGACTCAAAGAAGGAAAAGGAGCCATTCAGAAAACTGAGGCCTAGGATGACTAATAATTTGCCTAAAAAACAGAACCAATACTTTTAAAATCCAGAATTCAAATTAAGTTGGCCTAGTGCCAAAGCCATAATTGCTATTTAATGATTCAATGTTTCCTCAGAAAGTAAACTTCTCAAGGCTCCTCAGAGGCTGTATTTTTATTACCCTATCTTAAATCTGGCACATAGTAGGTACTTAATGAATTATTATAAATGCATTTGAAATACTGAGATTTTCATAGGTAGAAGCATAGAACTTTATTACATTATTGTAGTTCAAAATTCATAAATTGCAGAAAAGGTATATTGTCTCTCCCTGTCCTTCCTTCTTAAGTTTTTTTGTGTCTCCCTCCAAAATATGAAATGTGCATTCAGGGAAACTTATCATTTATAATCTTCCATTCTTACAAAAATGCTACAATAAATAATTTTGTGTATATGTTATTTTGTACCATTGTGAGTCTTTTTTTTTTTTTTTAAGATTTTATTTATTTATTTGACAGAGAGACACAGCGAGAGAGGGAACACAAGCGGGGGGAGGGGGTGGGAAAGGGAGAAGCAGGCTTCCTGCTGAGCAGGGAGCCCGATGTGGGGCTCAATCCCAGGACTCTGGGATCATGACCTGAGCCGAAGGCAGAGGCTTAACGACTGAGCCACCCAGGCACCCGGTGAGTCTATTTTTATGATAAATTTCTAGAAGTGGAATTACTAAGTAAAAGTATGGATATTAGTAATTGAAAATTTATTGCCAAATTGTCCTCCATGGAGATCAGCCCAGTGTATACTTTTCATTCCACAATATATAAGAAGGCTTGTTTTTTTACTCCTTCACCAAATGAGTGTAAAATTAGATTTTAAGCATTGTCAGTCTGATAACTGAAAATGGCATATCTGTAGAGGATTGTTTTGTCTAAAGCTAAATTTTTTATTAGTTTCAGATTTATGGAAAAATTGTGAAAATAAAAGGAGTGTTTCTGTATACCCCAGACCAATTTCCCTTACTATTAACATTTTACATTAATATGGTACATTTATTATAATTAATGAACCAATATTGATACATTATTAACTAAATTCCATACTTCATTCAGATATCCTTAGTTTTTACTAAAGTCCTTTTTCTCTTACTAGATCCTATCCACAATAGCATCTTGCATTTAGTTGTCAATTCTCAGACTTCTCTTGGCCATGATAGTTTCTCAGACTTTCCTTATTTTTGATGACCTTGACAGTTTTGAAGAGTACTAGTCAAGTATTTTGTAGAATGTCTCTCTATTCAGATTGGTCTGATATTTTTTTCATGAATAGATTGGGGTTACGAGTTTTGGGGAAGAAGACCACAGAGGTAAATTGCCATTCTCATCATATCATATCAAGAGTACATACTATCCAGGGATGCCTGGATGGCTTAGTTGGTTAAGCATCAGACTCTTGATTTCTGCTCAGGTCACGGTCTCAGGGTCATGAGATTGAGCCCTGAGTCAGGCTCCATGGTCAGCCCGGAGTCTCCTGGAGATTCTCTCTTTCTCTCCCCCTCCCCTACCCCTGTGTGCATATGCTCTCACTCTCTCTCTAAAAAAAAAAAAAAAAAAATCTTTAAAAAAAATTAAAAAGGGTACATACTATCCCAGCACCTGGCTGGCTCAGTCAGTGGAGCATGTGACTCTTGATCTCGGGCTTGTGAGTTTGAACCCCACATTAGGTGGATAGGTTACTTAAAAATAAAATCTTTAAAAAAAAAAAGAAAAGAGTATATATTATCAACATGATATCCCTGTTGATGTTGACCTTGATTGCCTGGCTGAACTAGTGTTTGTAAGTTTTCTCCACCATAAGATTACTTTTCCCCTGCCTCCTTTCCAAGCTTTACTCTTTGGAAGGAAGTCACTATATGTGGCCATCTTTTCAAACAGGTTTTTTTAAAAATATATTAGAGAGAGAGCACGACTGGGGGTAGGAGCTGAGGGAGAGGGAGGAGCAGACTCCCCGCTGAGCAGGGAGCCCAACTCGGGACTTGATCCTGGGATTCTGGGATCATGACCTGAGCCAAAGGCAGATGCTTAACTGAGTGAGCCATCCAGGCAACATGCCATTTTGTTTTTATGTAGTTGAATTTATCAATCTTTTTCTTAGTGATTTCTGGATTTTGAATCATATTTAAAAACCTTTCCTCATTCCTAGATTTTATATATACACAAACAGAAATATACAAATATTTGTGATCTATTCTGATTATGTTTAGAGGTTCATTTTATGTATTTCCTTACTTATTTTTGAGGTTAATTTTAAATATTTAAGTCTTTGATCCACTTGGAATGTTTTCTGATGTAAGGTGGGAGCTATGAACTCAACTTTTTAAATGTAATTCCTTTATTTTTTTTTGATGTATTTCACCACTGGGTGGGGGGAGGTCAGTTTTATATACAATTTTGCACTCCCCCTTTTTGCAGTTGATATTTATACTTGCTACTGTTTATTATGTTGGACTCAACTATTTTTTTAAATTCTAAGATGGCTTCCCAGTTGTACCAATACAGTTTTAAATTATCTACCTTTTGCACTCTAAATTGAAATGCTACCTCTATCTTTCTTCTTCTTCTTTTTTTTTTTTAAGATTTCCTTTTTGTAAGTAATCTCCATGCCCAATGTGGGGCTCAAACTCTCAACCCTGAGATCAAGAGTCACACGCTCCACCAACTGAGCCAGCCAGGTGTCCCAAAATGCTAACTTTATCATATCCCAATGTACCTATGTATTTTGGTCTATATTTGGGCTTTCAATTCTGTTCTATGGATTTGTATGGATATCCTTAGGTTAACTTTTATTATTACTATTTTTTAAAAGATTTTATTTATTTATTGAGAGAGAGAAAGAGAGAGAATGCACGGGCAGGGGGAGGGGCAGAGGGAGAGGGAGAGGGAGAGAGAACCTCCAGCAGACTCACTGCTGAGTGCAGAGCCTGATGCAGGGCCATGCCCAAGAGTCAAAACCAAGAGTCAGATGCTCAACCGACTGAGCCACCCCAGCACCCACCCTGCATTTATTACTATTATTATTGAAGTTGTAGTTACTGTAGGTTAACATTTTCTAAATGTAGATTTGTAATTAATTTTAATATTATAGGGAAGGAAAAAATTTCTCTCTACCTTTCTGAGTTCTTGGCTGAGGCCCCTATAATAAAAGACAAATACAAGAGGGAAAAAAGCAAGTTTACTACATGTATACCTCATGTATACGTGGGAGATACCCAGGGAAAAATGAGCAACTTGAAGAAGCAGCTTAGTATTCAGGCTTAAATGTCATCTTAATAGGGAAAGGTGAGGGGAGATGTTGGCTTCTTAGGGTAGAGTAAGTGATTTTTAGGAAAGATAAATGGGCCCTTAAAGAATAGATGGGCAGTATGATAGTTTGTGACAAAGTTTATCTGGGTGTGGCATTGACATCTAGTTTCCTCTCCGGTGATGCGTCAGTCCTCCCTGGTTGATGAAGCTCCCTGGGGAGGAGGTTTATGACACCTGAGTTTCTTTTGTCTTTAGGCAAATAAGGGGAGTTCATAGAAAGCTTCTTCCTCAATTAGTTGTTCTTCAACAACAATGAAGAAACTAAATATAGGGGCGCCTGGGTGGCTCAGTCAGTTAAGCGTCTGCCTTTGGCTCAGGTCATGATCCCAGGGTCCTGGGATCGAGCCCCACATTGGGCTCCCTGCTCAGCGGGGAGCCTGCTTCTCCCTCTCCCTCTGCTTTTCCCCCTGCTTGTGATCTCTCTCTCTGTCAAATAAATAAATAAAATCTTAAAAAAAAAAAAGAAAAAGCTAAAAATAATCAACATGCCAACGCAGGGTATTTGGGGATAGCATATACTGCTACCTTTTTTAAAAAAATTTTTTGCCCATCTATCATTTCATTTTTACATATGAACTTTAAAATTATTTGGCTCCCAGAAGAAGAAAATCTCTTAGTACTTGTATTGGAATAACATCAAATTTATAGATAATTCAAAAGAGATTTGACATTTTTAGGTCTTAGAGTTTTCCTTCCAAGAATATGTTATACCTTTCCATTTTGTAAAATTTTCATTTATGACTTCAGGACTATTCTATAATTTGGTCATACAAATTGTTCACATTTTTATTTTATCTATTTTTATTTATTTATTTATTTATTTATTTTTTAAAGATTTTGTTTATTTGACAGAGAGAGAGACATCGAGAGCAGGAACACAAGCAGGGGGAGTGGGAGAGGGAGAAGCAGGCTTCCCGCCGAGCAGGGAGCCCGATGCGGGGCTCGATCCCAGGACCCTGGGATCATGACCTGAGCCGAGGGCAGACACTTACCCATCTGAGCCACCAGGCGCCCCCAATTTCTCTTTTTCTCAACAATAATTTTGTCACTTTTTAGGTATACTACTGTAGCCACAATCTGCACTTGCCCTTAGAATTGAATGGATGTAGTCTTTTTATTTTTTTTAAGATTTTATTTATTTGTCAGAGAGAGAGAGCACAAGCAGGGGGAGCGGCAGGCAGAGGGAGAAGCAGGCTCCCCGCTGAGCAAGGAGCCCCATGTGGGACTTGATCCGGGACCTTGGGATCCATGACCTGAGCCGAAGGCAGATGCTTAACGGAGCCACCTGGGCATTCTTGGATGTAGTCTTCAATATAAACATGGATTGTCTTTAGAGAATGCTAATAAAATGGTTTTAGGTATTCATTGATAGAAATTCATGGGTGTGGTGAAGGAGAATTTGTATTATTATTTTTACTGAGCTCATCTTATTCAATTAAAAAAAGTTGTGTGGAAAACAAAGCCAGCCCTCTTCTCCCTTCAATAGGGGTCTGCCCTAATCCAATACCTAAGTACCCAAAGCCAGAGAGCTCCTCTCAAAAACCAAATCTGGTTTGAGATTATCTGTGCCCACCCACCCCTTGTTCCTCTTTCAATGTTTTTCCATTGCTCTTAGCCAAGGGGGACCCCCTTCTCTGCAGGATTTTCTTCTCCTGTATCTCCTGTATCTTCCACATCTCACACCCATTCTTGCTCTCTAGCCTTCAGCTAAACTGATTTTCTTTTCATTCTTTCACACTTACCAGCCTTTTCCTCACCTCCAATGACTGAATACTCTTACTAAGCTTTTGCACCTGGGTGGCTCAGGCACTTAAGCATCTGCCTTCAGCTCAGGTCACGATTCCAGGGTCCTGGGATCCAGCCCCATATCAGGCTCCCTGTTCAGTCTCTCCATCTGCCTCTCCCCTGCTTGTGCTCTCTCTCTCTTTCAAATAAATAAATAAATAAAATCTTTTAAAAAAATAAACTTTGGCCTGGTTAAAAGCTACTTAGAATTCAAGTCTTCAATCAAACTTTACTTTCTCAGAGAAAGGGCCACAGCCCACCACTTTTCTTAGTTAATCCATCCTTCACGTTGTCGTACCTCCTCCAAGAGGGTCAGTAGGGTTAAGACAGATTGTTCTTAGTTAAGCAAAAGCATTAATTAATATTTATCCATTAAAGGGGTGCCTGGGTGGCTCAGTTGTTAAGTGTCTGCCTTCGGCTCAGGTCATGATCCCAGAGTCCTGGGATCGAGCCCCGTGTCAGGCTCCCTGCTCAGTGGGAAGCCTGCTTCTCCCTCTCCCACTCCCCCTGCTTGTGTTCCCTCTCTTGCTGTGTCTCACTCTGTCAAATAAAAAAATAAAATATTAAAAAAAATTAATCAGTTAAGTGGCTTCTTAGTTTAGGCCCAAAGTGAGTCACCAACATGGTCGGGACTTTAGCCATGCTCAATGTTAGTGAGATATTCTTCCAGGAAAAGGTTGTACACTTAACTCTTAACTCACTACTCTACTAGGATCTAGAATACCAAGGTTACCAAGTGCACTAGTTTCTTTTTTGCTTCTGTAATGAATTAGTAAAAATTTAGCAGCTTAAAACAAATTATCTTACAGATCGAGAGTTTAAAAGTCCTAAAATCAAGGTGTCGGAAGGAACCGCATTCCTTCTTGAGGCTCTAAGGGACTGTCTGCTCCCTTGTCTTGTCAAGCTTCTAGACACTGTCTTGCATTCCATGGCTTGTGGCCCTTCTCATCACTTCAACCTCTGCCACCATTATTAGACCTTTTCTGACCCTCCCCCTTTACTCCTATAAGGGCCCCATGAATATACTGGGCCCACTACGACAGTGCAGGATAATTTTTTCATGTTAAAGTCCTCAACTGAATCACATTTGCAAAGTCCCTTTTGCCATGTAAGGTGACATATTCACAGATTCCAGGGAATAGGACATGGGGCATCTTTGGGAGGCTATTATTCTATGTATTAGCCAAGATAAAATCTTTTTTTTTTTTTTTTTGAGAGATTGAGAGAGGGAAAGAGGAAGCACAAGTGGTGGGAGGGGCAGAGGGAGAGAGAGAACCTTAGGCAAGCTCCACGCCCATCGTGGATTGCAGGACCCTGAGATCATGACCTGAGCTGAAACCAAGAGTTGGATGCTTAACTGATTAAGCCACCCAGATGCCCCAAAATCCTTGTTTTCAAGCAACTCAGTCTTAAATATAAACATATGATATGTAAATATAAAATATGGGGGCACCTGGGTGGGTGAGTCAGTTAAGCATCTGCCTGTGGCTTGGGTGGGATCGAGCCCCTTGTCGGGCTGCTTGCTAAGTGGAGAGCCTGCTTTCCCTCTGCCCCTCACCCCACTCATGCTCTCTTGCTCTCTCTATCTCAACTAAATAAATAAAACCTTTTAAAAAATGTAAAATATGTATATATAAATATATATGTAAATATAAAATAGGATAGCCGCAGGTGCTAGGAGTATCCACAGAGGGTATCTACCTGTACTTCAGATACCAGAGTAAGGAAGGAAATCTTGCAGAGGGAAGGTCCTGGAACCAAGTTGCGTTTTGGATGGAAAGAGAAATGGAGAGTGTTTTGATACAGGGAACAGTGCACACAAAGCATGAAAGTGAGAAAAATGTGACTCATTTTACCAACTCTAAAGACTGGACCTGATATATAATGGTAGTGGAGGAGCTAAGAAAATCATCAGTTTGTCCTGTGGGCCAATTTTTAAATCATTTCTGGGACCTAAACCTCTTTTGATCTTGTGATGGAATTCATACACTCTCTTGCCAGAAAAATGTGAATACACACTTTTGCGTAAAATTGCAGCTCCTAAAGAACTTCTAAGCAGCCCTGGTTATGATGCTCAGCTACAGGTGCTGAAGGGTTGGGTGATCACAAGGGAGTGAACTGATTTGACTTGCATTCTAGAGAAAACTAGAAGAGGATAAAAGAAAATCAATGAGGAGGAATCGATGGCGACTATTGAGGAATTAGTCAGGAATCCAAGTGAGGAATAATTTCAGGCCC
>NC_138369.1:143006832-143057844 GCF_054177405.1 Leptonychotes weddellii
TGCTTTAACTCTTGGATTTTAGCCTCCATATTGCTAATTAATATGCTTGTATTGTTCACATTAGACTTTTCTTGGCTTTCTACTATGAAAGATAAAGTTTTAGCTCCCCTCCCTTTCTCCCTGTTTCCACTAGGCATGAGCACCTCCTAAATCTCCCATTATTTTAAATATCACTATCATAACATGGATTAGATTAATATTTAATATTCATATTATTATGACTATAAAAATGCCATTCACAGCACAATCATATAGAAAACTATAATCATTTTTCCATCCTTATGCTGTTTTCGATTTTTCCTGAAGTTGGTTTTTCCTGTTTTTCTTAATTGGTGGCATTTCTGTGCCCTTAGGGAGTCAGTATGAATTAGGCTAAAAGAAGTCTCTAGAATCAGATTGCCTGGGTTTCAGTCCCAGTGCTGCTTCTTACTAGCTGTGTGACCTTGAGCTAGCTAGTTAATCAGTTTTGCATCTTTCTTATCTGTGAAAGAGGGGCAATAGATACATCTGTTGCATAAAGTTCATGTACAAAGTATTAGAGGAGTGTCTGCCTACAAAGTAAACACACCATAAGTGTTACCTATTATTAATCACTAACCCCAACCACTGTCAGTCTGCTGGAGTCTCTCCCTCTCTCTCTCTCTTTTTTTTTTAATTTTTATTTTTTATTTGTCAGAGAGAGAAAGAGCACAAACAGGGGGAGTGGCAGGCAGAGGGAGAGGGAAAAGCAGACTCCCCACGGAGCAGGGAGCCCGATGAGGGACTCAATCCCAGGACCCTGGGATCATGACCTGAGCCAAAAGCAGACGCTTAACTGACTGAGCCACCCAGGTATCCCTCTTTTTTTTTTTTTAAGATTTTATTTATTTATTTATTTTTTGAGAGCACAAGCCAAAGGAGAGGCAGAGGGTGAGAGAGAAGCAGGCTCCCCCTGAGCAGAGAGCCTGATGCGGGGTTTGATCCCAGGACTCTGGGATCATGACTGGAGCCAAAGGCAGATACTTAACCGACTGAGCCACCCAGGCAGCCCTCTGCTAGTCTTTTAATCTGA
The DNA here is from genome assembly GCF_054177405.1 of Leptonychotes weddellii. Taxonomy (NCBI): domain Eukaryota; kingdom Metazoa; phylum Chordata; class Mammalia; order Carnivora; family Phocidae; genus Leptonychotes; species Leptonychotes weddellii. The sequence goes on from NC_138369.1 coordinate 143,007,884, forward strand.
TCTCTCACATCAGGATGGTTGTCAATCTGATCTTTGTGGAAGTGTCTCCCAGACTCTTTCCGCCTGCCCCGCACAAGAGTGTTCTCCCTCTCCACCTAGGATGGACAGGGAAAACTCTTATTCAGAGTTTCCTTTTATCCTCATCTTTCCTTGCTCCTAGTTTTGATCTTTGTCTTCTGGACTCCATATCTTCTTCTTTTTTTGGTTTATGCCTTTATTAATTAAGCTTACCTATAGCTTCCTGAGAAAGAGCTTTTTGGGAAGTATCTTTCTTTTCAATTTCATGTCTGAAAATGTCTGTATTTTATCCTTAGGCTAATTAATAGTTAGGTTGGATAGAGAATTCTAAAATAAAAATAATGTGTCTTCAGAATGGGGAAGTCCTTTCTTCATTGTCTTCTTGCTTCCAGTGTTGCTGTTGAGAGATCTAAAACTACTTTAATTCCCAGTCCTTAAATATGTGTTTTCCCGTTCTCTAAAATATTGTAGGTCCTTTTCTTTGACTCCAGTATTGGGAAATTTCATGGTGATGTGTTTAAATTGGAAAAAAAATTGTGGGTTTCTTTCTTCTATAAAATCTAACTCATGTACTGTTCTCCTTGTGTTTTTTGTGTGTGTGTTTTGTTTTGTTTTACTGAGTATATCCTCAGATCTCAGCATATCAGCTGTTCTTGCTGGAGGGCCTGTCTCACAAAGCATGGTATGCAGAGATGAAAATGTACTCTTAGGGAAAGCTCATCATGAGTGATAGTGGAGTTTTGGGGGAAACTTTTATTTTTTTTTATTTATTTTTAAAAAGATTTTATTTATTTATTTGACACAGAGAGAGAGCACTAGCAGGGGAAGCAGCAGACAGAGGGAGAGGGAAAAGCAGACTCCCCGCTAAGCAGGGAACCTGATGCGGGGCTCCATCCCAGAACCCTGAGATCATGACCTGAACCGAAGGCAGATGCTTAACCGACTGAGCCACCCAGGCACCCCGGGGGATCTCTAAATAATAAAAATTATTTTAAAATATATTTAGTAAAGGAGAATGGTAAATAAATTGCACATACCAAATATGTGCAGTTCTTTGTATATTAATTATACCTCAATAAAGCTGTTAAAAAGTTTAAGGATTTTGGGGTACCTGGGTGGGTCAGTTGTTAAGCGTCTGCCTTCAGCTCGGGTCATGATCCCAGGGTCCTGGGATCGACCCCCTGCATCAGGCTCCCTGCTCAGCAGGAAGCCTGCTTCTCCCTCTCCCACTCCCCCTGCTTGTGTTCCCTCTCTCACTGTGTCTCTCTCTGTCAAATAAATAAATAAAATCTTTTTTTTTTTTAAAGATTTTATTTATTTATTTGACAGAGAGATAGAGAGAACAAGTACGCAGAGAGGCAGGCAGAGGGAGAGGGAGAAGCAGGCTCCCCGCTGAGCAGGGAGCCCGATGCGGGGCTCGATCCCAGGACTCCAGGATCATGACCCGAGCCGAAGGCAGCCGCTTAACCGACTGAGCCACCCAGGCGCCCCCCAATAAATAAAATCTTTAAAAAAAAAAAGTTTAAGGATTTTGAGCTGACTTCAGGTCAAACTTGATTTTATTGTCACTGTTTTTGTCTTGAGTGTGGTTGACAAAGAGCCTGCAGCACTCTACTCTGCTGTTTTCGGCATTGCTTTCCTTGTATTTGGATTATCTTCAATCTGCATTTCTCTTAAAGGAATCTTTTAAAGTTCTTTGGCCATTTAGTTACAGTCACTTAGCAAGGCACACATAAACTGCAGGTTTCAATAAGCTAACAGTACTGCTTCTATCTCATGTATTATTTGGCATACAGACTGAGTGTAGGTACTGGTGTCAACCTGAATATTTTTTTTTTTTAAGATTTTATTTATTTATTTGACAGAAGAGAGAGCTAGCGAGAGCAGGAACACAAGCAGGGGGAGTGGGAGAGGGAGAAGCAGGCTTCCCGCAGAGCAGGGAGCCCAGGGATCCTGGGATCATGACCTAAGCCGAAGGCGACGCTTAATGACTGAGCCAGCCAGGTGCCCTCAACCTGAATATTAAATATTAATATAGCTCCTTTAAAAAATGTGAACAGAAGTTCTAATATACTCTCCCTATATGCCATAGGACTATTTTGCAAACATCCAGGGGGCAAACACGTCATTTTGAAGATAGGTATGCTAGAATATCCCATTTTGGGGGCATTTAATTATGGTGGGTTCACAGAAAAGTACAGCATTCTTGATATGTGCACGCTATTTATAGTGCCTGCCTGTCATCGTTCTCTCTCGAACTGTTAAATGTTTTGTCTCTCAGACCTACACACCTGATAGAGTTACAGTTTATCAAGTCTTTGTGTTCGAGGTTAACACAGGTATTGAATCTTATTGTGCATATGGCACTATGCTAGTGCTATAGAGCATTGTTTCTTAAACTTTAATGCACCTTGAAAGCACTTGAAAGTTTGTTTAAATGTAGATTCTGATTCAGTATGTCTAGGATGGAGCCTGTGATTCTGTTTATTTTTTTCTTTGAGAGAGAGCGCATGCGCATAGGCAGGGGGCTGGGCAGTGGGAGAGGGAGAAACGGACTCCCCACTGAGCGGGGAGCCTGAGGGGGTGCTCAAGTGGGTCTTGAGCCTGGGACCCTGAGATAATGACCTAAGCTGAACCACCCAAGTGTTCCAAATTCTGCATTTCTAATATATTCCCAGGTGATGGCGATGGTGTTGGTTTCTGAAGCACACATTTTGGGTTCTATGGCTGGGATGCAAAGATGTGTACAATCTGGTCTCCACCCTTAAGGGACTTATACTATAGTCAAGGATGAATACAAACATGAATAATTAAATACCCCAGATTTTTGTAATTGCGATATAACTCTGTTTTTAGTCTCCTTATAGTTCCATGCTCCTCAAGGCCACCAAATTTTACCCACCCTCTTGGACAACAGCAGTTATGTGCCATGTGTTTCAAAACTCATCTGCACTCCCTGCCTATATCCTTCCTGAGGTTTTTGCCCTTTGAGAATGAATATATGAATCTCTTGCTTTAAAATATGTGAATGTCTATTAACGTCTAACCTCTTTTAGGTATTATATTGAAATTTGTATCACATGAATAAAAGTTGGCTAATTGCTCATAGTGAATTTTTTAAAGAGTTATGTATTATCAGATGACACAAGCCAAAAAATGTCTCCAGTAGGAGAAATTATAAGGACCAGGCACACACTGGAAAATAGGTTGTGAGACAGTGCGGGGAGCTGGGACAAATCTCCCATGGAGTCCCCTGATTAAATACTTAGGACCCGTATGCATAGCATAGTCCCAGAAAGTAAACATTCCCCGAATGAGCAGGGCTGTGGGCCTGATACACAAAGAACAAAGAATGCAAGAAAAGAGCTCCGTTAACCTCCTGAAAGGATTAATCATCAGTGATAAATGTTCATGGTCCCCAAAGAGCTGTATGTGTTGTGCTATTCTGAGCAAATTCCATCCATCACTGTTGACCCATAATAGTTATCCATCTATTACACGGACTAGTAAGGATCTGCACCCAGCGGAGTCAGCTTTATGACTCGTTTGCCTTCAAATTACCACAGTGGCTGTCACAGTGTCGCTACCACCAAGCATCCCTTTCTTCATTGCCAACACACAAACACACACACATTCACCACTTCTTCATTCTGAAGCAGAAAAGAGACATAGAGTTGAGTCTGCCTGTCAAACGTAACTGAACAAGTAAAAGAAAGGCTTTCAAGTCTAATCAATTATTGAACATCGATTACTGACTTTGTAAAACGAAAAGCACTCTGTTAGGCTCCTTGGGGAATATAAAGATGCATAATACGTGGTTCACATCTTCTTCACTGAGCTTATGTTCCAGTTGTTCTGATAATGCATTATCTTTTGAAAATTCACTGTGAGCAATTGACCAAGTTTTGTTCACCTTTGTGTTTTCTCCCTACCTGGGAAAAGTGCCTGGCAAATAGCAGGTGACCGGGGTGTGTGCTGAGGAATGGTAATTAAATGATGAAATTAAGCAACAGCTTTAGGCAATAATGAAGAGCTCTCACAGGTCATGATACAACTAATTTCAAAATGAGCAGTGCGAACAATGTTGTAGGAACAATGTTTCTCAAATTGGGTACACAGGTTTGTTTCAAGAATATTTTTTTATTTTATAGATAGATGAGAGTCATACACTTGAAGAATTTATATCTGCTTTCATGTTTGTGTGTATTTAACCAAGAGTATAATTAAAATGATTTAAAGTAATATTAGGGATCCTCAGGAATATTATCTTTTTAATAGAAAATTATTCAGTGCAAGCTATGAATCTTATTTGAATTTTCTTTCAAACAAACAAAAAATCATGATAGAATAAGGGAAATCTAATTACTGGATACTTGATTATGTTAAGAGATTATTGCTATTTTTAGGTGTGATTGTTTTTTGAAGAATTCTCATGTTTTAAAAATATGTACTGAGGGGTGCTTGGCTGGCTCTGTCAGAAGAACGTGTGGCTCTTGATCTCCGGGTCATGAGTTCAAGCCTCACATTGGGTGTAGAGAATACTTAAATAAATAAGCTAAAAAAATTTTTAAAATACTGAAATAGCTGTGAGTGAGATGATGTGATGATGTGTGGGATTTCTCTGAAATAATCCTGGGGTGGGTTGATAGTCTGTGGAGGTATAGATTGTGGTAGGCAGAATAATGGCTCCCCAAAGATGTCCATGTCCTAATGCTCAGGAATTCAGGTAGCAGGTAGAATTAAGGTTGCTCATCAGTTGACCTTAAATTAAGGAGATTATCCTGGATTAACCATGTTAGCCCAGTGTAATCACAGGGGTTCCTTATATGTGGAAGAGAGAGGCAGAGTCAGAGTGTTGCAAAATGAGAAAGACTTGACCAGTCATTGCTGGTTGAGGACGGAAGAGAGCCACAAACCAAGGAATGGAGGCAGCCTCTAGAATCTGGAAAAGGCAAATAAAAGGATTCCCCTCTAGAGCTTTAAGGAAGGAACTCAGTCCTTCTGACACCATGGTTTTAGTCCAGTGGGACCCGTTTTGGACTTCTGACTTCCAAAACTGTGAGATAATAAATTGGGGTTGTTGATACCAAATTTAGAGTGTTTCCTTCTATTATCACTTTGCTTAGAGGTTTTCGGTTTATTTATTTATTTATTTATTTATTTATTTATTTATTTATTTATTTATTTGACACAGAGAGAGAGACAGCGAGAGAGGGAACACAAGCAGGGGGAGCGGGAGAGGGAGAAGCAGGCCTCCCACTGAGCAGGGAGCCAGATATGGGGCTCAATCCCAGGACCCTGGAATCATGACCTGAGCCGAAGGCAGACGCTTAACGACTGAGCCACCCAGGCGCCCCATGAGTGTTGAATTTTGTCAACTATTTTTTCTACATCTATTGAGGTAATAATTTTATCCTTTTTTTGTTGTTTTGATTTTTAAGTGTTAAATCTTCCTTGTATTCTTGAGATAACTCCAGTTTGGTCATGATATATTATCCTTTTTATATATTGCTGATTTGAATTTGCTTATAATTTATACAGGATTTTTTGTGTCTATGTTTATGGGAGCATTATGTTGGCCTCATAAAATGATTTGGGACAGGTTCCATCCTCCTCTATTTTTCTGAGTTTGTGTAAGATTAGTATATTTCTTACTATATAGCTGTTTAAATTGATGTTTCTGGGAGGAGACAAGCACTAGAAATTCTTATATTGCCAATTTGCTAACATCACCCTCTTTTTCCTATTGACTGTCTAAATACTTATTTCTATTTTATATTTTAATAGTTGTTTAGGGTTTACGTTATGTATCTATAACTTGTGATAGTCTACCTTGAATGAATACATAACTTCTACTAAGTTACGTAAAAGAACCATGTAACTATATTTCCACTTACCCCGCCAAACTTTGAGGTATTACTGTCATATATTTCAAATCTATATGTTATAATCCCCCATATATAGTAGTATAATATTTGCATTAAACAATGTGTTGTCTTTTTAAAAAGAGTATTTCCAGTGTTCTTCATTGTATCTTGTAGTACTAAGTTTCGATCTGGTGTCATTGCTGTTCGGTCTGAAAATTTTTCCTTAGCATTTCTTGCAGGATAGTTCTGTTTGTAATGAACTCTCCCAGTTTGTTTTGTTGTTTGCTATTGTCAATTCTCCAAATATATGCTGAGCACAAAATATGAGCAAGGCACTAAATAATTGTCTGATGTATTCTTCATAAGGGAAGTGGTTGTTTTGATACTGTTTTGAAATTCTATTTTAAAATACTGCTTTTAGTATAGACTGAAAAATAAGGCCCAGCAGCAAGTCAGGATCAATTAAAACTATTTAAAAGCCATCTAAGAAACTGAAATTCAAGCAATTTCATGGAAAGGAAAGGTGATTCATCTAAAGAAATGTGAATAACAACAATAATAAAACTAGTTCATTAACATTATCACTATCTATACACTTAAACTTTATCATTTAGAATTATAACAGTTGTTTTAACAAAGTTCTTTTCTTTCTTTTTTTTTTTTTTAAAGATTTTATTTATTTATTTGAGAGAGAGAGTGAGAGAGAGAAAGAGCACAAGAGGGGGGAGCGGGAGAGGGAGAAGCAGACTCCCTGCTGAGCAGGTAGCCCGATGCGGGACTCGATCCTGGGACTCCAGGATCATGACCTGAGCCGGAGGCAGTCGCTTAACCAACTGAGCCACCCAGGCGCCCTCTTTCTTTTTTTTTTAAACAAAGTTATTTTCAAAAGGAAGCTACTGATTTAAGGCCACAATGGCAAATGATTTGTTCAATAATTTTACAATTATTGACATTTCCATGTAAATAAGAGATAAGCAGAAATTTCAAAGTGTGTGTGTGTGTGTGTGTGCGAAAGAGAGAGAGAGAGAGAGAAGGGGGGGTTAGAGGGCAAGAGAGACAGAGAGAGACTGCTCCTCAAATACGGAAAGGGCAAAAAATATACCTATAGCACCTTATTTTTAGGTTAGGAATGTGTGTTGTTGTTTTTAATGAATAGATTTTTACAAATGTTTGGGTTTGTCCCCTCCCACTCACTGTAGAAAATAGACGAGCATACAGAGTCATAGCAATCACTACCAACCTTTTTGGCCTAATCAGTTCTTTCTTAAGGCATAAAGCCAAATCTGACACTATCTGCTATTTTATCTTGTCAGGTATATTTTAGTTTGAAGTAAAACATGAAAGGTTTACGATGCAAAATTTTTATGGTACATCATCCCAAGAATGCTGGCTGCTTGCCACTACAGAGAGTTTTAGGGATTAAAAGTGACTGGCCTAGACACATGTTTATTCATTCATTCATTTACAATCAATTCTGTAGTTTTAGAAGTATCTTTGTAATTTCTTTTCTCCTCATTTTTGTGATCATCCAATTATCCATTACATTTTTTTTTTTTTTTTGGAGCATGTGTGTTGAAATTCTGATTTTAATGTATGTATAAGGACTGATCCTTAGTATTGAAATGGATGTGCCCTCTGACATGGGGATAAATTATGCCACATAGTAACTGAAAATAGAACTAACCCAGAAAGTGATTTTGACATCTCATTTTTTCTAGAGGTTTCTTTAGTTTTGGGCTTTGGAGTTGAGTCAGAACAACTCAGGGCAGATGGGGGTTGGGGTGTGTGTGGTAATTTTATTTATTTTTTTATTTTTTTATTTTTTTAATATTTTATTTATTTATTTGACAGAGAGAGATACAGCAAGAGAGGGAACACAAGCAGGGGGAGTGGGAGAGGGAGAAGCAGGCTCCCCGCAGAGCAGGGAGCCCGATGCGGGACTCGATCCCAGGACCCCGGGACCATGACCTGAGCCGAAGGCAGTCGCTTAACCAACTGAGCCACCCAGGCGCCCCTGTGTGTGGTAATTTTATATTGAGTAGGTAAATTCTGTAGTATCCAAGCCGATCAGTTGTTCGCAGGAACTTCTGAAAAACCACATCATGTTCATCTATCAACAGATACTTAACAAGCTTCTCCTTTTTTGCCTGACACTATTGCAAATACTGTGGGAAATATAAAAATCTGTAAGACAAATAGAGGACCCACATCCTGCTGGAAAAACAATGCAATTGTTAAGAACAATCAAATGCTAAATTTTGTAGTAATATACTAATCATAGGTTCAATAAAGAGAGACTCTGTGGATTGGGATAATTAATGAGGTTTCACCAAAGGAAATAGGGAATCCCCTGAAAGCTTATTAACCTTGGTTCTATTCTGGATGGGATGACTGTGAAGCAAAAACAACCAACCAACCAGATTTGTTTGTAGAAATGACTTAGAAAATCTAAGGAATGATCTAAGTATCGTCAGATGTTCAGCAGATTAAATTCTGGTCTGTGCTGAGCTATTGCATTAGTTTTCTATTGCTGCATAAACAAATTACTACAACTTCACCAGCTTAAAACAGCACATATTTGTTAGCCTATAGTTTCTCTAGGTCAGGAGTCTTGGCACAGCTTAGCTCAGGGTCTTCTGTTCGGAGTTTCAAAGGGCTGCAATCAAAATGTTGATTAGGCTGCATTCTTCCCTGGGGGCTCAAATAGGGAAGTATCTGCTTCCAAACTCATTTAGGCTGTTGGCAGAATTCTAATCCTTGTGGCTCTGTGACTGAGGACCTGGCTTGTTATTGGTTGTTAGGTCCAAGAGGACACCCCAAATTTCCTGCTATTCCACAAGCTGTCACAATAGGACTGTTTGCTTCTTCAAGGCCAGCAGGTCTTAGTCTTGGTCTGCAAAGAGATCATATGATCTTAGTGATTTATCTATATACCCACCTATCTGTATGCCATAGGTCTCCTAAGATATAGATAGATAATAGATAGATGAGGAACCTAGTCATGGGATAATATCCTAACACCTTTGGCATGTAGTTTTTGCTTAAAACCAAGTCACAGTCCTTCCTGCATTCCAAGAGAGCAGAGGAAAACTCATTAGTTGTCACTTTAGGGTGTGTCCACCTAGCAATTAAATAGGAAATAATATATTTCTCCCATATTTTATTGCACTCATTAAGAACTCAGCACTTCAGTTGGTGATCTTAAATAATCTCTTCCTCCTCCCTAAAGTGTTGAAGGACAGTTCAACATGTGTCTCCTCATGTTTCTGCACATCTTCTGAGTAAGAGGCATCTGTTCTGTTTGCACAGATGTTTGTAGAGCTAATGTCTCCCTCCAGGGCAGATGACAGATTTGCTTCCTGATAGGGGTGATAAAATAGTTTTTCCTTCATGGAAAATACTAGGCAGGTTTACTAGCATCCTCCCTATAAGATTGAGGGTTTCCTAAATTCAAGGTTCCTTAGCTATGACACAAATCCACTGCACGTGCAGCATCCACCAGAGTTCATCACCCTGATGGGACTTGGGAAGCAATGGGAATGAATTTGGACATGAAGCTCATATTGCCTGCTGTGCCTGGATACTGAAGTCCTTTGTCTCAGACCCAGGGGTCTTGTATCTTTTGCCAGCATCTATGAAACTGTGGGCAGGCTAATGCATTCACTTGTAAGCAGGGCAAAATCTCATACCCTTCAAAATTCTTTACACTCACTTTTCCTCTGTGTAATTTAAGAGATTAGGGTGAGGTTATTTCTAAGATTCTTTCCTTTCTTTCTTTTTTTAAAACAACTTCATATTTCTTTTTTTAAGTTTATTTATTTTTTAGTAATCTCTACACCCAACATGGGGCTCAAACTCTTGATCCCGAGATCAAGAGTCACATGCTCTACCGACTGAGCCCGCCAGGTGCCCCTAAGATTCTTTTCCTGTTTAATCTTTGATATGCAGATACTCTAATTGGCTCTGTCATTTTCATCATTGTCATAGAAGAACTCAACCATTTTTGTATTTGATGTCCTTAATGGGGTGTTTAAGTAAACACTCCACAATAGTCTGGAGATAGTCAAGATTATTTAAAATCACCTTTTGTGAATAAGGAAATTAAATTTATTTTAATTTACTGGTACTGCTGATGTGGTGCATTGACCATTTGGGAAACAAATCTGTTAGGATTCTGTTTGACTGGGAATCAGGTGCTTATCGCTTAGCTCATGTCTTTGTTTTAGTTTTTTTGTTTATGGCAATGTTCCCATATTGCCAGAACAAAATTCCATCCTTTGTGCTTTTTTTTAAGTCATGTTTAAATAGAAGTCACTGAATATCCTACATCCTGTATTTTGTTCAAACTATTCTTCTCTCACATTTTCAAACATTAAATTGTCTGTTGTTAATTAGCATTTCTTAATTGATCTTTTTTGTTTATTATGAAAAAATGAAGTGCTGTGGCAGGAGATAGAATTGCAGTAAACCATAGAACAGGGTTGGGAGCCTGAGAAAGCATCCTGAAATAAACTCGTACGGGCAGGCAAAATACATAGATATGGCAAGTAAGTGTTCTACAGAGTCAGCAAAGGATCCACAACTGCAGGAGAGACCAGCTTGGTTTTGCTATTTTCTTCAGCTATAATTGAAAATAATAAACTCAAAAGTTAATTTTTATTGCAAATGCAAAATGTATATAGATTTCAAAAATAGCTAATAAATTTTTTTATAGAAAATTATATTTGGCTTAGCCATTTAAAATGAAAACCCCAGTGTAAAAAAAAAAGTAACATTCTAAAAAAAAGTAACATTTTAACATCAGTTTGTGCCACACATAAGCATCCTGTGTGTGCGTGTGTATGTGCGTGTATTTACATGATAGGTCAAATTAATGTGACAGTGTGACCCTACCTCCACCTAAGGGGCCAGGTTTTAGGCAAAATAGCATTTATTTGGAGCTATTCTTTCTCCTGTCCTTTCAGCCTCAAATGATGATGATGACAAAGTTGAAGATAAAGGTGATGATGAAAACAATAACCACACATTTATGGAGTCTTTAATGTGTATCAGACATTATTTGTTGTGCTTTACTAGTGTTTTATTTAATCCTTAAAACATTTTGTGGAGTGGCTGTTACTATTAAACCCATTTTCATGAAGCTGTAGCAAAAAGAGCTTATGTAAGTTGCCCAAGTTCAAACAATTTTTAAGTGGCATCAAAACTTTATCCTAAAGATAAATAACTTCTCAGTGGATTGGGAATTTTTTTCCAGTTCAGAGCCACACAAGCGACAGAAAAAAACAAAAATGAAATCTTGTGTTGAATTTGAAAAATGACCTTAGATTTTGAGAAATCTATTACATGTTACACTCATCATTAATTTGGAACAATGAGAAAAATAAGAAAATAAATCATCAAAGAAAGGTAAGTTTGACCAGAGAGGGACAGAGACCATGAGCTAGAAGATTCCTTGGAGACAACCCTCTTTTCTGCATCTCAGCCTCTCCCACTCTGTCAGGTCAGTTCCAGCAGCATTCAGCATACTGTCGTTTCTTTAATGATAGAAAGCGCTCTCGACTACACATTCCCCACGGCATACCGCCCCATCTCTCTGCTTCCCTTGCCAGAAAAAAGTCTCCAAAGAGCCGCCTATGCCTATACTTCTTGATTTCTTCTTTCATCTCATTTCAGTCAGGTTTCCTGCCCTGTACCCACAGAAACTGCCTTTGCCCAAATCATCAGGGATGCCTGTGTTGTCTTCTTCAACACGTATTTCCGGTTCTTATCTTACTCTACCTCTTCCCCTCATTTCCTTCATAAAACACTTCTCTTCTCTCTCTGTAACATCATCCTCAACTGACTGGCATACTTTGTCATTGGCCTCTGTTTCTCAGTCTCTTTCCCTGGCCTCTCCTGGTGAAGCTAGGGACGAATGTCTTATTCCCAAAGGAGAAAATGAGCTGAGGAAGAGAAAAAGATGAGATTCAGGAGATCCAACACAAGTGAGAGGGAAGGGAAATCCCCTGGAAGAGGGGTAAGGGAGAGTTATAATGATGGCTGGGCAGCAGGCCCAGAGATAAGCAGTCCAGATTGGATCAGGAGCGCAGAGCACAGCAAGAAGATGAATGTGGTAGAATGCACTTCTGCCAAGAAGTTGAGTCTGAGAGGCACATAGAAATCCAGGTTAATTAAAAAGAGGTGGTTATTAAATATAGGTAAAATGAAAGTTACATAAAAAGAAAAAGAGCATCATAGCTAAGGTGTGGATAGTGTTTATACTCATAGTAATGCAAATACTGAATATTTATTTGAATGAAATTGTGTTTTATGTCTGTAGGAAGGATGAAAGAAAGGGAAAAGTCTATGCTTGGTAGAAGTATAAGCATGAAAGGGAACTAAATTCTCATGTTCTACAGAGGATATTCATTAAAGTGGCTCAAGCTGAAAAATTACCAAGTAGCATTAAAAATATATTATTTAGAGATAGGAGTTAAGCGCTAAAAGAAAAAGCCAAAATAGTTGGAAATTGTTGCCTCTGTGGAAGAAAATGTTGGGGTCAAGTGAGTACTGCTTCTTGTAATAAACCACATAGAAGTATTTGGCATTAAACATATATGTTAAAAAAGAACGAAATTAGGCAGAAAAGAAGTTAGGCAATGTCATTAAAATGAACAATCCAGTCTTCAACACTGGTCTCAGTGTTGATGCCAAAACCCTCACTTCAATGTGGGCAAGTTTTAAAAAGAATCAGTGGAAAGGTTGAGGGCTTTGTATTTAATTAATCTTTATAAAAATAATTCTGCCAATTGATACAATCGTAGAAGGTGATGATGTGACCATAGGCAGACCAAACTGGAAGCATAGGGTGCCTGGGTCATGGTAAATAATGGTGAGTATCATAGCTTTCAGGGCTATTTGCAATTGTCTCTTGGTGGTAAACTCAGGACCCACATTCTTAGTCTAATCTGGTTTATAATAAACATGTATTGTGGGTTATAGCCAAGCTTGTAAGAAAATGTTTTATTTTACTAAATGCCTTGGAGGAAAATCATTCTTTTTCTGACGAACTCTGTATTCATAGTTCTTATGTTACAGAATTCATTTTTAATGAGGAAAAAGTCACCAAGCAGAGGTGACCTATTAAATAAAGTTAAAACACACCTAGAAAACTGTGTCTGGTGTTATTATAGAAATGTTACAGGGGGCGCCCAGGTGGCTCAGTCAGTTAAGCGCCTGACTTCGGTTCGGGTCGTGATCTCAAGGTCCTGGGATTGAGCCCTGAGTTGCACTGGGCTCCCTGCTCAGCAAGGAGTCTGCTTCTCCCTCTCCCTCTGCCCCTCCCCCTACTCAGGTGCATGCTCTCTCTCTCTCAAATAAATAAATAAAATCTTAAAAAAAAATATTGTTACAGGATGATAGTAAGACAAACCCAAGGCTATAAGTCCACAGACTTAGATTTAAACAAAATTCCTCTGTTAAAATTCCAAAATTTAAAGAAAATTCCTTGTTAAAAAATGAAAGAGTGGCATCAGATGGTTTGTGCTTGGGCAGAAGATAATTTTCCTATAGCCTGTACCTGTCTGTGGGGTTTAGCTATGGAGGTAAAATGAATTTAGGTAGAGAAAACTATTCTATGGAAAGAATCTTGCCTGGTTGAGTTTCTACAGGGATGAGATCCGATAGGGGCTAGGCACCCATTTCCAAAATGGTTCTATTCCTTTGTTGTATCCTAGGAACCTTCTAACTGCTCCCTTAAGAGACTTAAAATATGATTAATTGAGGAAATACCCTTGTTTTCCAGCCAGTTTTGTCAATCCTTTCTTGGGGGGAAGGAGGACAGCAACAGAACTTGGTAGTGGGTTGAATGGTGTCCCTCCAAAAGACATGTTGACTTGGAACTTGTGAATGTGATTTTATTTGGAGAAAGGGTCTTCAGATTTGTAACTAAGTTAAGGATCTCCAGAAGAGATCATCCTGGATTCAAGTGGGCCTAAATCCAATGAAAAGTATTCTTACAGGAGGAGAGAAAAGAGGAGACACACAGGGGAGAAGGTCATGTGGAGACAGAGGCAGAGGATGGAGTAAAGCACATACAAGACAAGAACACCAAGGGTTGCCAACAGCCCTCAGAAGCTAGAAGAGAGGCATGGAACAGATGTTCCCAAAGTGCCCCCAGAAGGAACTTACCCTGCTGAGACCTTGATTTCAGACCTCTGCCTTCCAGAACTGTGAAAGAATACGTTTTCGTTGTTTAAAGGCACCCAGTCTGTGGTAATTTTTAATGGTAGCCGAGGAAACCAACACACAGCTGCTCCAGTTTGACCATTCCCAGCAGACTAACCCCCTCCGTGCCCCAGCCAGGTCTGCCTCTCCCTGCTACCCATCCAGCTCTCTTTAGGAGAGAGTACAGTTGGCCAATATGTGGTAGTTTTCTAAATATTTATGGGCTACAAAAATGCTTTGTATTTTTTTAAGCATTTGTCCCAATTTGACAAAGGTTATTAATTTAACAAACATCTGCTGAAGAGATGGCTTCATCCACAGAAAAAAACCAGATCTCAGGGAAGCTGCTGTAAAGTGCTGGGTGTCTGAAGTCATAGGAAGATCAGTGATGCCCACTCAGCTAATAGTTATTGTGGATCCAAGATGTACCAGGTACCAGGGGAGATTTCGAGGTTGAGTCAGATGTTGTTTCTGCCTTCAGGGTTTTTAAGTCTTGGAAAGGAGCCTTCAGAGCAGAAAAGGATTAATGTTATCAAGGACAAATAAGTTAATGTAGACATTGCAGGACTGCTTTATGAAAGAAGGCTTTTGTTTTTGTTGTTTTGTGTTCTTTAAACTTAAGTTGATTCTTTAAGAGCCAGGCCCATCATCATTTCTACTGGGAAGACTTCTCTGACCCTCTGGTGCTGGCCGTCCAGTTTTTTGTGATCTGAGACTTTGAGGTTTCTCTATTTCAGCAATTAGCACATGTAATCATGAAGATTTATTTATTTATTTATTTATTTATTTTATTATTATTTTTTTAAAGATTTTATTTATTTTTTAGAGAGCGAGCGAGAGAGAAACAGCATGAGAGGGCCAGAGGGAGAAGCAGGCTCCCCGCTGAGCCGGGAGCCCGATGCGGGGCTCGATCCCAGGACCCTGGGATCATGACCTGAGCCGAAGGCAGACGCTTAACCATCTGAGCCACCCAGGCGCCCAATCATGAAGATTTATTTGCACATCTCACTTCTCTCACTAGACTGCGACCAAACTTTGAGTGTGTGTATGTGATTATTTTTAATAGCACAGTGCTTGGCACATAATTGCTACACTAACAAATAAATGAATGCAGGATGGCTGCATTCATTGGTGGCTCAGTCGATTAAGCATCTGCCTTCGGCTCGGGTCATGATCCCAGGGTCCTGGGATCGAGTCCTGTGTCGAGCTCCCTGCTCAACGGGGAGCCTGCTTCTCCCTCTGCCTGCCGCTGCCCCTGCTTGTGCTCTCTCTCTGACAAATAAATAAATAAAATCGTTTAAAAAATAAATAAATGAATGCATGCTGGTAAAGAGATGGTTGGAGGACAGGGCAACCCAGATGGAAGAAATGGCATGAAGAGAGGCACAGAGAGTGAAAGATGAAAAGGTGTCTATATTGAATAATGCCTTCTTTATGGTTTTGCCAGAGGCTGATTTCACTTACAGATATATCATCAAGGATGCCCTTCAGCTGCAGGTAACAGAATTCTAACCACATTGATTTATAAAACAGAG
Organism: Leptonychotes weddellii; assembly: GCF_054177405.1. Classification (NCBI taxonomy): domain Eukaryota; kingdom Metazoa; phylum Chordata; class Mammalia; order Carnivora; family Phocidae; genus Leptonychotes; species Leptonychotes weddellii. The sequence goes on from NC_138369.1 coordinate 143,023,509, forward strand.
GGATTTTTTTTCCCCTTACATGAGAATCTAGATATAGGTAGCTGAGAGTTGAGTCATCAGTGCCCCAGTCTTCCTCCCTCTTCTTATTCCACCATCTTCAGTAAGAAGCTTTACCCCAGGATTACTTTATGGTCATGGTTCAACCAACTTCATACCTGTGTTCTAGGCAGGACAAAGAAGCAAAAGGAAGGAAGAGTCATGCCCATGTCAGGAAAATAAAACTTTCCCAGAAATCTCTAATAGATATCTGCCTATGTGTCATTGATCAAAACTGTACATGGCTAGCTGTAAGGGAGGCTGAGAATGTCCATTTTTTTTAGTGTGACACTTTGTTTTCATGAATATTATCGTAATATTTGATGTGGAAAATGAACATTGGATAGGACTAGCACAGTCTGCTATGATATGGATGGGAAGCAGTGAAGTAATCTCATTATTGCCTAGGGTCTACCATAAGAGGCAACACTTAACTATCCTGCCCCATCCCAGTTCAGAAGACCATTTACCCATGGCGCTCAAATCCACTGGCCTCACGTCCACAGAACCAAAGTTCTTTAGCCCATTGGAGCTGCCTTTTTCTCAGTATCATGCATAATGGAATAGAGACTTTGTGTTCCTTTTAAGGAGCTTTCTTCTAAACTCCCATAGTCCTGAACAGGAAAACGGCATACAGACCAAAGCCGGAGGAAAGGACATAATTCCATGCACACTAAGTTTCTGCAGTCTGTTGTATCGGTCACCCTGCAACCATTGACATTTCTGACCATCGCTAGGCTTCTGGTATTATTAAACAAGCTGAGTAGCTGTCCTAACTTTTCAGAATGGATCAGAAGACAACTGATTTTCCAAATGTGTTATTATTAGTCTAGGGTAAAGCTGATTCCTCTGGCTTTTTGGTGTATGTTTAGTATTTTTTTTTTTAAGATTTTATTTATTTATTTGAGAGAGAGAGAGAGAATGAGAGAGAGAGCATGAGCGGGGGAGAGTCAGAGGGAGAAGCAGACTCCCCTCCGAGCAGGGAGCCTGATGTGGGACTCGATCCCGGGACTCCAGGATCATGACCTGAGCCGAAGGCAGTCGCTTAACCAACTGAGCCACCCAGGCGCCCTGTTTAGTATTTTCTAAAGTCAGAGAATTTGAGACTCCTGGCACAAAGACTTTTGTTTATGACCCTGAAAATTATTTTATTAATGGACTATGGATAAATCCTTAAATAATCATAGAATCCTGAAAAATGTCACAGATAATTAGCCATATTATCCATCACACGTGGATTCTTGCCCTTGGATTCCATTCTTCTTTTTTTTTTTTTTTAAAGATTTTATTTATTTATTTGAGAGAGAGAGAGTGAGAGGGAGCATGAGCTGGGGAGAGGCAGATGGGGAGGGAGAGGCAGACTTCCCTGCTGAGCAGGGAGCCCAATATGAGGCTCAATCCCAGGGCCCTGGGATTATGACCTGAGCCAAAGGCAGATGCTTAACCAATTGAGCCACCCAGGTGCCCCAGATTCCATTATTCTTTAATAATTGCATTTCCTGTGTCTCTAGACAATATTTATGGCCCTCTGAACCCTCGTAAGCCAGAAATTTATTCACAACAAGAATAGTGTAAAAACAGGGTTCATTCTCTTACAAGTGATGCACTTCCCAGGATGATGCTATAGCATCATGAAAGCTTATAATTGTAAAATGTGATATCAAATTATGTTTTGCACATTAACCACCATATTTAACAATAATGTCATGCATAATTGCTCCCTAATTCTGTTTTTTTTTAAATGTGTGCTATAGATTTTCTTGTAAGATACTATTCAGTATGCATTTTGGGGTCTCCCCGTGAAGATATAGCAGGAAAGAAGCCATCTGGAAGCCCGCATCAGAATTGGCCAACACCTTGAGCTGAGACCTCCAGCCTCTAGAACTGTGAGAAGATAAATGTCTGTTTTTTAAGTCATCCAGTCTATGCATTTTGTTATGGCATCCTGAGCTGACTAATACAGGGGGGAAATCTTCCTTGAAACATCCTAGTAAGTTTTGCTTTAAATTTAATTGCAAGAGGGGCGCCTGGGTGGCATCCAACTCTTGGTTTCTGCTTGGGTCCTGACCTCAGGGTTGTGAGATTGAGCCCCAAGTCGGGCTCCACACTTAGTGTGGAGTCTGCTTGGGATTCTTTCTCCCTCTCTCTCTGCCCCTCCCCCCTGTGCACACACACACACTCTCTCTCTCTCTCAAATAAATAAATAAATCTTTAAAAAAAATTAATTGCAGGAAGAAAAAATCACATGGCCATGGCTAGCTTCATGGAAAGCTGGGAGACTATGGTAAAATGCGGTGAGAAGTACCACTGGCTTATCAGTCATGATCGATCACATGTGGCTGGATGCATCATCATTCCTAACAAAACTGGTATTCTGTTAACAGGGAAGGAGGGTAGTACCTGTCAGATAGTTGAATGACCTTTCTGCCACAGAACCTGGAAAAATTAAAGAAATTTACACAGAAATTATATCCAAGTAAATACATTGATAGGAATGACCTTTATATATCTTTGGAATTAGAGAGGCAAACAGATCACTGTGGAATTACAGAGAAGACAATATGGAGCAGATAAGACGTATGTGCTAGAGGATCTTGCCAAGCCTCCAACCTGTGAATTCCAACCATATGCGTATAGTTTATCGTGCATTTTCAGTGAACTCTGCAGCCATCCAGTTAGTGGAGTGAGCCAGAATCCTGAGATTATCCTTGGCCTCTCCCTGACCCCCACCACATTCAGTCAGTCACCAAATTAGGATGATTCTGTTCTAATATCCTTTGTATATATCTCTTCATTCCCCAAACTACTCATTATTACCTTACATACGGGCCTTCCTTCTATCTCACCTTGATTGCAGCTTTCTCAGGTCCAGTTTTCCTCTGTGGTACGACCTCCCTGCTGTGGCCAGTGCACAACATGAGGCTGATTGTCCCCATTTACCATTTTCCCACCATCCCTCGGGACCTTCTGGATAAGGCCCAATGCTCCTTCTGATCTGACCCCAGTCTGTTTTCCCCGTCTCATCTCCTACTCCACCACCGTTGGTCCAGCCATGCAAATCTACTGGCAGTTGCCTCAGTGTGTCCAGCCTTGGTGTATGCTGTTCTCTCTCCATACTGAATGCAGTCACCCAGCTTCTTTACTTGGTAAACTCCTACTATTTATTCTTCAAGGCTTATCGTCTGTGTCATCTGAGCCTTTAGATCGAGTTAGTCTCTTTATTCTTTGTTTTTCTGTTTGTTTTGTTTTGTTTTTGTTTTTGTTTTTGTTTTGCTATAAGTCTGTGGCAAAATCCTTTTTTATAGGGAAAGGAGAGTTTTGTTGAGAACCACTCTGTGACACACATTCATTTGGGTATGTTTACAGACCATCTCATTTAATCCACAAAACAACACACTGGTAGAATTGTTACAAATTCCACTTAGCACAGGATGATTCCATTAGATATGGAAGGGATAACTGAATCTGGACTATATGGGATCTGTACAGCAAAAGGCTATAACAATATTTTTCCCAATATCATATATTAGTAATCATCCTTTGCTTCTTTTAAAATCAGAAGTTGTGACATATCTCCAGGCATAATTTCTGCAGGTTACTGTTACAATTGTTGGTTACTTCCTTCAAGCCTATTTTTAAAAATTTTTTTAAAGATTTATTTATTTATTTATTTGAGAGAGAGAGAGAGAGAGCTGGGGGAGGGGCAGAGGGAAAGGGGATAGAGAATCTCGAGCCTACTCACTGCAGAGCATGGAGCCCCACGCAGGGCCCACTACCCCGATATCACAACCTGAGCTGAAACAAAGAGTTGGTTGCTCAACTAACTGAACCATCCAGGTGCCCCTTCCAAGGCTATTTAAATTGATCTTCATATGTCAAAGGAGCTCCACCAACCCCTGATTGACTGCTGAACTTTATCATTAGTTATGTCCATCAGGTTTTTGAAGTTGCTCATTTACCATAAAATGTGCATTTAAACATCCGTTGTAAAAGTTGGCTGTAGCATCTTGCAGCATCTCCAACACTCAATTTGTTTGCCATTCATCAGCCATTAAAAGTTCACACTGCTCAACAAATCATGAAATAATGGCAGAAACAAAGATCATGTCAGAGTAAGCAAATCAGTTGGCTAGGAGTGTATGATATTGCTCACTCTGTGTGTTGGTTTATGGGTCATGAGAAAAATACATATTAATTTTACTGCTCAGTGGAGTAATAAATACATTCTTCTCTTAAAAAAATATAAAACTTTTTCTGAGACAAACAGCCTATAACAAACCAGCACTATACAGGACAGAACTAGACTAGGAATGTTGTGCTTAGAGCACGTATGACTGACTCAGAGAGACTGAGAACTGGCCCAAGTCTACTTTCCTAATATCAGAGTCAGAATTTGAACCCAAGTCTGCCTTGTTTGTGGTAGATGTTCTTTTCACTATATCATGCACCCTCTCTTAGCACTTGCCACATGCTATTATAATCATTACTTTTAAATTTATTTATTTATTTATTTATTTATTTATTTATTTATTTATTTGAGGGGGGAGGGAGCAGAGGGAGAGGGAAAAGCAGACTCCCTGATGAGCATAGAGCCCAATGCAGGGCTCAGTCCCATGACCCTGAGATCATGACCTGAGCTGAAATCAAGAGTCAATGCTTAACCACCTGAGCTACCCAGGTGCCCCTCATTACTTTTTTTTTGTTTAACTGTCTCCTTTTTGGAGTTGAGGAAATCTTGAATGTCAACATTTTCATGGTAACCAAAAGGTACATTTTTAAACATCTGACCACTCTATTTGTTAAAATATATGTTACTACACATCATGATCATACGGTGTATGTTTTCTTTTTTTATTTTTTAAAGATTTTTTATTTTATTTATTTACCAGAGAGAGAGAGAGAAAGAGAGTACAGGCAGGGGGAGTGGCAGGCAGAGGGAGAAGCAGGCTCCCTGCTCAGAGGGGAGCTCGATCCCAGGACCCTGGGATCATGACCTGAGCCAAAGGCAGATGCTTAACCAACTGAGCCACCGAGGTGCTCCTGTATATGTTTTCTTATTACAGAATTAGAGAGACTGTCTCCAGCTAGTCCAGGAAGTAGGATCATGGCTGAGAGGAGCAGAAGAGAGTTTCTGAACAAGTCCAGGAAAAGACTATTGTATTTTGGGCTACATGATTGCTGAATTGTCAGTTACACTTTCAGTTGCACTGGTACATTCAGCCAGCACAACCTAGAGGATGTAATCACAATTGATGTTCAATTAATTTATCTTCAATTACTCCATTTAATTTATTCTTTGGAGTGACTTCTTTTCTTTTTTTTTTTTTTAAAGATTTTATTTATTTATCTGACAGAGAGAGACAGCGAGAGAGGGAACACAAGCAGTGGGAGTGGAAGAGGGAGAAGCAGGCTTCCCGCCGAGCAGGGAGCCTGATGTGGGGCTCGATCCCAGGGCCCTGGGATCATGACCTGAGCCGATGGTAGACACTTAACAACTGAGCCACCCAGGTGCCCCAAGGAGTGACTTCTTTTCTTTTCCCTGAATGAAATTATGGTTGCACTAAAATATTTCTGGCTATTCATAGATAATACAGTCCAGAAATCAAAATGTCCACTTCCATTCAATAGTACAAATTCCAAACTTGACTTAAAATTGAGGGTTCTCTTCTCTCTTGCTAGGGTTTATTTCAGGCAGGAAGCCTAAAGTCAAGAAGAAGAAGAGGTACAGGGTTGGCTTACTTTATCTTTTCTCATATCCTGCCTCCACCTTTCTATTACTTAGCTATCTCAGAGGGTTTTGGACCCCTGAGGACTGATGCAGGGTGAATGAAGAGAGGTAAAGGAGAAAAGTATCTGTGACCAACACTCTCAAGGAGGGGCTTCTAAATCTCTGGGACAGCAGTTATTTCTCTTCCTCAAAGCTTTTTAAAAAAATAGATTTATTGATATATAATTCATATACCAACTGCTAGTCAACAAAAAGAAACAAACTGCCAGTACATGGAACAACATAGATGGATCTCAAAAATACTATGATGAGAAAAAAACATTATGCTGAATGAAAGAAGTCAGATATAAAAGGGTACATATGTGTAATTCTATTTATATGATATTTGAGAGCAGACAAAACTAATCTTTAGTGATGGAAATCAGGTCTCCGTGATGCAGAGCTGGGGGTGGGTTGACTGCAAAGCAATGGAGGAGGCCACAGATTTTTTGGAGGGCATGGAAAACTATTCTGCATCTTGATCTGGTCAAGGTTACATGGCTATACCCATGTCAAAACTCACAGGATTGTACACTAAAATGTTTGAATTTTACTGTATGTCAATTATACTGTAATAAAAATTATTTTTTAAATTAAGAAAAAATATAATTCATATAACCTAAAATTCATCCCTTAGGAGTGATTTTTAGTATATTCATAGAGTTGTGCAAACATCATGGCTAAACAGCTCCAGAACATTTTCATCAGCCCAAAAAGAAAGCCCATGGGACGGATGGAGAGCCCAGAAGTAAACCCACACATACATGGTCAACTAATTTTCTACAAAGGTGCCAACAATATAGAGTGAAGAAAGGAGAGTCTCTTCAATAATGGCATTGGGAAAACTAGATATCCACATGCAAAAGAATGAAACTGGACTCTTATCTTATGCCATACTCAAAAAACAACCCAAAATGGATTAAAGACTTAAACATGACACCTGAAGCTGTAAAACTCCTAGAAGAAAGCATAGAGAAAAAGCTCCTTGACATTGGTTTTGGCAATGCTTTTTTGGACCTGACACCAAAAACACAAGGAACAAATGCAAAAATAAACAAGTGAGAGCTACATCAAGCTAAAATGTTTTGGCACGGGAAATTAAATAACCAGCAAAATGAAAAGGCAATTTATGGAATGGGAGAAAATACTTGCAAACTATATATCCAATAACTCTGTATCCAAAATATACAAGCAAATCTTACAACTCAATAGCAACACACACACAGACACACACAATTAAAAAATGGGCAAAGGACCTGAATAGATATTTTCCAAAGAAGACATACAAATGTCCAAAAGGTATATGAAAAGATGCTCACCATCACTAATCATCAGAGAAATGCAAATCAAAAGCACAATGAGATATCATCTTACACCTGTTAGAATAGCTATTATCTAAATGACAAAAGATAACAAATGTTGGAAAGGATGTGGAGAAAAGGGAACTCACGTGCACTGTTGGTGGGAATGCAATTTGGTATGGCCATTATGGAAAACAGTATGGAGATTTCTCAGAAAATTAAAAATAGAACTACTGTACTGTTCAGCAATCCCTTTTTGGGGTACATATCCAAGGGAAATGACATCACCATCTTGAAGAGATAGCTGCACTCCCACATTCATTGCAGCATTATTCACAGTAGCCAAGATACGGAAACAACCTAAATGTTAATGGATGAATGGATAAAGAAATAATACATATGATATAATAAAATGGAATATTATTCAGCCAAAAATAAGGGAAGGAAATTCTGCCATTTGCAACAACATGTATGAATCTGGAGGGCATTATGCTAAGTGTAATAAGCCAGGCAGAGAAAGGCAAATACTATATGGTATCACTTAATATGTGGAATCTAAAAAATAAATTAAAAAAAAAAGGTGAACTCATAGAAACAGAGAGTAGAATAGTGGTTACTAGGGGCTAAGGGTGGGGGATATGGTAAGATATTGATCAAAGGGTATAAAATTTCAGTAAAATAAAGTTCTGAAGATCTAATGCACAGGATGGTGACTATAGTTAATAGTACTATATTGTACACCTGAAATTTGCTCAGAGAATACACCCTAAGTGTATTCATCCAAAAAACAACAAAAAAAGTAACAATGGTAGGTAATGGGTGTGTTAGCTTGAGTGTGGCAATCATTTCACAGTATATACAAATATATATAAAATTATAATGTGGTACACTTTAAATATATTACAGTTTTGTCAGTTATGCTTCAAGAATGGTGGAAAACATAGAAATAAAATGTATATGAAAGGAAAAGAAAGGGGTTAAATAGGAATGGCTGCTAAAGATTAGGGGGTTTCATTTTCTTTTCCTTTTTTGTCTTTTCCTGACTTTAAAAATACATTCTTTTTTCTTTTTCTTTCATATATATTTTATTTCTTAAAGGCTCCATTTGATTTTGGATAAACATTCTGGGCAAGAATAGTTTATAGGTGATGCTGAGCACTTTATATTTCAATTCCTCAGGTTGAAGGAGAGGAGGCTAGATGATACTAAGTTTAATCACTTGATTAAGGTGGTGATGGTAAGCTCTTTCCATTACAAAGGGGAATTTTTTCATTAGCAATGAGCAAGTAATCTGCAGGGTGCTCTGTGGGTATCCTGTTACCCAAAATGATTTTACCTAAAGATTTTAACATCTATTTATATCTATTAATGAGCATTTCCTGTACCAATTATTTTATGGTATGTTCTATTGAGGATTTTCTGTCTTTACCATTTTTCTATATTTATTATTTGGTATTCATCTATGAGGTTTTTTTTTTTTTTTGCTTCTGAAAAGTCAGGATAGATGTTTAACTTTTTCCCTTTAACTACCAATTTTCAGAATAAGGAATTGGTTTGGTAATCACCTGCAGTGGTGATAAATGAGGTTTTCCGGTCTTTCTCTCTCATTTTTCTTTCTACAATTAGTTTCACCTATTATTATTTATAATAATTATAGGTTCACTATGGACTCTGAGAAACAAACAGGGTTTTAGAGGGGAGGGGGGAGGGGGGATTGGTTAGCCCGGTGATGGGTGTTAAGGAGGGCACGTACTGCATGGAGCACTGGGTGTTATACGAAAACAATGGATCCTGGATCACTACATCGAAAACCAATGATGTGTTGTATGGTGACTACCATAATAAAATTTAAAAAATAAATAAAAAAATAATTATAGGTTCAAAAATTCTCAGATTAATGTATAAGCACTTCTCAAGCTATATACTTTTGACATGACCCCATTGATATTTGAATTCTCCTTTACCTCTGGTGTAAGATATCCCAGGCTGACCTTATATGCTTCCTGCCCCAAACCTGAAATCTGTAAATCTTCAAGGAGACCAGGTTCCTCTTATGAGGAATAATATGTAGAAACCAATATTGGGGCATAAGTTGCATTAGTTGTTCCAAGGATGTCATTGCTTTTTGATATGTGTGTGAATATGCATGTGTATCCATATATTATATATATATATGCATATATATTTATATGTATAATTTTTTTCCAACCCAAGATTCAGCCTTGTTATTTTTTTTTTAAGATTTTATTTATTTACTTAAGAGAGAGAGGACAGAGGGAGAGGGAGAAGCAGACTACCCACGGAGGAGGGGAGCCCAATGTGGGGTTCGATCCCAGGACCCCAGGATCATGACCTGAGCTGAAGGCAGATGCTCAACCAACTTGAGCCACCCAGGTGCCACCCCCCCTCCCAGTCTTGTTACTTAATACATGCCCAATCTTTGGAACACTAATATCAACCATTCCATACTTTAATTAAAAATACAGTTTAAAAATAGTTAATGTTGCTTGTGTTTTCTAGTGAAATCCAATTACATGTCATTACATCTCTAGTTAACAAAATCTGTCTTTTTATAAAAGTTGCTTCAAAATCTGTGAAATATTCAAAATTATTGCATTAATGGAGAAAGAAATAGAAATCGCCATTACTTTTTTTTTTTAATATTTTATTTACTTATTTGACAGAGAGAGACACAGCGAGAGAGGGAACACAAGCAGGGGGAGTGGGAGAGGGAGAAGGAAGCTTCCCGCCAAGCAGGGAGCCCGATGCGGGGCTCGATCCCAGGATCCTGGAATCATGACCTGAGCTGAAGGCAGACGCTTAACAGCCGAGCCACCGAGGCACCCCAACTTTTTAAACTCCATATGGGCTTACAACATCCCCTAGAGTGGCTGTGCAACTCTTCAAGATTACTGCTTACTTGTCCAGCAAGATGAATCTCTGTCATAGCGTTCTTGGAAATGGATGGTGTGCAGAGGAGGCCTGGTGCTCAGATGCTTTGGGTCTCCTGGAGCTCCTTGACCAGTTTAGTGGTTTATCAAGTTTCCTTTGGAACACCACAGTATCTTCAGTCAAAACTATCACCTGGAGTTCTGTACCTCACTGCACTCAGTGCTGTGAGCCTATCCTGACTATTTGAGTCAGAACAACCTAGATCCATTTCTGTAACCTCTATTTTTTGCTATGTCAATTGTCCTATTCTGGCCTTCATCTTTAGGGGATGGTGTCCCCAACTCCTGGAAGGTACTAATATGCCTCTTGTGAGATGCACTAAATTATTTGTACAGCACATGGTACTAAAATCCAGTGGGTATTTAATGATCATGGAGTAATTGGGAGTGATAAAATCAGTCATAGGAAGTGAGCAGAAAGCAGTTTCCTTTCTTTGTAGTGCACTTGTCAGTTGATTCCAAGCTTCTAGAAGGGGTTCTCTTTTTTTTTTTTTAAAGATTTTATTTATTTATTTGAGAGAGAGAGAATGAGAGAGAGCACATGAGAGGGGGGAGGGTCAGAGAGAGAAGCAGACTCCCTGCCGAGCAGGGAGCCCGATGCAGGACTCTATCCAGGGACTCCAGGATCATGACCTGAGCTGAAGGCAGTCGCTTAACCAACTGAGCCACCCAGGCGCCCCTAGAAGGGGTTCTCTTCTCATTGCTCTGCTGAGGTGCTCTTGAGAGGTTTCTAAGGAGCATCTGTTCTCATTGGAGCCTGACATAGAGGGTCTCTCCCTGCCTTGTCGTCCTGCCTTGTTCTCCCTTCTTTTTATGCTTCTGTACTTTTCTCTACCTCATCTCCCACCTGCAACCCCTCTTCTTCCCCTGGAACCTGTTTTCTTTTTTCCATCCAAGTGTGTGTCATGATCATTTTTTTGTTTCCAAAGAGGCTTGAATTATGTCTTGAGATGCCAAATGTCTTTTTCTTCAAGGTTTCAGAAACTCTCCCACCCCCATGATCCAAGACAGAGGAGCATATATTTTAATCATGAACTCATGGCAGTATTTCCTACTCAAATTTAGTAATACAGTTTTTTTCCTGAACTCCTTTGATTTTATAACTGTATCTCTTTTCTGTTACATTGTAAATCTTATCTTTTAATTATATGAACAAAGTTTATCATTTGCTGTCTGTATCTTATATAGAAAATGGTTTCAAAATTGTAATACCAAGGGGCACCTGGGTGGCTCAGTAGGTTAAGTGTCTGCCTTCAGCTCAGGTCATGATCCCAGGGTCCTGGGATCAAGCCTCACGTCGGGTTCCCTGTTCAGCGGGAAGCCTGCTTCTCCCTCTTGCCCCTGCTTGTGCTCTCTCTTGCTATCTCGGTCTCTCTCTCTCTCAAATAAATAAACTTTTTTTTTTTAAAGAGTTTATTTATTTATTTGACAGAGAGAAAGACACAGCGAGAGAGGGAACATAAGCAGGGGGAGTGGGAGAGGGAGAAGCAGGCTTCCCGCGGAGCAGGGAGCCTGACGCAGGGCTCGATCCCAGGATGCTGGGATCATGACCTCAGCGGAAGGCAGACGTTTAACGACTGAGCCACCCAGGTGCCCCTAAATAAATAAACTCTTAAAAAATTATGATACCAATATTCCTACTAATAACAAGTCCACTGAGTGAAGTTTAAGGTTTACTTACAGTTCTTTTTGTCCTTAGGCCATATCCCACTTGGGGTGAAAAGACAGATTACTTTTTTTCCAAAATGACTTGGAATAATTATTTTCTATATGGTTATTTGACTAACTCAATGTACAGTTCAGTTCATTCATATTACTTTGTTTTCAGTGTAGGGTTTGCTTTTTAACTGTAATTGATTTTGTGAACATAAAAAATCTTTACATAGGGCGCCTGGGTGGCTCAGTTGGTTAAGCGACTGCCTTCGGCTCAGGTCATGATCCTGGAGTCCCTGGATCGAGTCCCGCATCGGGCTCCCTGCTCGGCAGGGAGTCTGCTTCTCCCTCTGACCCTCCCCCCTCTCATGTGCTCTCTCTCATTCTCTCTCTCTCAAATAAATAAATAAAATCTTAAAAAAAAAAATCTTTACATAATTTAAAAGTTAGAACTGTGTTAAAAGGTATCCTCAGTAAAGTCTTGCTTCCAGCCTTATCTGCAACACCTCATTCTCTCTGTCTTCATGGGGAGAAAACATAAAAATAAGTATTTTTATTTTTGCTTGTTCCTCTAATAGTTGCTTTCTTTCCCTTCAAAATTAGGCAAATAATATATATTCTTATTTCCCCTCTTTTCTTATATCAAAGGTATGGTAACTCTACACACTGATTAATACTTTAGCAATATTTTAAGCTTACTCTTTTTTTCTTCTTCTAAATTCCATTTTGAAAAATTTTCAAGGATATACAGAAGTAGGATAGTTTCATCAACCGCAATGTACTTTTTCACTCAGCTTCAAGAATTATCAATGAATTGCCAATTTTGTTTTCCTTATTTCTCTATCCCCCCGTATTCTTTTGAAGGAAATCCCACGTGTATCGTTTCATGATATTGAGAAATATATCAGCATCTTTCTCTAAAAGCAAAGAATTCCTTTTAAAAACATAAATAACCATAATACCATTATCATACCTAAAAATTATTGATTTTTAAATATGATTAAGTATCCAGTCAGTATTCAAATTTCTAATTAGAGAACTGACCCTATTTTGAATACTTTGGAGTCCCCATCTCAAGGGATCTCTTATCTGTAGTCCTTAAGATAGGCAAAGGCATCTCCACTTCACATGTGGATTAATCCTTCCTCCAGCCACATGGAATCTGGTGATGCCTACAGTTTCTCTTTGCTGAGGTCTGTTAGACCTCATAGACAGGTTCTAAGATAACCCCACACTGGCTGTCTTGCACATGGCTTACATCACATTCATGGGAAACACCCCTGCATGTTTTGCCCTGAAAATTCTGGAATTTTAGGCTATTTAATGCTGTATTCTCTCTCCCTTTCCTACCAGCTTTTAGACAGTGTTCCTCTTCCCACTTAGATTTCTCAGATGAGAGTCTGGCACTAGTCCCCAGTGTTCCCCAGACTGCAGGGACATTTAATAGTTCCTCCAAGTGGTTCCTGGGGGTCCTCTTGCCACACTTGATGTGAGAGTACCAGTTTGTATATTTCATGTAAGTGAGAAGGTTTAGGAATAAGCAAAAAAAAAAAGTTACACAGATTTTACTCCAAATTCTAGAGGCTGGCGTGTGTCACGGCTTTCTTTGTTATCTGATGTCTGTCTTTAGTCTCAGCAGAAATTTTATCTTAATATCCTTTTACATACTCAACCACCCAACTGGGCAATTCAAATTTGAATAAAGTGGTAGCTTCACTTTCACCTCTGTGCATTGAAGTGGCCAAATCTGAAGATTGATAAATTTTACATTACCTTAAATTTTACATCCTTCAATTTATGGTATGCGAATTCCATCAATTTGCAAAGAGAACACTCTGCAAACATTAAATCCTTTGTTACGTGGTTTTACACTTGATTTTGCTATTCAAGCAAACTTCTCTGCTTCAGGTGAGCCCAGAGCCTGCCTGCAGATGCATGGGAACTTTAGTTGTCCAATTGTGCACCTCGTTCTTACACGATGAGTTTCTGTTTGTTGTTGTTAAGATTTTATTTATTTATTTGAGAGAGAGAGAGAAGCGCACGCGCACACACACGAGTAGGGGAGAGGGGCACAGGGAGAAGCAGACCCCTGCTGAGCTGGAGCTCAACCTGGGGCTCAATTGTAGGACCCTGGGATCATGACCTGAGCCAAAGAAACATGCTTAACCCACTGAGCCACCCAGGTGCCCCACACATTGAGTTTCTGATCTCAGTTTGTTGGAGTTTTCTGTTTGGGTAAGAGGGGACCTTCACACTACATCTTCTTCCAGCTAAGTGTAAATATTTATTTGTATAAGATTACATTTTTGTCCAAAAATCCCTCCCAAATGCATTGGTAACTATGAGTTCTAGATAACTGTGAGGCCTGCATATTGACAGGCTAAGCCACTGGTTGTTTCAACTTTACTTTCTGGTGGTGTAAAGCTTATTTTATAAGTAAGTGTATCAGTGTATCATTACAAGTGCTTATTAGCAATATTAGCAACTTTCTTTTCCATTCATAGAAACACTCCAATATTTGCATTTTCTGTAATGAGAATCTGTGTTGCTTAGACAAGTTTTTGATTTTGAGCAAAAGCTTTTAACAGATTACCCATAAGGCAAGAGAGGAGTGCATAAAAAGAGAACTAGACCAGGACTCCAGAAACCCAGATTAAAGTTCAGGAATGCTTGCAATTATTATTCTAATTCCTAATGTTATTTTTAGTGACTTCCAAATCTTTTTTTCTGCATAAGCATATTCTCTTTCAGAGTACCTCAAGATAATGTGGAATATTATTTATCACTAATACAAATAGATAATCCCATAATTTATTTATGGCTTTACAGTTTTCAAAGAATTTTTATAACTATACAAACCTAAAAATGTCAAATCTTTTTTTGAAAGACACAGTGTTTATAAATCATATCAACTTAGTTGAACATACTTTTTATTTAGAAAAAAATCCAATCCAACATTACAGAGATATGAACATAAAAGATAAAAAATATTTGTAGTCCTTGTATTAGCCACTGTTTATAGTTTGGTGTACATTTCCCTGAGCTTTATTTTTCTAAACATGTACTTGTTGGGTGATATTTTTCCTTTTTAAACAAAGATAGAATAATATTACCCCTGCTGTTTTACCACGTTTTTCATGTATCTTGAATATCTTCCCATGTTTACGTTATGTCAGATCTACTCCATTTTTATATTATTTATTTATTTATTTTAAAGATTTTATTTATTTATTTGACAGAGAGAGAGAGAGAGAGAGCACAAGCAGGGGGAATGGCAGAGGCAGAAGGAGAAGCAGGCTCCCTGCTGAGCACAAAGCCAGATGCGGGGCTCTATGCGGGGCTCCATCCCAGGACCCCCGGATCATGACCTGAGCCGAAGGCAGTCGCTTAACCAACTGAGCCACCCAAGCGCCCAAATCTACTCCATTTTTAAATTGCTGCACAGTATTCTGTAGTCCATTCAATCACTTATTGTTCCCAATGTTTCTCTAATATGAACAATACTGCAAGAATATTCTCACGTCTTTGGAATTTCTGCAAGTACAGCTGAAGGATAAATTCCTGTTTAGGGGGTGCCTGGGTGGCTCAGATGGTTAAGCGTCTGCCTTCAGCTCAGGTCATGATCCCAGCGTCCTGGGATCGAGCCCCGCATCGGGCTTCCTGCTCAGCGGGGAGCCTGCTTCTCCCTCTCCCTCTGCCTCTCTCCCTGCTCATGCTCTCTCTCTCTCTCTCTCTGTATCTCTGTGTCTCAAATGAATAAATTAAAAAATCTTTAAAAAAAAAAAAATTCCTGTTTAGGATAGTTGCATCAAGACATCCCAAATTGCCTTCCAGAAAATGTTATACCAACTGCCACTTCCATCAACAATGCATAATAAGATTTGACAAACTACTTATTTTCTTATCTTCTTTTCTACGTATGTAAAATGAGGGAGCTGGTGCCTATGCATTTATATTCTAATTACTTAATTGTCTCCTACCATTGATGGCAATTTCCTAAGTTCAGGTACTATATGGTTTACTCAACATTAATTCCTTAGTGGGTAGCACATTGAGTGGCACGTAGTACGGCATCAATAAATATCTGTTAAATATTGAAGGCATCTGTGGATCTCTCCAGATCCCTTATTTTATGGCTTAATGATGATATGATATTGATGACATGTCATCTTGATGACATGGCTTAATGATTATATGATATTGATGACATTGTGTGCTTTCATGGATAGCTAAATTTGAAGTTTGAACTGCTGGAAATAAGTGATGAGGATGTGTGAGATAATGGAAATATATATATATATACACACACACATAGAGTATATATAGTATATTATTTATATTATATATTATTTATATTATATATACTGTGTGTATATATACTATATATTATATATAATACTGTGTGTGTGTGTGTGTGTGTATTTCTCTGCTTTTTGCTCTAATGAGGTGATTCTTTGTGGGCTCCTGAAGGGGGTAGTCACCAAAAAGACCAAGCCTTGATTAGAAGCCTGGAAGTTTTGGCTCTATCCCCCATTCTCCAGAGAGGAGAGGGGGTGGAAGTAGAGTTAATGATCAATCATGCCTACATGATAAAGCTTAATAAACATATTTAAGTATGAATTAGAAGAGCTTCTGGGTTGGTGAGCAAGTGGAGGTGCTGGGAGAGTGGTCTTCTGGTAGAAAGCATGGAAGCTCTGTGCCCCTTCCCACATACCTTGCCCTATGCATCTCTTCCATCTGGATTTTCTTCTGTATCTTTTATTATATCCTTTTTTTTTTTAAAGATTTTATTTATTTATTTGAGAGAGAGAGAATGAGAGAGAGTAAGCACATGAGACGGGGGGAGGGTCAGAGGGAGAAGTAGACTCCCTGCCAAGCAGGGAGCCCGATGCGGGACTCGATCCAGGGACTCCAGGATCATGACCTGAGCCGAAGGCAGTCGCTTAACCAACTGAGCCACCCAGGCGCCCTATATCCTTTTATTATAAATTGGTAAACTGTAAATTTTTCCTGAGTTCTATGAGCTACTCTAGAAAATTAATTGAACCTGAGGTGGAGGTCGTGGGAACCTCTGATTTATAGTCAGTAAGTCAAGCACAAGTGACAGACTGGACTTGCAATTGGCATCTGAAGTAGGGGGTGAGGGGCTGACGGGAGACAGTCTTGTCAAACTGAGGCCTTAGCCTATGGGATCTGATGCTATCTCCGGGTAGTGTCAGAATTGAGTTAAATTGTAGGACACCCACTGGTGTCACAAAATTTCTTGGTGTGGGGAAAAAAAACACACATTTGGTGACTGGAAGTGTCAGAAGTGACGTGTTTGTAAAGGAGAGACACACAGGAGCAGTGAGTGTTTCCTACTCAGGATGGTTCCGAAATTCCTAAAGCTCTTTCATAGTCTCTTTCAATTGGAGAATATAGTAGGTTGAAACAAAACCGGCGGGGTGCCTGGGTGACTCAGTTGGTTAAGCATCTGCCTTCGGCTCAGGTCATGATCTCAGGGTCCTGGAACGGAACCCTGCGTTGGGCTTCCTGCTCAGAGGGGAATCTCCCTCTCCCTCTCCCTCTGCCTGCCCCTCCCCCATGCTTGTACCCTCTCTCTTGCTCTCTTTCTATCTCAAATAAATAAAATTTAAAAAACTGTCCACTAATTCTTTTATGAATATAGGCTAAAGATCAAGAAATTCCTATTGTGTCTCATCATGAGAGGAAGTAAATAAACTCTTATTCCAGAGGATCTTTAGACTGCTTCCTCTTCCTCTGATTAAATCTGAGATGATTTGGTCAATTAAATGAAATATTTCCAGACACTTATTATAAAGGCCTTAATAGAGCATCTTCTCCTCTCAGTGACAGTTTCTATTCTATGATAACTGTAATATATTGAGCTTTCATGAGAATTTCTAAGAGTATATGGCAGAAATACATGCCAGCAATTGTATTCTCTTAGCTGAGTATGGTGACAACTGTAAGAAGGGAATGATGTGTTATATTGTTAGATGAGCTAAGTAATGGTGAAAACATTTTGTGACTTGGAGATACATACAGAGTATTTTTCTCAACCTTCAGAGAAAATAGAAGATGGATGACACTGGAATCAGGTATCCTTGGTCCTGTCAGTTATCATCTCTGAATCAGAGTACACCCATTTCCTCATCTATAAGATGGGAATGCTTATGTTACCTGCTATTGAGGATTATTAGAGATTATAAGGAAAATCAACCCTTTTTCATCCTTGAGGTTGCAATGTGGTCATCACCTCCTCTGAGCAGCTATTCTTGATTCTCTTCTCTCACAACATCATGTAAAATGCCTTGCTCTACACCAGGACCCCACGCTACCACTGTATTTCTCATTGTATTGAAATTGCATCTGTATATGCCTGTCACTCCCACCAGACTGTGATATCCTTATAATCCCTTTATCTTCAACACTGAATAGGGTACCTGCTTATTCAGAGTATGAGCTCAGTAAATATTTGTTCAGTAAATGAATGATATATTTCAAGTTCTTGCCTAGTACATAAAACATTGGAAATTCAATAATATGTTCTTG
Source organism: Leptonychotes weddellii (assembly GCF_054177405.1). Classification (NCBI taxonomy): domain Eukaryota; kingdom Metazoa; phylum Chordata; class Mammalia; order Carnivora; family Phocidae; genus Leptonychotes; species Leptonychotes weddellii. Next base: position 143,041,772 of record NC_138369.1, read on the forward strand.
ACTTATTTTATAAATTTGGGTCCCCAAAGTTTTATGAAGGAAAAGATGTATCTCTTACCTATGATACTTCAACTACTAAAATGCAGGGTTGAGACTATTTTTGGATTCATTCTAGGTTAATTAGATACCGTGTGAGAAGCATAGTTCATGGAAGGTTAAGATTTACCAAACTTGATGAATAACAGGATGAAAGTCACTTCAGACCTTTAGCCATAGCCTATGCACATACATCCAGAAAAAAATTAATTGACCCTTTTTCCATATTTTTTATAAATATATAACTTGGCAATGTGATTTAGATCATCAAAACAATGTGCTGGAGACATTTTTGCATCTGTCTCAGCTGTCTTATTTCATTGCATTACAAATGATGTTAATTCTGCTCCTAATTATGCTTAACATCATATATATGCAGCCCAGTGTTTGTCAGTTGGACATAACAAAAATGCTGTTGTTTACTCCCATCTTCCTTCTGCTTATCATTTGTTGACTTTTGAAAGCAGCTGGAGTTGTTCCATGTGAATGGAAACAATTACAAGGCTGTACAATAAATGCTTTCTCTCTAGAAATCATCTTATATCAACTGTGGTCTTCGCCTTTTAAAGCGTTTGTATATGTTCTCATGCAAACTTTTAATCGATCTTTGCCATCCTCTCAGGATCAAAGAAATCTTCCCTTAGATTAAAAAAAAAAAAAAAAAAAGATTCACCTTAACTAGGATTTTCCAAAAACATGCATATTTCTTTTTTTTTTTTAAGATTTTATTTATTCATTTGAGACAGAGAGAAGGGAAGAGAGAGAGAGAGAGAGAAAGAGAGAATGAACACGGGGCAGCGGGGGGGGGGATGGGGAAGAGGCAGAGGGAGAGGGAAAGGGAGAGGCAGACTCCCCGCTGAGCCAGGAGCCCGAATATGGGCCTCAATCCCAGGACCCGGAGATCACAACCTGAGCTGAAGGCAGACGCTTTAACCATCTGAGCCACCCAGGCGCCCCAAAACATGCATATTTCATCCACTGAAATAAGAACATCCATCTCCAAATTAGCTTTTATTGTCTGCTGAGTATGTGTTGATTCGGGTTTACATAAAAGATCATGTTAATATAATGACTGGGTATTTGTGGCTTAGGTTCTTGTACTTTCAACTATTACATGTGACTTAGGAGTTGGAAAGGGAGTAGCTTTTGGTTAGTATTTATTTTTATTTTTTTTTAAAGATTATTTATTTATTTATTTATTAGAGAGTGAGCAGGAGAGAAACAGCATGAGAGGGGAGAGGGTCAGAGGGAGAAGCAGGCTCCCCGCTGAGCCGGGAGCCCAATGTGGGACTCAATCCCAGGACCCTGGGATCATGACCTGAGCTGAAGGCAGTCGCTTAACCAACTGAGCCACCCAGGCGCCCAGTATTTATTTTAAAAAGAACATTTCAGCTAGTTTGGCCAGAAAAGATAAATTTATTTTAAAAATGTTCTTTTAAATTTTTTTTCATTGGAAGATGAAAACTACAATTAGAGCATAAGTGTAATTATTGAGTTTTTTGGTAGCATGTGTGTTTTTTTCTAAGACTTGTAAGATTAAAATTCATGAAAAATATTTTTGGTGGCTATCAATACTTATTAAAAATAAACATAATTTTGGGCACCTGGGTGGCTCAGTCGTTAAGCGTCTGCCTGCGGCTCAGGTCATGATCCCAGCGTCCTGGGATCGGGCCCCGCATCGGGCTCTTTGTTCAGCAGGGAGCCTGCTTCTCCCTCTCCCACTCTGCCTGCTTGTGCTGTCTCTCTCTGTCAAATAAATAAATAAAATAAAATCTTTAAAAAAAAAAATAAAATAAACATAATTTCTGATAGCATTTTTATGTTTTTCTTAAGATTTTATTTTTAAGTAATCTCTACACCCAACATGGGGCTTGAATTTACAACCTTGAGATCAAGAGTTGCATGCTCTATGGACTAAACCAGCCAGGTGCCCCTCTGATAGTAGTTTTATAAGTAAAATTTGAGTCATTGTAAAACATGAGTTATGCTTTAATAATATTAATTAATAGCTATGCTTATGCAACTATTCTGTGTCAAGTACATTACATACATTATAATTATCTCATTTATTCCCTAGAACAATCCCATTTGAAGGATAAAGACTGGAAAGTTAAGGATTCTGTTCAAATTCAGTAAGTGGAAGAAGCAGGATTGGAAGCCATGTTTGCCTGTGCAAAATTCTTGCTCTGTCTTTATCTGTTGATTCCATATACATTTCCTTCACCCATTTTGCCACCAGGGGAACTTAGGAGACAGAGCCAAATGAAAGCTCTAGCTAAGTATCCGTAATGTTCTGAACATTGCTGTCATCCTAAATCCTTGCTATCTTTTCCTTCTCAATAAATTTAACACACCAGGAAGAAATTTTTTTGGTTCACTTGGTTTCTTCCTCATAGTTCTCTCCTTTTGTTCTAGCAAATTCTAAATGCTAGAAAGTCTCTTCCTTTAAAGGTGGTAAGAACAATGAAGTGCCACAATTCCTCCCTTTTTCCTCCTCTCTTACCTTCTGATCTTGCCTTCTTTGCCCGCACAGACTGTTTGGAATGAAGTAAGTGCTCAATAAATGGCAGCTGATACTACTTTCTAGGCTCTGGGACTCCTCCCTGAAGGGATTTTTAATAATAATACTAGTAATCACAGCTAAATATTTATTGCACACTATGTGCCAGAATCTCTTTCTAGTACTTTAAATGCATGTGGCCTATTATTTGTCTATCTTTATCAAGCAAGGAAAAAGGTGAGGCTCAGAGAGTAAATTACTTGTCTAAGATAACATGGATAGCTGTTTGGCAATCATAGTTCTGGAGCTCAAATTTTCTGACTTCTAGTCCTTTATTGACTCATGTGGTTGCAGAAATGTGCTTCTCAAATCTCTTTCAAGAGAATCTAGTGTGAGGAACATAGTTGATGACAGATTCCAGCTGCCAAAATCTTCAGACCCGCTGTGGTGTTCATACTGAGACCATACTTCCTTCCCCTGGGTTGCCCCCAGACAATGACTGATCACAGTAGGAAAAATAGCACTGGCTTATTCCAAGAAGGGGGAAATGATTCAACATTAGCAACTCTGTTAATACAATTCACCTGGAGGAGAACAAATAAGAAAAATCATATAATTATACCAATGAAGTATTAGAAAAAAACTCAATAAACTAAGTACTGTATGGTCATGTTTTAAACTAATAGTTACCATCTAAGAGCCAGAATCATGTTTAATGAAATCACACTGGAAAAATTCCCATTAATTCAAGAGCAAAACCAGAGTGTCCATTGTCACTATTACTTTTCTTAAAATGGTTCTGAAGATACTTGCTTAATGCAATGAGAAAGGAGAAGAAACGAGGCATATATATTTGAAAAGAAGATAAAATTATCATTATTTGCAAATCTTGTACTTGCTTACATGAATATGCAAAAGAATCAACTAAAAAATTATAACAAACAATACAAGGATTTATAAATGGTGGAGTACAATAATAAACAGTAATCAACAGCTTTCATGAGTACAGACAATAACCAACTGGAAGATTTGATGGAAGAAAAGATGACATTTATAATAACAAAAAAACAATTTATAGAAATAAATTTAACTAGAAATAGGCAAAATCTGTACAAACAAGGAACGTATACATTTTCTTTTCTTTTTTTTTTTGAGACTATACATTTTCTTAAATAGGAAGGTTCAATATAAAGATGTCAGGTCTTTCTCATATAAGTGATAAACTTAATTCTATACCAATAAATACAATAAGGTCATTACTTACTCATTCGTTTTTTTTTTTAACTGAAAGATCGATTCACATGGAAAATAGGAAAAATATTCAAAAAAATTCTGGGAAAAAAAGCCCTCTCATATCTTAAAATGTAGAATTATAGTAGTTATACTAATGTAATAATGCATGAATTGATATGCAGATAAATGAAATAGGCAAGAAAATCTGTAAGTAGACCCAAATATATATTAGATATTAGTATATGGCAAGAAGAGTGTAGCAAATGGTATCAGAAAAACTGGATAGTCATCTGGAAAATGAAATTATTTTTGGATACTTACCTCATTACTTACATCAAAGTTCCAAATGTTTCAAAGATTTAAATAGAAAAATTAAAATACAAGTATACTAGGGAAATATTATGTATATGTATACACACAGATGTGTATGTTACATGTATATCTGTGTGTGTAAATAACTTTGAAGTTGGGAAAAATTTCTTGGGTTAATCCAAAACTAAGAAATCATAAATGAAAAGATAGATTTATTTGAACATACAAGGTTAAAATAAATTTTTTTTATTTATTTGACAGAGCGAGAGACAGCGAGAGAGGGAACACAAGCAGGGGGAGTGGGAGAGGGAGAAGCAGGCTTCTGGCTGAGCAAGGAGCCCGATGCGGAGCTCGATCCCAGGACCCTGGGATCATGACCTGAGCCGAAGGCAGATGCTTAACGACTGAGCCACCCAGGCGCCCCTAAAATAAAATTTTCATGGCATTAAAATGCCATAAACAAAGGACAAACCACAAATGACATACCAGGGAAAATTATTTGTCTGCAACTCATGACATAGACCAAAGGATATGTTCCTTAGCCTATACCAATAAATATGGAAGAAAAATACCAATAATCCTAGAAAGAAATGAACAGTTTGTGCTGTAGGGAATATAAATGGGTCTTATATGAAAATACATTCACTTTATACATAGTAAGAAAAATACTAATTTAAAAATTAAAAGTATAATGAAGTGCCATTTTCTCCTGTCAGTTTGGCAAAAATAAAAGAATTTTGATAGCATACTATATTGAAAGTGGTATGAGAAAATAGACATTTAATATACTGTTCTTAGTTTGATGTAAACTTTACAAAAAGCTATTGAGCAATATTTTCTCAAAATTACAAATGCACATATTCTTTGATCCTGCAATTCTACTGTAAGAATTTATCCACAGATATCCTAACCATGACTTAAATAACAAACATACAAGGATATTCATCATAACATTCTTTGAAACAGTAAAAAAAAAAAAAAAAAAAAGATTGAAAATAGCATAAATATCTCTATTAAGGGACTGGTTAAAAAATTATGTACATGTATGGTATGGGACACCATACAAACTTCATAATGAAGGAAGCTGTTCTGTAAGCATTGATTTCAGACAATTTCCAATATATAATGTTAAACAAGTAAGTGAAGAATGTTGTGTACACTAGGTAATTTTTTATCTTACACACGTATGCTTTTATAAGCCCTGAATATCTGTAAATTGATCAAGTTACTTCTAAGGAATGAAACTAGGAAACTAAAGGAAAGGAGAGGTGAAATAGACTAAATTTTTAATCCATAAATTTTTATTTGAATTTTTCACTGTGTGGTATATTGTATGTATGTTATATTAAACTACAGCACTAGCATACTCTTCAATTCAGTTGATCTTTTCTTGGTACCAAGACTTTCTCAATGGAGGTTGGAATGTTCATTTACATATGGCACAAGCTTTTGTCTTGTCCAAGTTTTTATCTTGGTAAGTTTGCTGACAGGCTTCTGGTGTAGACTGTTTCTGAAACAGGGAATGTGTGTGTATACTTACTGGGACATTGGTGACTTGACTTGCATTGGTGATGCTGGGGAATAAACCTAGAGAGTAACGGGAGGGTGAGACTAGGAACTGCAGGGGGTGTGGTGGACATAGCTGCCAGACGTTGGGATAAGAAGGTAAAACCTGCTAGCAACTTTCATCCCTTTTGTTAAAGTATTATTTTTTATTTTTTAAAATTTAAATTCAACTAATTAACTTATAATGTATGATGATGATGATTAAAGTATTTATTTATTTGACAGAGAGAGAGAGAGAGAGCACAAGTGGAGGGGAGGGGCAGGGGGAGAGGGAGAAGAAGACTCCCCGCTGAGCAGGGAGCCCACCCATGGGGCTTTGGGGCTCGATCCCAGGATCCTGGGACCCAGCCCCAGCCAAAGGCAGACCCCCAAATGACTGAGCCACCCAGGCGCCCCCCTTTTATTAAAGTATTTATCTTGGGTGGAAAAAGTCCTTCTGGATATCTACTTTGTAACCTGCAGAAGTAGAAAATCATGCCAGAAAGTTAACCAGAGCCCAGAGTTCTCTCTAGGGAAGGAAAGTGGCTAAGAAAGCACAGCAGTAATTTAATGTTTATAAAGAATGGACTGAAATAGCTACAAGCAAATAACTGCTGAGGAAATTGGCATATTTTAATTTGGTTCAGACTATATTTTACATGTTCGGGGTGTACTGTAATGTACGAGTTTGTATGTAGAGCTTAAATGTATAATTAACATAGCTCTGAAGCTAGTTCAATCCACATAATTAAAATTTATCATGGAATTAGCTTTCAAAGAGAGACTTTTTAACAAGTTATAGTCAGTGCTATAAATTAGATTTTCTCTGATGAGCTCTGAATAAAGGACTATCGTTTATCTCAATGGTATTTTATTAGAGACATTTTAATTGCGGTGGCGGGTGAAAAGTACCATCCAGTATCTTGGCTAAACACTTTTGTTAATGAAATCATTTTTCCGACTAGCACTACTGGTTTAAGAATATTTTGTTTTACTGAAAACAAATTATTTTTTTTTTAGATTTTATTTATTTATTTGAGAGAGAGAGAGAAGGGAATAAGAGAGAGAGAGAGCATGAGAGGGGGGAGGGTCAGAGGGAGAAGCAGACTCCCTGCCAAGCAGGGAGCCCAATGTGGGACTCGATCCCGGGACTCCAGGATCATGACCTGAGCCGAAGGCAGTCGCTTAACCAACTGAGCCACCCAGGTGCCCTAAAAGTATTTTATAAACATAGTTCAGCTTCATGTTGAATACCAGGCAAATCCACTTCGTGGGGAGTTTATTCCATAAAGGAAAAGCGAATCTTTTAACATTTGTGAGGGAGATGATATACTATTTCTTGTAAGTGGAAGTCAAAAGGGGGAAATTCCTAATTTCCCTTTCATTCATCTAAAAGTAAAGATCTGGGGGTTGATTGTTGATGATTAGATTATGGGTGTGGTGTTTTTGCTGCTTTGTAATTATTTGTATTTTTTCTTACAATACTTTTTTTTTAATTCAAAATTACAGAAATAAATAATTTAAAAATCTCCAATAATCCTTTCTTTAAGAGATAACTGCTATGAACAATTTGGCATACTTTCTTCCAGAAATTTTCCACACAAATTATTTCTTTCTCCTTAAGACTGTGGGTCTATTGCCAACAATGTTTGAATTCTTCCTGCTCTGCCTGCTACATTTTATCAAATTTGCCCACCCCTGCAGTTTCAATCACTGTGTTAGAATGACATATTATGTAAATGAAGCCAAAACTCCAAGTTTCTGGGTCTAAGGACAGATTTCATGCCAATGCATCTGTGCCTAAGAGCAGATTTTAGATTGTGTGCCTGTGCCCAAGTAGGGACTGGATGCCAGCTTCTTCAAAGTGTAGTGGAATACCCATCCCCACCTGGAGTGAGGCTGCTTCTGGTGGCTTCATTTCCTCTTCCCCAGACACAAGTATCTGGTGGAATACAGCACTGAAGGGTGCTGTCTGTATCACACTTCCTCACGTTTGGTTCAATGGATTAAGCAAGGTCTCTTCCTTCAATTTCGCCCTTGTCAAAATGATTACCGAATTTATTCCATCTTGGGTTGTATATTTCCCAGCTTTTAATGGATGATTTTTATGGTTTAGTATTTGACCACTAATTCAGTAGACACCAATGAGAACCTCTAGAAAGTGTTTTAGAAAGTGATCTTTATTCAATGTGATAGGTCATTTGGAGTAAATATCCACCCTTTAAAGAGGGGCTGAATTTAACAGTCTAAAAGCCATGCTCCATTTAGTGTGGGATTGAATTTTAACATATCAAATAGATTTACTAAAGCCTAATAAAATATTCCATGGAAATTAGAATATTAATTCTGAAAAACCTTGGGTCCAAATGCACCAGAAACTGTTAAATGTCTTACTGAATTTTGTCAACTTGCCCATCCCCCTTCATATGTCATCTTCAGAGTAGCAAAGCAGAAAGTATACCTAGTTAGGGAGGCCAAATCTGTGCTTCTAAATTATTTTTCAAAGCTGTCTGTGAGGTTCTTCTGCAGACAGAATTGGGGTAAAGAATTTTAAACACCAGCTTTTTAAATTTTCATGTTGGATATAGCTCCTGTATTTTAAGCCATGTGAATTTGGTGTATATGTCAATATATGTAGACAATTTTTATATATTAACATTAATTGTGAAGACTTACTTTGCAATAGATACTTTATTAAGCATTTATATGGATCATATAATAAACTATAAGCACTGCTCAGTCTCATCAGTGTTTCATGAAAATGGGGGTGCTTGATCTCATACTGAGATCATACTGAGATCAAGCACCCCCATTTTCATGTAAGAATAGACAATGAAATATCAGCAAAGGATGATGGAGATGACAAGACACTTGTTACGATGAATTCCTAATAATCCCCTTATAACACTTCAAGGACTTAACTTTCTCAGAACCTTCCATAAGCAGGGTCCAGACTTGTGGTTAAACCTCTTGTCTGATGAGACTTGCAGGGGTCTTGAAATATTATTGTCCTCATTTTATTGAGGAGGAAATGGAAGACCAGAGTAACTTGCTCATTCATGTGTGCATCCACTCCATCGTCATTCACTAAACACGGTCTATAGGCTTGACTCTCTATTGGATCCTGTGATCAAAAGCAAGTAAGTCATGGCTCACTCTAGTGTCCAAAATTTTAGACTTGTTTCTTTTAGTGGGAGAGGGAGTGGAAGAAGCACTGCTGTCGTGGGATTGGGTTGAGACTTGAATCTACTTATGGTAGAATCCATAATTCACTGTTAATTTTTGGAGCCCCCACTATGTATCAGGCATAGAACACAGAGTTCAGTTTACAGCCTAATTGAAGAGATAGTCAAGAAGGAAGCAAGCAGGGCGCCTGGGTGGCTCAGTTGGTTAAGCGACTGCCTTCGGCTCAGGTCATGATCCTGGAGTCCCGGGATCGAGTCCCACGTCGGGCTCCCTGCTCAGCAGGGAGTCTGCCTCTCTCTTTGACCCTCCCCCCTCTCATGCTCTCTATCTCATTCTCTCTCTCTCTCAAATATATAAATAAAATCTTAAAAAAAAAAAAAAGAAGGAAGCAAGCAAACAAATGAAGAAAAGATTATGAATTGTGATAATGAACAGGGTGAAGTGATAGAAAACTCGAGAGCAGATTCAAATTAGACGGTTTCTCTGAGAGGATGTCATTGAAGAATGCTGAGGCCAAATGATAAGAAGGATCAAGCCAAGACTCAGGTGTGATCTGGTGTTGTGTTTAGGTTGTGATTGTGAAAAGTATAGTGGCCAGAACAAGAGGGGCCCCAAAACCATAGTGTGGAGTTGCAATTACATTTGAAGAGCAGTGAGAAATCATTAAGGGCTGTTTAGCAATGGGGAGTGGCAGTATGTATTTTTAAAAGGCCATTCTGCCTGGTGAGTGGAGAATGTATCAGAAGGGAGCCAGCACGGGCATGGAACATGCAGGAGGAGGTTCTTTGCAAAGGTGAGAGATGTCAGTGGCCGTGCTGCAGAACAGTGCATGAGTTGAGATATTTTGGAAATCCATATACCAGGACTTGGTCCTGGAATGGAGGTGGAAAATGAGGAAAGTTATCAAGGATGGTACCCAGGTTTCTGACTTTGACACTGAATGGATGACAATGTTGGTGCATTTACTGATATGAGGAGAACTGGGGAGGTTGGAAGCAGGTTAGGATCTTCAGAGATCTCATACAATAAAAATCTCGTGTTGCCTCCTTCCTTTAAACATAATAAAAAATAAAAACAACAGTAAGTTATAACAAATGAAAAGCTGTCTTATTGATTCCTAACCCTGATGGCCACCTATATAGTTTTATTTTAAAAATATTACATATTCAGCTCTTTCTTTAAAAAATGTTTTGGAGAACTTCCCCAGTTTTTTTGATGTTTTATCCACAAACTTGTTCTTTTCGTTCAAGTACCAAGCCCTGGGAAAGATCGAGTTTTATTTTGGTATGGTGAGATGCATGTAAAAGTGCTAAGAGATGTCGACTAGGTTGTTGGATATACAACAGCAGAAGCTCAGGGGGTGGAATAGAGACATAAATTTGTGAGTTGTCAGCATATAGATGGTTTCAAAAGCTATGTAAACAGATGAGATCACACAAAGAAAATGTGTAAAGAGAAGAGATCCAGTTGAATTTCTAACTTTTAGATGAGGAGCAAATGAAGGAGACTGAAATGAAGTGGCCAGACTGAGAGAAGATGATGTCAGGGAAGCTAAGAGGAGAGTGATTCAAGAATGAGACCGTATCTAGTGCTCTAAGTGCTTCTGAGTGGTCAAGTAAGATGATGTCAGAGAAGTGGATGTTATTGGTGACCTTAGCATAAAGGCATCTCGGGTTATTGTTGAGAATAAAGTAGATTGAGAAGGTAATGAAAGGTGAAGTAGTAGAAATGATGTATGTAGAAAATGTCTGTAATCTGTTTTACTGTGAAGGAGAAAGAAAGTTGGTGTAGTAATTGGAGAGGAGCATTGGATCAGGGGATGTTTTATTTGGTTTAGTTTTTAAGGGTGAATGAGAGTAACACATCTTTGCATGAGAGGAATGATCCAGCAGGAGGATGGGTTAGTTGATGTAGAAGAGAGAAGGGATAACTGAAGGACCGAAGTTCTTGAGAGGATGAGAAAGGCTGGGATTCAGAGCAGGAAAGTTAAAGAATATGGGGACTTCCTGTTTAAGAATAGGCAGAAAATATCTTAAAATCTTCATCTTTTTGCTTTCTTAGCCACCATTCTTGTCTGAAATCTTTCCTTTGATCAGATCATACATGAGAAATAGGAATTTTATAGCATGACTAAAATACTGACAAATTGTAAAGAGTCAAAAGGGAAGACCTGAAGAAGAAAGGTCCAGAATTTAGGTCAGAAAGATGCCCCTGTAGAGCAATAATGAGCCTGAGCTGCTCCTCCTTCCTGAGACTGAAGGCTGAGAGGAGGTCCATGGGGAAGAGACTGGATGGGAGACCTCAGAGAATCATGTAGAAGAGGAACAGGTTAGAATTAGGAGACTGCTGAATATTCTCTGATAGCCAGCATCCAAGAGTTTTATGGAAGCCTAGAAGAGTAATAGCAGTGACTCACATTTATTAAGTACTTGCTATGTGGCAGGCATTGTTATAAGCGATTTTTACAATAACCAATCTAATCATGTTGTATAATCCCAATAACATATGAGGTAGGAAGAATTATTTCTCCGTTTTATAAATGAAGAAACTGAGGTTTGGCACTTAGATAACTTTCCCAAAGCCACACAGCTTTAAGTGGGGGTCAGAGCTGGGCAGTCAGGTTTTAGAACCTCATTAATCACTATTAATCATTATTGCAGATGTGTGTAGACCATTTATTAACAGCAGAGGAAATCTCTACATGATGACGAAGGGTTAACCACATTAGCCATTCCTCTTTTTACTGTAGGGTGAGGACTTTCCACCAAAAGTCACATATATATCTGGATGCTGAGGGACAGAAGGCACTAGGCAGATGATGTTCAGATTCTGGAAACGTAGGTTGATATTGCTTGGACCACTGGTAGGCTGAAAATACTCTAAACAAAACCTATGCGTTAAGTTTCATTATATAGGATCTGAGCAATATCCTTTACTTCTCTAACTTTTTCTGGTTAATAATGCTGGCCCCAAAGGAGAAAGATAAGAAAGCTAAGGCTTTAGAGGAACCAGGCAAGGACATCTTGGAAGAGGGTATCAGCCAGCACTAGTCAAAGTCTAGATACTGAGGATGTGAGAGCAAAATGAACACAGTTCTTAATTGCAGCCTTGCTGGGTTTCAGAAAAAGAACTCCGCCATTGGCCTCTCAAGAGCTAGGCTGCTAGGATGTAGTGGACTTGGTACTTTCCCAGAGTAGACTGGGGACATTGTATTTTGTGGGGGTCAAGAGGTAGATAAGGAGGGATAGGGATGAGAAAAGTGTATAGAATCTGTATTTTGAGGGTTGGGATCCTAGAATTAAATCAGGAAAGGGCAAATGGGTCCATGATCAAGACTTTTCCAGCCTCTTCCTGAGTAGTCCACACCTGGTTACAGCACTAGTGCTCTTACCTCCTGGGCTGGTAGAGCCCTATGTGGAGGTTACTGCAAATGCAGAAGGAGAACAGGCATTGGAGCTCTTTGGTCCTAACTAGCAGGTTATATGAAGATGGGAACAAATCTTCCAATGAGAAACAGAGACAGATTTATATAAAGTCAATGAAGTTAAAATTTCATGGTTTTTCATTTACATGCATTCCCGTCCCCAGATTGGTAGATTCTTCTCTGGAGATGCACAGAGCCCAGCCTGGGACCACTTCCCTAGCCTGATGGTGGTCCTGGGCTCTGGGTGCTGCCAGAGGGCTGTCAACACCGCCTCCACCTCTAGCAGGCCTCTAGCAACAACTTGTTCCCATGGACTGCATCCCAAGGAGAAGCCCTTAGAGTAAGATTTGTTCCTGACTGGGGGCCACTATGACCAAGAACCCATCTAGAGGTAGGGAGGGTAAAAATTGGGGGGGGGGGTCAGAACCAAAGGCTTGACTTCTGGTGGAGCCAGACCAGCAGCTATGCAACAGCTGAAGTCTGAGGCCAGGCCACATGAGATCAAAAGGCTAGAGTTCCCTCAAGGGTTTGCCCACGGGTAAGAAGCATCATCTGACAAACTGTGGATGAAGGTAGACATGAAGCATTAACTCAAACAAGCTGTGAAGCTGAAAGGATATTTACAAAATTATAAAATTTAAAAACCAAATTTTTATCAATCTTGTCATAGAAAGATCTACACTGCTTTTTGTTCCTGCTATAGAAATCGATATTATAAAATTGCCATAGGAAGAGGTGATCAAACAGAACGAACCCCAGAAAGGTAGAAAAAAATATTATCTGGGTGTGTTGGATAGTTAATAATAGTAGAGATACATTATGATTTTCTGGATTTTATGATACTCTCAGTGTTTTAGTTATCTATTGCTATAAAACAGATCACCTCACAATGTGCTGACTTAAAACAACAAAAAACCATAGACTTCTAATTTCCTCCTAAATCTTCCATTTGGGCAGGGCTCAGGAGAAAATAGCTTTTCTGTGTTTCAGGTGGGGTGGTTCAGATGGGCTTGGAGAGTCCATTTCTATGATGGTTCAGCTCAGTGGCCCAGCAAGTTGGTTCTGGCTGTTGGTTGACTGCTTAGCTGGAACTGTTCAACCAGCAGCCTCAGTTTCTGTCCTCATGGGCCTCTTGGGCCTACTTGTGAGATATCCCCTCTTGGGGATACAACATGGTGGGTGGGTAGGTTCTAAGAATAAGTTTTCTAAGAGGCCCGAGTGAAAGTGCAGGGCATCTGATGAGATCTAATTGTGCAAGTCCTCAAATGTCACCTCCACTACAGTGAATTGGGCATCAAGACATTAAGACCAGTGCACATTTAAGGGAATGGAACTAGATTTCACCTCTCAATGGGAAGAGTAGCAAAGAAACTGGACCATCTTTGTTTTACCATAGTCAGCTTTTTGAACTTTTTAATTCACTGTGATTTTTTCTCATTCTAAATAAGTACTCCCTTTCATATTTGATTTTGCATATGAATTTTTAAATATTCCTCTTAGGGGCTCCTGGGTGGCTCAGTCCGTTAAGCGTCTGCCTTCAGCTCAAGTCATGATCTTAGGGTTCTGGGATCAAGCCCCAAGTCAAGCTCCCTGCTCAGTGGGGAGCCTGTTTCTCCTTCTCTCTCTGCCCCCACCTTCCTCCCCCCACCCCTGCTCATGTGCTTTCTCTCTCACTCTCTCTCTCAAATAAATAAAATCTTTAAAAAAATTCCTCTTAAAGAGAGCCCCCAAATTGAATAAGGTTGAACCCCCTAAAAACCTGAATCCAAGCCTAAGGGGAATTATTGATGCCATCCCACAATGCAGAGGTAGACGATTTTGAGCCTGTGTGACTTAAGTTAGAGAACTGCTATCTTGGTTTTTTGTCTGTTTTTAAGTTTTTAAAGATTTATGTGTTTATTTTAGAGAAAGAGAGAGAGCTTGAGCAAGGGTAAGGACAGAGGGAGGGACAGAGGAAGAGGGAGATAAGCAGAGCCCCCCCCCCCCCACCACCACCAATGAGCAGGGAGCCTGGAGCTCAATCCCATGACCCTGAGATCATGACCTGAGCTGAAATCAAGAGTCGGACACTTAACTGAGCCACCAGGTGCCCCTTTGTTTTTAATTTTAGACTAGATTTTTTTCTCAGTGGCCTGCGTGCATTTAGAAGGTAGATAATCTAGAATTATAGGCACCAATCTAGGAGGCCTGCTGCATGTGTCATTACTTATGAGAATGAATTCCAATTTTTTAAAAAGATGTTATATATTTATTTGACAGAGAGAGACACAGCGAGAGAGGGAACACAAGCAGGGGGAGTGGCAGAGGGAGACGCAGGCTTCCCGCTGAGCAGGGAGCCCGATGCGGGACTCAATCCCAGGACCCTGGGATCATGACCTGAGCCAAAGGCAGACGCTTAACGACTGAGCCACGCAGGCGGCCCTGAATTCCTATTTTTTATGGAGGCAAGTCAGTAGTGTCAGCACCAGACACACCTTGTATATTTAGATATACTTTTCTATTCATATTTATTTGCTGCTATTTTAAAAAAAAAAAAGATAGTGGGCATGTTGGCCAAACAGAAATATATGCCATAACTCTTGCTCTTCTAATTAGAGTTGCATCCGTAGTATTTCCTAAATTAAAGCCCAGAATTTGGATTTTGCAGATTTCCTAGTACCTAATGAGGGGAAGGAGAAAATAGACAGGAGCAATTTTTGTCCTTTGAGTAAGAAATATGTTGTGTTCAGAGTTACAATAAAGAATAGAATAAAAATGATCCACACACTTTTCAGAAGCCTTCTAGATAGGTTGTAAGGTGTGAAATTAAGCACATATGTGAATGTATTAAAGTTCTTCACCGACAACATTGGGTATGGGTCCTCCATGGGTTTGAAAGCAATCTGGCAGAGTATAATCCCATGGATTACAGCATTCCATGTAAGTGCATTAAAATAAACCAGTAACCAGCTCCTGAACTGTGTGCAGGAAGACATTGGAGGTCACACCTAGACTTGAGAAGTAAGAATGATCAGAATCTATGGCTGAGGTGGGCCAAGAAAAAAATTGACTTCATCTGCCTGTGTTTGAAAAGGGGGCAGAGTATTAACTTGAAAATATGCCCAAAAGTGTTTCCAGGGCTTCTGCCAGTTTTCAGTGTTTAATGGAGAAGGTAATTGGGGAATATAAATTACCTAGAGGCATTTATCTATTTAGGTGACATAATCAACTTTGGCAGGCTTCTGGAAAAGCCAGAGCAAAGACTTCTTAAAGTTAAGGAAGGGCAGGTTTGATGATGTTCCCTGATGAATATTAGTGCTGACAAAACTTCATGAATTATGATGGGCAAGAAGTGACACAGCATGGCGTGCACGAATGTTCCTGAAGAAAATACCCAGATCACCCCAGTGACGTCAAATTAACATTGCTCTTTGACGTTAGTGATGACCACAAGACACTGTGAAGAGTATTGCCTAATTGCTAAGCCATTAACAACCGACAGTTTACCCCATCGAGAAAGGTTCAAGGCAGGGAAAGCCTTGGGTCGCCCAGCATGTGGCCCTGTGGCCTCTACAGGTTTTCAGGGATTACCGGTTGAAAGCCTGTGACCAGGCAATCACGGAAACCTAACTTGGCTTTCGCTCCCCCTGCTCTGCCTTTATTACCTGTACAGATGTCAAGTCTAGGTTTAGGAGCTATTCCGCCCAAAGAGAGGAAACCAGCCTGCAGTGTTCACCAGCCATTGTCTGTTGGGTTGCAACTGGATATACACTCACACATTACTGTTTTTCTGGCCCTAAAACGGACCACTACTGACAGATTTCAGGGATATGTAAATGGGGTGGCTTTTAAGGTATG
>NC_138369.1:143058344-143076413 GCF_054177405.1 Leptonychotes weddellii
CTGCTCATGCTCTCTCTCTCTCTCTCTCTCTGTGTCTCAAATGAATAAATAAAATCTTTAAAAAAATAAAAATAAAATGTATATATAGGGGCACCTGGGTGGCTCAGTTGGTTAAGCGTCTGCCTTCGGCTCAGGTCATGATCCCAGGGTCTTGGGATCAAGCCCCACATCGGGCTCCTGGCTTGGCGGGGAGCCTGCTTCTCCTTCTCCCTCTGCCTCTTCCCTGCTCATGCTCTCTCTCTCTCTCTCTCTGTGTCTCAAATGAATAAATAAAATCTTTAAAAAAATAAAAATAAAATGTATATATAGGGGCACCTGGGTGGCTCAGTTGGTTAAGCGTCTGCCTTTGGCTCAGGTCATGATCCCGGGGTCCTGGGATTGAGTCCTACATCGGAGTCCTCGCCCAGCGGGGACTTCTCCCTCTCTTGCCCCACCCCCTCCTCGTGCTCTCTGACAAATAAATAAAATCTTTAAAAAAATAAATAAAATATATATATATACACTCATATACATATACATAGAATATATACATACATAAAATATACTCATACTGTAAACCTGCTTTTTACAATATTTTATTTAGAAATAATTTCAACCTTACAGGACAGTTGCAAAAATAAAGATATTACAAATAACACTGATACACCCTTTACACAGATTCACCTACTGTTAATTTTTTATCCCGTTTGCTTTATAATTTGTACTATCTTTGTACTATGTATCCATCTATCTAGACCCTCTTTCTCCACTCCCTGAACCACTTGAGGGTAAGCTTCGCACAGCATGGTCCTTTGTCTTTAAATACTTCCGAGTGTATTTTCTAAGATTGTTCCTTGGTTTGAAGAGGTCTAGATGGTAGGTGACTTGGATTATTGGGAAAGGAAAGTACTTTAGAACTAATGTAGACTTGAGATAAAATGCCAGAAAATATTAAACCCAAAAGCAAGACTTACACTCGTTGTATCCAGCAAAGAACCAGCCCATTCCGGCTGCTTAACTGGAGGCAATTCAAAGCGAAGCCGCTGAAATCAGTGTGCATGGATTTTTCTGACCTTGGACCCTGGTACTTGTAATTTGATCTGGTTACCTGTTTTTTACAGGCTACCTTAAGTGGGAACAGATATATCATAAACATGAGTGTTTAAAGTCCAGGAAGTTTTAACTTCCTTCTAAAAACAAACCTGTTTGTTTTCCAGCTTCTAGACAAGGTGAGATATCTAGAAAGCTTGTTTGGAAAGAAAGAGGAAGGGCAAATTTACTTTGAGTAGTGAAAGGAGGGAGGGGGGAGGGAGGGAGGAAAGGATGGGTGAGTGATGAGATAACCAAAGATATCTATACAAATTTTCTAATTTTTCTTAAACCAGTTTTATTTTATTCATTATTACTTTAAAAGATTTTATTTATTTATTTGACAGAGAGAGACACAGAGAGAGAGGGAACACAAGCAGGGGGAGTGGAAGAGGGAGAAGCAGGCTTCCCGCAGAGCAGGGAGCCTGATGTGGGGCTCAATCCCAGGACTCTGGGATCATGACCTGAGCTGAAGGTAGATGCTTAACAACTGAGCCACCCCAGCACCCCTAAATCAGTTTTGTTTTAAAGATTTTATTTGTTTATTTGAGAGAGAGAGAGTGAGAGAGAGAGCACAAGAGCGGGTAGGGTCAGAGGGAGAAGCAGACTTCCTGCCGAGCAGGGAGCCCGATCCTGGGACTCTGGGATCATGACCTGAGCTGAAGGCAGTTGCTTAACCAACTGAGCCACCCAGGTGCCCATTAAATCAGTTTTTATAGTGTGGCTTTATTTTCTAATTTCAAACACTGTGACTTCCCAAAAAGTCAGTTTCACAAAAGTAAATTAATAATTCTTAAGCCGAATTGAAATGACTTTTGATTATCTACACTCCTGTTCATCTCTGATAGTGCCAATAATCAGAAACTACAGAAGGAAAGTAGGCTTAGATTCTCCAGCTACAGAAAATAAGACCAACGAAAATGCAGCATATCAATTAAGATCTCGTGCTAAATCAGTAGTAAAGCTAGGAATAAAATGTTCATGTTCTAACTTCTGTCAGGGTCACTAATTTTCACTGTTTTTCTTTTTTTTTTTTTTAAAGATTTTATTTATTTATTTATTTGATAGAGAGAATGAGAGAGAGAGAGAGAGCATGAGATGGGGGAGGGTCAGAGAGAGAAGCAGACCCCCCGCTGAGCAGGGAGCCCGATGCGGGACTCGATCCCGGGACTCCAGGATCATGACCTGAGCCGAAGGCAGTCGTTTAACCAACTGAGCCACCCAGGCGCCCCATAATTTTCACTGTTTTTCTAATGAGCACTGATTATTATAAAAATATAGAAGTTCCACTTTTTCCCAATGCTGAGCACGCTGCTGGCGACATTGTATTCGATGTATCACTGGTGCCAGAAATGAAAAAGTCCCATTAGGTCATCTTGTCCACTTCCTGGGGATATGGCTGTGTCTATTCAACTGCAATGGCTCTGCTGATGAAAATTTCATTGTGGGTTGAGAACTGATTGCAGTGGGGATTAGGCTGAATGAGAAGATGGAATGAGCTTATTGAAAAAAAGGAAAAAAAGAGCAGAAGCAGATTGGGAAAACACCAGAGTAGAGCACATGTTGGATCACAGCACTGTAAGTAACTGTCAGAGGTCGTAATTCATCCATGAACAAGACTGTTGAGTTTATGCTAAATAAAAATGAAAAATATTGCATATCTTCCTTAGGAAGACCCTTCAACAGAGCCAAGTTCCTGGCAGTCCCTGAAATCAGTTCTCTTTGGTTTTATTCTCAGAGCTGAATTTCCAATCAGGATGGAAGGAAAAAGGTCTAGTGGAAAATGGATTTTCCCCTAACACATAAGGGAATTTGGCTCCCTGATGTTTGTGCGGCTTTCCATGACCTCAACCTGATACTTGTCTTCTGCATTTGTAACCCACTGGACCATTAGAAAAGACACATTATGAGTGTCCCTAACAATCTGAGGGAAACCCCTCCAGCTTGACTTCTTAGCCTCACCGGATCGCAGTCCCTGTTTTGTTACCTCATTGGCTTTAACTCCTATGCGCCCCACCCCAACTCTACTCCAACTCTGTTGGCCTCCTTACTGTTTCTCAAGCATGACAGGGACTCTCCCACCTCTAGGACGTTGTACCTGCCATTCCCTCTGCCTGAATTGCTTTTTCTCCAGTACAGGCATGACATCCTTCGGGTCATCTTCTCAGTAAGGCCATTCTGGGAAATCCTGTCTAACATTTTAGTTCCTCTGTAATACCTATACTCCCTGCTTCCTGTGTTATTTTTTTCTCTTTAGTACTTATCTAACACGGAATATGTAACTTACTTATATTATTATCCACTACCCCCTTCCACACCTGAATATAAACCTCATGAAAATAGGAGTTTTTATCTTTTAATTTTGGTTCCATTTCCCAGAACCTGGAAGAGTGACTGACACATGGAAGGTATTCAATACATACTTTATTGGATGGATGGATGGTTGGATGGAAGGAGTGGGTTTCTGAGGCAAGGACTTTATTGGGACTTCCATAGCTGAAAGGACTTTCTAACACTAACTCAGGGAATTTCCATATCTCACCTTCACCACTCGCAGCCTAGACTTAACAAGATCAGAAAAACCTTTGCAGAAAAATTCAATTAGAAATCTCAAGGAAAACATGCACCTAAAGAAGCAAGTACTGATTGAGAATGTTAGAGTTTAGATTTAGGGGTCTGACAAGACAGAGAGACCTCAAGTCTCAAAATTTGGTCAAAAAAAAAGTAATCTACAAAATTTGAGTTTTTATAAGTAGAGACCCCATGTTAGATTTTTATCTCAAAGATTTACTTATTTATTTAAGAGAAAGAGAGAGAGAGAACATGAGCAGGGGGAGAGGGAGAGAATTTCAAGCAGATTCTCCACTGAGCACAGAGCCCGTCATGGGGCTCCATCCCACAACCCTGAGATTATGACCTGAGCCGAAATCAAGAGTGGGCCCTTAACTGACTGAGCCACTCAGGCAGTCCTAGATTTTTATTTCAGATCCTTTCTAATAATGAGCAGAATGAGAAGTGTGAGGACAATCTATTAACTTCCCTAACATTTATTTGTTTAATGTATTTTTACATCCAGCCATAAATAAGGTATTATTACATCCAGCCATATTGAGTGAGCTAAAGCACGTTTGTTTCTTAGGAGTTTCAAGCTCTAGAAAATTATCTATTCATCTGTTTTCTTTATGATTTGTATGAATCCATTGATTATTAGCTAAAACAAAAGGGTAACTTGTGCAATTTTTTTAAAAGATTTATTTATTTATTTATCTTTGAGAGAGAGAGAATGCAGGTTGAGGGGAAGGTAGAGAGGGAAGGAGAGGGAGAAAAATCCCAAGCAGGCTCCCTGCTGAGCACAGAGCCCAACTCAGGGCTTTATCTCATGACCCTGAGATCATGACCTGAGCCAAAACCTACAGTCAGATGCTCAACCCACTGAGCCACCCAGGCACCCCTAACTTATGCAATTTTAGTAAAAGGAAAGGATCAAGTAAGTTTGTTGGATAGTTCCTCAGATGTTTTCTGTGAGAACTTGTATCTTGGTACATTGAGATGAATCAACAGCTTCTGTCCCTTGAGATATTGCCTAACACAGCAGCATGGAATCTGACTATTTTGTGAAACAGTGAACTAATTTTTTTTTAGAGAGGGTGGGAGAAGGGTAGAGGGAGAAGGAGAGAATCTCAAGCAGACTCCACACCAAGCGCAGAGCCCGACTTGGGGCTCGATCTCATGACTTTGAGATCATGACCTGAGCTGAAATCAAGAGTTGGACACTTAACTGAGCCTCCCAGGTGCCCCTGTGAACTAATTTTCTTATAGAGGTATGGACATCTGAAGTCACTGAGTCTAATCTACTCCTTTTACAGGTGAGACCCATGGAGGTTAAGTGATTTGTCTAACATCACAGAACAGATAGTTACTAGTGGAACTTAGCTAGAATCTGCCTCTGGATCCATTTCTCCTACTGCATCCCTCTTTTAGATAATGCCATGACCATCCACCAAGATGGACTCATGAACTCCATCCTCCTTAGCCATTGGGAGGTTAAGTCTATTAATTCTACCTCGGAACTGCCTTCTGAACTGGTCACATCCTTTTCATCCTTGTTGCTTCCACCATCTCCTAACCTTTTGTCATTTGTCACCTGGATTCTAGCTATAGTTTTCTAAATGATTTCCTTGCCACACTCTCCTCTCTCTAATCCACCCTTCCATCATACAGCTTCCAAAGAAGCAATTATGATCATGTCTCTTTTATAAGTAAAGACATCCAAATCCCTTCATATAGCACCCCAAACCTAATCGATCTGCTTCCAGAATACCTATCTATCTTTATTATTTATTTATTTATTTTTAAAGATTTTATTTATTTGTCAGAGAGAGAGAGAGAGAGCACAAGCAGGGGGAGTGGAAGGCAGAGGGAGAAGCAGGCTTCCCTCTGAGCAAGGAACCGGATGTGGGACTCGATCCCAGGACCCTGGGGTCATGACCTGAGCCGAAGGCAGACGCTTAACCGACTGAGCCACCCAGGCGTCCCTCTATCTTTATTTTTACCATGTTCCTTATTCACCCGATTATAACATTTTAAAATATTTAAAACATATCATTTTAAAAATCTGTATGTCTTTAGGATTAAATTTGGATTTATGGGAAAGGAAAAATGTCGTAAGTGACCCACACGAAATAGAAATTTAATGTTTTTCACATAAAAGAAGTCAAGAGATGGGCAGTGCAAGGATGGTGTGGCATCCCTGCAGTTGCCTCAGCCCCACACTCCTCTATCTTCTGTTTTACTACCAATTCACGGCCTCCACCCTTCTTGGGTATACCTCATGGCCTAAGGTGGCTTCTAGAGCTTCTAGAGCTCTCACCATCACATTAGAGTTCCAGGCTGACATGGAGAGGAAGAAGAAAAATACTTACTGCTTTTCTCTTAAGGAAACTTTTCGGAAGTCTCACATCATCTACACACATCTCATTGTATGGAACTTGGTCCCATTGCCATGCAGAGCTGTTGGGGAAGCTGCAAAATGTAGATTTTAAGCTGGCTTTATTGCCAATTCCCCATAAATACAAAGTTTCTGATAGAATAGAAGAGTCCAACTCACAGCTTTAAAAGCCAGCTAAAATGCTTTTCTTTTTCCATTAACTTTCCCACTCAGAGGAAGCTTTTCCTCCATGCTTACCAAACATTTGGTATGTATCTCATACATGTGAGAAATATATGTATTTAAGCTTCTGTTTCCCTTACCATAGGAAGCCTTTATAAGTAGTCTTATAGAAGTTGACATCTACTTTGTAAGTGGTCTTTATAGAAGTTGGCACTTTTTGTCTTGGCACCTAACACATAGTAAGCCTTTGATAAATGTTTGTTGAATAATTGCATGTTTGAGCACATAAATAAACCATGCTTCTGAGCTCCTGGAGTGAATGGCAGTTCAGGCCCATGATAAATCTAGGCCTTGTTTTTGGGTCGGTGCTGAAGACCTGAGACTGGCGAAACCCCACAGTCAGGGTCTCTCTGTATGGTTGTGCTGGTTGTTCACTGCATTAACAACCAAAGGGATGACCGAGGTCTGAAATCCAGCCCTTGGTCTCTATCCCAGATTAGGTACCCTGGAGAAGGGCTGCATCCTCCTAGAGGGGACCCTTTATTTGGACAGAGTCACCCTGTGGTCACGCAGTGGGCTGCCCATGGTGCTATATCTAAGAGGCTTTGGAGGCCCTTGACTGGGGTGCGGTGCTCCACCTGGCCCTTCTGTGGGCTGCAGAGCTGCGGGAAAGCACAGGGCAAAGGACAGCCTGCTGAGCTTCCAAAGCCGGAGACTGAGAACCTCATTTCATCTCCTCTTCTCTCTTGCCCTCATTTAAGTACAACCTTATTTACATTTCAACTTCCAGAACACAGGTACTTCCACCACTAAAGGACAGGATTATAACCGCTATGTGGGGAGCCAGAAATTTAATTCAAAAGGGAAAAAAGCATCTGAAGATACACAGAGTAATTGGACTGAGGCTGTACACGGTTCCATTCGGAACTCTTAACTCAGAGGCATGAAGGGCAGCCGGAGAACCTGGAGACTGAGAGGCAAATGTGGAGGGCCTCAGGATCCCACACGGTGCGCACATCGACCGGCCTGTGGTCCAGGGAGAAGACAGGGCCTTCTGCATTTTCTGCGTCTGCTTCTCTGGTGTTTCCAACAGCACTGTGAGTCACAGATTGTGCCAGTGGGGTGGTGGAGTTCTGTGGGCTCCTGGCCTCCAGAAAGCTGTCCCCTCCTGTAAGGTTACCGCAGATATCCTCTGAGCTGTGATGCTTGGGACTGTTTTTCCCATCAACACCTGAAGGAGATCTTCCTGGGTTCCTCTCTGGACACTGCACATTGTAAAATGTGATGAGGATCCGAGTTCTTTATTCCCGGCACCTTCCTGTCTAGGCGGCGGACCAATTTCCTTTCCTCCAGATGGTTCTCACAAGCCAGCCAAAGGAGGCACTGCTGGCCATCTGCTTCCTGTTGCCTCTTCAAGCTGGCTGGCCAGGCAACACTAGCTGAGTCTAGGCTGCCCCCTCTGGCCTTGCAGCTTGCCCCGTGAGGCATGAGAGGGCAGGGGCCACGCTGAACTCTGCCTTTGACACTCACGGGGCAGGAAAGCTTGCTTCCAAAGCAACCCCAGCCAGCTTCCCTGATGGCAGACGTAAAAGGATGCCTGCCCTGGGACTTCTGTGACAGTGGTACCCCCACTGACTTAATGTGGAACTGAGGAGGGTGGCTTTGGGGAGGGCAAAGGCAGTGTTTGTGGTCAACAGACAGGGCAGCATGGAACCCAATTCTGAACCCCAGATAAGTAAAATAATTCAATCATAATTTCCACTTTCCCCTCCCAGTTTTGTTTTGATTTCTGTTCTTTCTAATGAGATATTTATTTATTTATAATGACAGAATAAATATCTACTCATTATAGAAAATCTGTAAAGTACAGCTGGAGATTTTAAAAAATCGTCTATAATCCCATGAACCATAGCAATAACTACTATCTGTTTTGTTGAATAGCTGTTGTTGTTTTCTCTTCTTAGCAAAGTTGAGTTCACATTCTATATACGATTTTCCTATTTTAGTTTTGTGGCTTAGTGTTTCAGTGTAAAGATTTTAAAGTTTAACAAATAAAAATTAAAATATTTTTGTTGTCTAACATTACAGTGCATGGTAATAGCTTACTTAACCATTCTGTAATTGCTGAACAGTAAGATTTCTCCAATGTTTGCTAGTTTAAATAATTCTATAATGAACATCTTTGTGCACAAAACTTATTTCTTATTTTTGTATCTTAGATTTTTGTCTTTAGGATCATTTCCTTGAGATAGAATGACTGTGCCAATTTTAAGGAAAATTTACTGTGTTGCCCAATTGCTTAAAAAAATATGAGCGCCAGTTTCAGAGTTTCTTCAACATAGATATTTTCTTTCTTTTTGAAATTTCAGCTGATCTGGTGCATTTTCCCATCTCAAAACCGTAAGTATTAAAAGCTAGCAATGGATAGAAGCACCAAACCTGCTTTGCTGCACCAGAACTTCATTTTACCATGTTCCAAAGCAATGGATCTAGGAGTACCATCTAAGCGCTGACTCAGAAGTAGGGATGCGTTGTGAGTCACGGTGCCTGAAGGGGCTCTGCTATGCTCAAAGCCCCAGCGAGGTGCTCCTCATTGAACAGTACTTTCTCATTGGCTCACCTCCATTAGCTGGCTCTGTGGCAGTCATTGACAGCCCTAGGTCTTTAATGGCTCCTTCCCGAAGCCAGGTGGCCCCACCTATAGGGAACAGCATGAGTGCTCTGCAGAGTGGTGAGCTGGCGCCAAGTTGGGCATGGTGGTTGGCTCTCCGAATAGAAGTTCAGCAGGAGAGCTGGAGCCCTCCTAGGAAGCCAGGCTGCTTCAGAGGCACTGGGGTGAGAGACTAGTACACCTGGCTTCTCTGGACTTAAGTCGATGGGCTGAAGTGCTCAATGGGTGATGATGTATAATCGTGTTATCCTATTGTTATCTATCCATTGATACCCTCAATTCCATTTTTTTAATTCTATCTTTGCTGAGCCTCTAAAATCTCCCACTAATTAGTACAGCTTTTCCATCACTACCCCTGTTCAAATTTGTGCCCCTTCTCCTCCTCTCTGACAAACCAAATCTTTCTTATCTTCCCAGGGCAACTCCAATCCCATCTTAGGTAATGTAGCCCAGTAATTCAGGACTGCCTTTGTCTCCCCATTTTCTATGTTTCCACAGCTTTACAAATTATCATTGAGGCCAAACGTTTTGGCATTTGATCACCTACCATCTTGTATTTTCTTCTGATTTGTCTGTATAGGCAAGTCTTATGGCCTCGAAAATATGGCAGTTTTTTAGAAGAGAAATCTGAATCTTTGTTTTGTATTTCTAGTTTATCTTGGCATACTCAAGCTAGGATTTGTTGGACTGACATCCTTATTACCTCCCTACCTCTTACCCCAATTACCAAGTCAAAATTTACATACCTGACATCTGTCCCGCTTTGTCGACCCCCACTGCAAATCTAACTGGTCTACTCATATATCCTGGACCTCATCCAATCTTCTTCTACAACCAGTGACCTTTGCAAATTCTCAATTTGATCATGTCATACCCTACATTTCTATACAACCTATTTAAACCTGTTAATAATGGCTCCTCTTCCTTTTTCTTTTGAAATTTATTATTATGGTAAAAATATATATAACATAAAATTTGTCATTTTAACCATTTTTAAGTGTAAAATTCAGGGAAATTAAGTACATTAATGCCATATAGCCACTTTTTCCAATTTTTTTTCATCATTCCAAATAGAAATTCTATAACTATTAAGCAGCAATTCCTCATTTTCCCTCTCCAGTACCTGGTAATGTCTAATCTATTTTCTTTCTCTATGAATGTGCCTATTTTAGGTGTTTGATATGGGTGGAATCATACAATATTTGTCCCTTTGTGTCTGGCTTTTTTTACTTAGTATAATGTTTCTGAGGTTCATCCATGTTGTAGTATGTATCAGAATTTCATTATTTTTTAGGGCTGAATAATATGCCACTGTACGGATATACCACATATTGTTGATTCATTCACCTGTTGATGGACACTTGGTTTGTTTCCACCTTTGGACTATTGTGAATAATGCTATCATGAAAATTGGCATACAACTATCTGTTGGGAGTCCCTGTTTTCAATTCTTTTGCCTTCCTTTTAATTTACTTTTTAAAAACCAGTGTCGTAACCTGGCCTGTAAGAGTGGCCCCTCCTATGCTCCATGGCCAGCATCCTCTGCTCTCACTTTTATTTGGAGTCCTCATACCTGCATGGTTTCTTCTTGCATCAATGCCTTGGCACAGACCGGTCCATGTGCCTGCAACCCTCTCCCCTCCTGCATTTTACCAGTTATCTCATTCTCGCCCTTCAGACCTTCACTCACTTTTTTTTTTTTTTAAATCTCAAGGAAGGCTTTGCTGATTCACCTGAGTCCAATGCTCCTATAATAGGGTCTCAGAACACTCCTATTTTTCTTTAGTAGACCTTGTAACATTTCACATTTTTTTGTATTTGTCTTTTCCAGAAGTTCAAAAAATTTTCATGGACAGAGTTCATCAGGGTTTTAACTCATCCTTGAATTCCTGATGCCTACCACTGGTGAATGGCACTTGCTAGATACTAAGTAAATATTTATTAAAGGATGTAATAAATATATATATTTTTCTAAATCTCTCATAGATCTTATAATAATCCTTGGCACATATCATAGATTCAATAATATTTGGCTTTCTCAAAATTCAAATTAGCCAACATCCATTTTATTTTGAAAGAATAGGATGTTGACCATCAAAAGAAGAAAAACACAAAGTTTCTGGAATGCAAGAGGCAATAGTAACCCAAATATCCTTCTTTAGAGACAGTTTGACTTCATACCTGCTGTATGAGATACCCTGTATCAGATGCCACAAGGGTAGTGGCTAAGAAAGAGCATGGATTCCAAAAGGGGTTTAACACTGAGTTACCACATGAGCCAGCAGCTCCACTCCAACATATAGACTCAAAAGAAATGAAAATGCATGTCCCCACAAAAACTTCTACACGAATGTTTATAGCAGCATTATTCATAATACCCAAAAAGTAGAAACAACCCAGTGTTCTTTAACTGTGAATGGATAAATAAAATGTGGTATATCTATACAATGAAATATCCAACAATAAAAAGAAATGGAGTACTGATACACGCTATAACATGGATGAACCTTGAAGACACTGTGTGTTATAAGTGAAAGAAGCCAGACACAAAAAACCACATATTCAATGATTTCAATTTATTTGAAAATCCAGAGAGACAGAAAATGCATTAGTGCTTGCCTTGCTGGGGAGCTAGGGGGAAAAGGGGAGTGATCTCCAAGGAGTATGGCATTTCTTTTGGAGTGATGAAATATTCTACAATTGACAGTGGTGATAGTTGTGCAACTCCACGATACGAAAAATCATTGAATTGTATGCTTGAAAAGGGTGAATTTTATGATACAAAAATTATGTCTCTAAAAAGCTTAACATCTTTTTTAAAAGTTTAAAAAAGTTAAAATCTTAAAAAAACTAAGAACATGGGCTCTGGAGCCACATTGTCCGGGTTCAGCTCCTGGCCCCCTAACTTCCTAATTGTGGGGTCTTGGGCAGGTTACTTAATCTCTCTGCTTCTCAGAGATAGTGATATCTTCTTGATAAGGCTGTGGTGAGAATGAAATGAATTAACATCCATGAAAGGCTCAGGTAAGGACCTGGAACATAGCCAGGGTTCAATAAAGGTAAATTTTATTAATATTGGTTGCTCATTGCTCTAGAAGGATTCCTCTGCAGGTGCCTAGATCTTCAAATGTCAATTTTGACTTACTCTGGAAAAGGTTCACACACTAGTGATTACTTTTCTATAGTTTATCTTATGGGCGGCCAGTTTCCCTTTCCCTGCCTCTCTTATCAGAAAATTCTCCTTTCTTCTGATTTTAATCTTGGAAATAGATTTTTGTTGTTGCTACAAACCTCAAGTCTCTAGACCCTCTTTAAATCAGGTCATTAATTTTTTCTTTCTATTGAGTTATAGGCATACCATATATATCTTGGCAATTAATCCCATATCCAACACATGGTTTGCAAATATTTTCTCCCATTCTTTAAGTTGTCTTTTCATTCTGTTGATTGTTTCCTTTGCTGTGCAGAAGCTTTGTAATTTGATGTAGCCCCATTTTTCTATTTTGGCTTTTGTTGCCCGTGCTTTTCATTATCATATCCATAAAATCATTGTCAAGACCAATGTCATGAAGTGTTTTCTTCTGGGAGTTTTACAGTTTTGGGTCTTACATTTAAGTCTTTAATCCATTTTGAGTTGGATTTTTGTATGGTGTAAGATAAGGGCCTAATTTCCTTCTCTTGCTTGTGGATATCCAGTTTTTCCAACACCATTTGTTGAAGAGACTGTCTTTTCTCCACCATGTGTTCTTGGTAAACTTCTTGACAATCAGTTGACCATTTATGCATGGGTTGATTTCTGGTCTCTCTATTCTATTGTACTGGTCTATCTGTCTGTCTTTATGCCAGTACCATACTGTTTTAATCACTGTAGCTTTGTAGAATATTTTGAAACCAGGAAGTGCGATGCCTCCAATTTTGTTCTTTCTCAAGGTTGATTCTAGAAATTGATAAATTCCTAGAAATATACAACCTGCCAAGATTGAATCATGAAGAAATGGAAAACCTGAATAGACCAATAATGATTAAGGTGATTGAGTCAGTAATAAAAAATCTCACAAGGAAGAAAATCAGGGGACCAAATGTCTTCACTAGCGAATTCTACCAAATATTTAAAGAATTAATACCAAGCTTTATCAGATTCTTCCAAAAAAAAATGAAGAGCAGGGAACACCCAAATACATTTTATGAGTGTAGCATTACCTTGATATAAAACCCAGACAAATACAGCACAAGGAGAGAAAATGCATACCACATTTCTCAGCTTTCCTTGTGGTTGGTAGATACGGTTATCTGCAAGCTTTGGTCAGTAAGACATAATTAGAGGTGTACATGTCCTTAAAGGAAAGGGGAATGCTTTTCCCTTTCCTTTTCCTCTTCCTCTTCCTCTCACAATTTTATAACAGTGTAGGTGTTGGTGAATGTTTAGATTCTGGATATATTTTGAGTGTAAATTTAACAGAATTTGCTGACAGATCGGCTGTGTAGTGTGTGAGAAATAGGAGTCAAGAACAAAACCAAAAACTATCAAACCCTTTTTAAAAGTGGCTGTATCATTTTGCATGTGCACCAGTGGTTTATGAGTGATCCACTTTTTCTGCAGCCCTGCCAGCACTTGGTGTTATTACTGTTTTTTATTTTAGCCCTTCTGATAGGTGTGTAGTGATATTTCATCATGGTTTCAATTTGCACTTCCTTTTTAAAAAACCCTAAAAAACAGACAAACAACAACAGAAAAAAATGAGTGAAATGGAATTAGCAGATGATGGCTTCACAGCCTTGTGAACATACTAATAACCACTGAATTATATACTTAATAAGAGTGAATTTTTTTAAAAGATTTTATTTATTTATTTGCCAGAGAGAGACACAGCGAAAGAGGGAACACAAGCAGAGGGAGTGGGAGAGGGAGAAGCAGGCTTTCCCGCAGAGCAGGGAGCCCGATGTGGGGCTCGATCCCAGGACCCTGGGATCATGACCTGAGCCAAAGGCAGACACTTAACAACTGAGCCACTCAGACACCCAATAAGAGTGAATTTTATGGCACATGAATTATATCTCAACTGACAAGTAGTGATTACAAAACTCTTTTAGTCTTAAGCACCTGGAAGAGTCTATTTGCAATCACCAAGACAGGAAAGAGGGCACGAGAGCAGATTTTTGTAGAGTGGAAGAAAACGAGTTGTAGATATATAGTTTGAGATGCCTCTTAGACATCCACATTGAAATCTTTAGCATGTAGTTGGATATATGAATCTGAAATGCCAGGGATAGTTTCAGGTTGGAGATAGGAATTGGACATTGTCAGAATGTGGAAAGTGTTTAAAGCCACAGGACAGGATGAAGTTGCCTAGGGAGAGAATGTAAATAGAGAAGAGAAGGACTTAGCCTAAGGGCACTCTAACATATCGAGGTCAGAGGTCAGAGAGATGTGAAAAATCAGCAAAAAGAGACTGAAAAAGTGGAGTTTGTGATGTAAGAAGAGAACCTGATGCCCCAAATACCATGTGAAGAATGTGCTTTATGAAGCAGAAGTGATCCATTCTGTCAAATGCTGCTGATGGGTTAAATAAAATAACCACTGAGAACTGACCATCAGATTTACAAATTGGTGATCATGACAAGAACTATTTTGATGGTATTGGGAGACAAAAGCCCACTGAGAGTTTCATGGGTGAATGAGAGGAGAGGAATGGGGATTAATGAGACCAGAGAAATGGAGAAAGGAGAGGGAGGGAAATATGAGATCAAGAGAGGCTCCCCCCACTTTCTTTTGAAACGGGAGAAATATAGCAGGTTTATAGGCTGATGGGAAGAACCACAGAGAGAGCAAAAATGGATGATGCAGGAGAGAGAAAAGAGAATGTAGTGATATCCTTGAATATAGATGAAGAGGATGGGGTCCAGTGGCAAATGAAGGGTTGTCCTTAGGTAGGAGCCCAGACAGTTTATACCTTGCATAACAGGAAGAATGAGAGTGTACAGGGGCATGAATATAACTAGGCTGGTAGATGTGTTTAGGAGTGTGTAGTTTTCTTCATATTAATTCTATTTTCTTAGGGAAATAGAAACCAAAACCACTGGTCAGAAGTAAGGATGGAGGAGGATATCCTAGAGGTTTGTCAAAGAGGAAGATATTGAAATGCCTAACTAGGAAAGTGAGAGAAGGAAGGGATAAGAAAATGTAGTTGACTTTTTAGGCACTGCCATGGGCCCATGTGAGAGATTACTCATCATGAATTTAAAGTGAGATCTATTAGCATAGTTGTGTGTGTGTGTGTGTGTGTGTTTCTTTTTCCTCAACCACAACACAGGTACAAGTGTGGAGTAAGCAGAGAGTTGGATTAATCAGAATTGGGAGATATTTTTTGGATGAGTAGACTGGAAAAGCATGTGCGGAGTTGTGGGTATATATAAGGACATGTTACAATGATGGACCATGACCTCTAAGCCCAGTAAAGAGGGAAGCAAGGACCTGAGTGGAGGGAAGGACAGTGACTACAGTGGGCATACCAACTCTGCTTCATCCCTAGACATCTAAATCCAGCAGCACAAATAGCCTGCTAAAAACTCAAGACTCACTGAAATATCTTTTACATGAACTCAAATGATGATATTCAAAATTACGAATTAAAATCCTCTTACACATTTTTTTCTTATAGGGAACAACAATTGAATGTGTGTTATCATTGTTTAAGGCAAGAAAACAGCAGTAGCCTATTCATGACTAAACATGTCAGTGCGTAAAAATACTCCGAGTCAATATTTAATTAACAAATTGCCATGCTCATTTCACAGATGGCATGATAAGAGAAGGTGATCTATAGAATGAAGAACTAATGAATCCCTGTCAGGAAAACCTGGGAATATATATATATATATACATACATACATATATACCCTGATAATCAAAACCATAAACAGAGGAAATTAAAAAGATTGAGCAGCAGTCACTGGAAATGTCCTTGTGTCAGAATATCTAAAGAAAGCATCTTGTGTAGAAGACAGGAGACTTCTCTTCTGTGGTCCAAAGCTGGACTACAATAAGATATTCCATACACAGTATTTGTTCTATGAGTTGAAGGAATGAACACATAAATGATGATGATTAGTCATCTTTCCAACATGACATATTTATGTAACAAAATCTCCCATTTCTCCTGCCCCATGTGGGTTCAATTTCTTTTTGGGTTTTTTTTTGGTCCAATTTCTGTTGGTAATTGACAATGGTAGATGGCTGGTCAGAATGAAGAGACCTCTGGTTGTTCAGGCATTCCGATTCCCCAACCAGGCTAGGCTTGCAGCTCTCTGGACTGATGATCTTTCAAGCCCCGTGCCTTTGCAAGTCCTAGTCTCTTGATCTGAAAATTGCTTGTTGTGAACCCCCACCACCCCTCACCTCCCTCCAGCTTGTCTACCTGGAAGCTGCTGTCTTTCTGGCAACAATTCAAGCAACACCTCCTCTGGGAAGACTTTTCAAATCTCCAGTTTTGGCCCCAGTTCTTACACCTCTCCAGATTCGCTGAACTCACCTACTTTGCAGGCCTCAGTCACTTGCCTAGTGGAGAGCCCTTCCTCTGCCATCCTCTGGACCTCCTCTACACACAACCGCTGGGCCTGCCATCTTTCTCAGCCTTGCCCAGGTGAGGGCGTGGCTCCATCACACCCCCATGTTAGCCCTGCCGAGACCCTGGCGCTCGGGCCTGACCCGCTGTGCCCTCTCACTTCCAGCTGCACTGGCCACTCCCAGAGTCAGATGAAGCATCATGCAGTGGGGTCTGAGTTCTGACAATCCCAGTCCTGGGTCCACGTTATATCATTTAGAGATACAAAAGAGGAGAGTCCCTTTATTATAAGAGCTTTAACCAGCGAGAGACAGGTAGACTCGTGTCTCCTCTTCCCTGTGCACCAGCCCCATTCAGACATTCTAAAGCACGGAGGTTTTCATATAGCTGTCTGGAGGTATCTAGTGTGACCAAGATATCAACTTTGTTTTTTTTTTTTAAAGATTTTATTTATTTATTTGACAGAGAGACAGAAGAGCACAAGCAGAGGGAGTGGCAGAGGGAGAGGGAGAAGCAGGCTCTGCACTGAGCAGGGAACCCGATGCGGAACTCGATCCCAGGACCCTGAGATCATGACCTGAGCCGAAGGCAGACACTTAACCATCTGAGGCACCCAGGCGCCCTCAACTTTGTTTTATTATGAATGCATCACCTTTGTTTTCCCCTCTTCTTGCTGCTCAATAAAGTGTTAATACAGGAGCTTTGGCCTAAATTCTGAATTCTACGAAGTGTCTGTCCTCCAAAATTCTATAGCAACCAAGGCATACCTCTAGCTTAACTTTTAATAACCTACGTTGTGAGTGCTCGTTTACTTTTAGAGAGATTCTTGAGGGCAGGGACTTTTGTTTCTCTCCATCTTATTACCTAGCACCATGTTTCAAACATAGTAGGTGACTGAAGGAACAATTGCCAGTTAATTAACGGCTATAACATCAAACTAATGTATAACACATTTAACACAAGAAGGTTCTTTAGGTATTTTTATTTTAGCCCCTTTCTACATGGAGAACAAACCTGAGGCCCAGAGAAATTGAGGGATTTTTCCCAAGGTCATACAGCTACTGAGTAACATGAGTAGAACTAGCATATTCCCTTAGTCACACAGCACTATTCCCTTAATCGAAAGTGATCACTTCCATTTATATGCGAGGAAAACAATACCAGGACCAATCTGACAAACTGGTGCTTCTCCAAGCCACTTTAAGCCTCTGGATTAAAACATAAAACTGGGGCACCTGGGTGGCTCAGTCGGTTAAGCGTCTGCCTTCAGCTCAGGTCATGATCCTAGGGTCCTGGAATGGAGCCCCGGTCAGGCTCCCTGCTCAGTGGAGAGTCTGCTTCTCCCTCTGACCCTCCCCATGCTTGTGCCCTTTCTCTCCGTCAAATAAATAAACAAAATCTTAAAAAAATATACAAAACCAGTTAACACTAAAAATAGGGAACAGTGGGAACAGTGTTTCTTTGTCTCTGTCCCCATCATCCTACAAAGTTCTTGGTGCATCTTTTTTTTTTTAATTTTATGTAAATCACCATACATTACATCATTAGTTTTTGATGTAGTGTTCCATGATTCATTGTTTGTGTATAACACCCAGTGCTCCATGCAAAACGTGCCCTCTTTAATACCCATCACCAGGCTAACCCATCCCCCCACCCCC
>NC_138369.1:143076913-143121134 GCF_054177405.1 Leptonychotes weddellii
TTGAAGTCAGCTTGATTCTGTTTCCTGTGAATTGCCACTGGTGTAGAAAGCAACCCTAATACTGCCTTCAGTTCAGCCTACAAGTGCATAAATGTCTTAGATGATAAAGTCCTAGAGGAGCTTTGTACAATAGCATGTGTGATTCTTCAAGATATAAATATGTTTTAACAATGTCGTAGACTGAATTATACCCCCCCATTCGTATGTTGAAACCCTAACCCCCAGTGTGACTGTATTTGCAGGTAGGGCCGTAAAGGAGGCAACTAAGATTAAATGAGATCATAAGGTTGGGACCCTAATATGATAGAACTGGGGTCCTTATAAGAAGAGAAAGAGACACCAGAGATCTCTCTCTCTCTGTGCTCACACATAGAAGAGGCCATACGAGGACAAAGCAAGAAGGTGGCTGTCTACAAGTCAGGGAGAGAGTCCTTGCCAGAAACTAACCCTGACAGCACCGCAGTCTTGGAGTTCTAGCCCCCAAAACTGAAAAAATAAAATTTTTGTTATTTAGGCCACTTAGTTTGTGATATTTTGTTATGGCAGTCTGGGAAGATGAATACAGATAATAAAGGTTGTGGTCCAAAGATTAAGTGTAGAAAGAAAAATCTGTGTATATTTTGGGAATTGAACTAAGAACAATAGAGTAACCCTCTCTATTTATGGGAGAATTAGTAGGTCAAGGGATGCCAAATAAAAAGTTAATATTGTACATATGTGATTCTGCTCAAGGATGATACAGAAGAAATAGTGAGGACTATGGTCAACCAGACAGTACACATCCTGTTTCAAGACGCTGAAATCTAATCTTCTAAAGCTCCCATACAGGATAAACAGAATACATCAATAGGATACTGGTCCTCTGGCCCTGCTCTAGTGGTTGTCCTTGGAAGTACTGGTGAGCGGGATTGTCCTCTGGAGAGCACAGATGTGGGGTTTCATAAGTGAATAGAACCTACACAGTAGAGAGATGAGGAAAGAGGGTCGAGAGAGGAAGCCTGGTAAGGAGCAGGCTGTCAACAAAATCGACTACTAGGGCTAGTAATATGACACATCCCATTTTGTCTGAGAAGAGGAACCATATAAAGAAGACTGGAAAATGGAGATGGAAAGGTTCAGTTTGCATTTGGCTACAAATTCTGGACTAATAAATTTGGACATCAAGTGGTTCATTTGAGCAATGGGAAGTTATCATTAAACCATTGTTTTCAAGTAAATTGTAAATACTTGTTAGGATGTTTTGGAGAAAGAAGAAATTGGAATGAGTTCCTGTGACTGCACACACTCAGATAGAGGCCGGTTTGCCCCTTAGTGGGAAGTGGTAGATTGCAGGAAAGCAAATCACCTGGGGATCTTGTTAAAATGTAGAGTATCATTCAGCAAGTATGAGAGGAGGTCTGAGGTTCTGCATTTTGAATAAACTGATGCTGATGATCCTGCTGGTCCTTAACCACACTGTAAGTTGCAAGGAAATGGATGACCTCTAAATTTACTTGTAGTTCCTTGATTTTACTACCTACCATGCTGAGAAAACTGTTTGAAAATTTACATTCAGTATCAGCTTGAGTCATTCTGCTCGTCCCTAGTGATGAAATTGTGCATTCCAGAATGCCAACTCACACCTTGCCAAAAAGTGATTGTACACACATCTTTGCCTCTCAAAGACCACACCACACACTGAGTTAACAGGAGCAAGGAGAAAATAGGCACAAGATTTCAAAAAGAGTGGAGCTAGATTTGGACTTAATGATAAAGGAAACTTTGGAATCTCCAGAAAAAAAGATATAAAGGGAAGAATTATGGTACTTAATGATGGATTAGTTTTGTTTTGTTTAAGAATATAGTTTGACTGGGTGGAACCTAAAAGAAAAAGCCAAAATCATAGAAACAGAGTGGAAAGCGGTTCCCAGGGTGGGGGAAATAGGGAGATGTTGGTAAAAGGTACCAACTTTCAGCTATAAGATGAAGAAAGTTTGAGGATCTAATGATAATGTGTTGACTATAGTTGATAATACTGTATGTACAATTGAAATTTGCTTAGAGAATAGAACTTAAGTGTTCTCACCACAGGGGGAAAAAAAAGATACATATGTGAGGTGATAAATGTGTTAATTAACTCAATAAGGAGAGCCAT
Source organism: Leptonychotes weddellii (assembly GCF_054177405.1). Lineage (NCBI taxonomy): Eukaryota > Metazoa > Chordata > Mammalia > Carnivora > Phocidae > Leptonychotes > Leptonychotes weddellii. The sequence continues at coordinate 143,079,048 of NC_138369.1, forward strand.
TCTACAATGTACATGTATATCCAATCATCACGGTGTACACTTTATTTTTTTTTTAATATTTATTTATTTATTTGAGAGAGAGGGAGAGGCAGAGGGAGAAGCAGACTCCCCGCTGAGCAGGGAGCCCAATGCGGGGACTGATCCCAGGACCCATGAGATCATGACCTGAGCTGAGGTAGCTGCTTAACCAACTGAACCACTCGGGTTCCCCCGATATACACTTTAAATATCTTACAATTCTATTCGTCAGTTATACCTTAATGAAGTTGAAATAAAAAAAAGAAGATAGTTTGGCTTTCTCAATATAAAACTTAATCTCACTATATCATTATATAATCTCCATAAAGCTCGATGTGAACAAAATATTTTCTCAAATCATTTTTCCTAATAGCTCCTTTCAGGCCTTGAAGGTGTAGTTATACAGAAAACACTTCATCAGCAGCATGTTAAAATATTTAAGAATCACAAACTTTCATTTTTAAGGAGTTTTCTACCTAGGTACTTTTTCATTTTTAATTCTTTGACACAATCACTTTTATAAAGTTAGTTAAAAATTATTACTTTAATATTTGCTTAATCCACTCTTCAAAAGTACCTATCCATCGTTTTATCTGTTGGAAAGGTATGAAGTAGATCTTACAGAGGAATTGAGATGAAGGCTAATGATGAACAGAATTATTTTTAACATGAAATATTATGAAAAGGTAATTATAAAATAGAACATGGTGAAGCTGACTTGTTTCAAAATCAAAAGGACCTTGAATTTTAACACTAGGAGTAGTTCCTCTGATTTTTGTTTATATAAAGTATCTTAACTATAGAATAGTGGAAGTTAAGCAATGGAAAATATTCTTGAAATCCTGTGTTTCATGACCTTCATTTTACAAGTGAGAAAGCCAAGGCTTGGAGCATCACAGTGACTTGCCCATGACCACTCAGTATATGAGCAGCAGGATTAGGAGTGTGGTTCTCTCTTTGCAGCAAAAAGAGCTGTTTCCTTGATACCATACTGCTATCTTTTGGATAACCAGTAACATCACCATTACTAAGATTAAATACTGTCCCTCCATAGGCCCTGTCATTTTGGGAGAGACATGAATGATACCTGTGTGTACTCTGAGAAGATTTTATGGAGGAAGAAGGCCTTTAGTTTGTCCATGAAAAATTGGGTAGCAAATGAATAAGCAGAAGGATGAAGTAGGGTCTCAGGACCCAGAGATGGCAATGTTAGCTAAAGCATGAAGAACAGAAGTAGCAGGAGATAATCCTGGGACCTGGGGACAGTAAGCACCTGGAAGGATGGGCAGCAAAACTGGCTGAGAAGGTGGGGCCAGCAATAAAAAATCTCAGAAAGCCAGGAAAGTAGTTGAACTCAATGTCATAGTGCAGAGCCAGAACCAGCAGGTGTACTGGGAACCAGCTGAAACCAGCTGCCAGAGCTTCTGTCCCAACTTGGAGTTGAGTAACATCGCATCAGCAGCTTGAAACTGGCCTGGCGGGAATGTTTACACCATGGAATCAGCAAGCTCTGCTAACCAGGAATTTGTTGTTGTCGTTGGTCTTGGAGAGCCAGCACACCACCATATGTAGACAACACAAACGTCTACACTCCAGCAGCTGGACTAGACCATGCAGAAGGAAGGAGAAATTGAGAGGAGGACTGGGGGAGATGGGAGCCTCCCCCATGCAGTCTGTTGAGAAGTTTCCAAGGATGTTCTCCCATCCAGTTTTCACAGTAAATATTAAGTATATGTGCATGGCCCTTTAATTTGTAGAACCCAGAGATCCTAACTTCCAGATCATTCAGTCTGGTGCTATACAGAGCATTCTGAATTTTGACTCAATTCCAAAGTGCTTCATTCAGGTAGGAAGAGCATGAGGATCCCCATCAGGAAAAGAATAAGCTAAGAGAAAGAGAGTCTAAACACTGAAAATAATTTTGTATCACATTAAACTCTAACTCACATCTGCCATGCCTAAGGCAAGGCAAGATTTCCATCAAAAATTACTGTTACATTGACTGCAATCAGGTGGAAGTCTCCCAGCAGAGTTCACATCATGGTTTTCATTATTACCATCAACACATCACCACCACCAGAAGCAACAGCACTATCATTTATTGAACAGTTACCCTAAGCCAAGCCCTATGCGAGTCATTCAATAATTATTTATTAAGTGGTTACTATGTGCCCTGCTTGTGCTAGATTAGTGGTTCTCAGTTTTCTTGGTCCCAGGACCCCTTTACACTCTTAAAAATTGTTTAAGGCCTCAAAGGGCCTTGACTGTGTGAGTTCTAGCCATTGATATTTACTGTATTCAAAATTAAAAGTGGGATATTTAAAAACATGTATTAATTCATTTAGTTATAATAATATAAGCCCATTACATGTTAACATAAATATTTTGTATGTAAAAGAGCTCATATTTTCCAAAAGAAAAAAATTCTGAGAAGAGTGGCATTTGCTTTATAATTTTACAAATCTCTTTAATGTCTGGTTTAACAGAAGGCAGGTAGATTTTCTCATATCTGTGTCTGAATTCTATTGGTTGCACTATCTCTCACATGCAGTTTCTGGGAAACTTCATTTTACAGTCATGAGAATGGGAGTGGGAAAGGCAAATAATGCCCTAAGGTACAGTTTTGACTCCATGGCTCCCCTTCCAGAGTTTAGGGACCCCCAAAAGTCCCCAGACCACACTTTATTTATTTATTATGTTTTAAAGATTTTATTTATTTGACAGAGAGAGACAGCGAGAGAGGGAAAGAGAGGGAACACAAGCAGGGGGAGCTGGAGAAGGAGAAGCAGGCTTCCCGCAGAGTAGGGAGCCTGACGCGGGGCTTGATCCCAGGACCCCGGGATCATGACCTGAGCCGAAGGCAGACGCTTAACAACTGAGCCACCCAGGTGCCCCTCCAGACCACACTGCCATACTAAATTGGGTATTTAACCTTTGGACCTTACATCATAAGGTTAAGTCTCTGGTATGCCATATTTAAGCCCACAACCCTATAAGATAGCTACTTCTATTGCCACCGCTTCCAACATGGGGAAACGAGGAGCAGAGAAATATATAATATGAAAATATATTAGTAGAATTAAAAGTGGCAGAGCTGGTACTCAAACTGGGTATGTCTGATTCCTGAGATGATGCTTGCATCCACTATACCACTTGTTTCCTAATGAACCACACAGAGAGCAAAGTTCATTACCTACTTTTTAAAAGTTCCATTAAGGGCACCTGTGTGGCTCAGTTGGTTAAGCATCTGCCTTCCACTCAGGTCATGATCTCAGGGTCCTGGGATCCCGTCCCACAATAGGCTCCCTGCTCAGTGGGGAGTCTGCTTCTCCCTCTCCCACTACCCTCTCCCCTGTGCATGCTCTCTCCCTCAAATAAATAAATAAATAAATAAATAAATAAATAAATAAATAAATAAAATAATAATAAAAAAAAAGTTTCACCAAGATAGGAAAGTTTGAACATCTTCTGAAGAGATCCTTTACAAAAGAACTAATCCAACTACTATTATTTTGTCATAACTGAAAATAGTATCCTGAGGTAGGTCTTTTGTTTGTTTGTTTTGAAGGATGGCAAGTGGCTGGGATGGCTGATGTCCTCTGAGAATTTGGAAGTGAAGGAGAAGAACGTGTAGGGAGACCTGACCAGGAAACTACTGTCTTTGAAACAAGCCCAGCTGTATGGAAAAGTTGGTTTGGTGTTTCCAGTCAGTCGGAATAGTGAGTTGCCATGGCCCACAAGGTTCTCTGTTTCCCCAAGGATTCCTTCTTGGCTGCAGAGGTGTGGTGGCACAAAGTATTGTCTTTACTGAGCCCCGACAATAGACCTGGGTGCTATCTGTGACCATACTTACGGGAAAAATGGGTTCCAGATGTCATTATTGTCAGATGACCCAGGGAGGGAACAGACAATAACTATAACATCATCATAATCCATTGACAAAATTTCTCAGGAGTTTTATAAATAAAGTTCTCTTTACCTATAATCTCTACTTTCTACTACCTCATTACCATGAAGAAGCTATACCTTCTTAGGTGTAGCTACCTCAGAGTTCCTTTAAGAATTGCAACGTCTAGAATGTTCAAAGATCACCTGGCTTTTCTCTAGCATTCTAATACTACAATAGAAAGAGCATGAGCTCTGGAGGCATAGAGGTGAAGGTGTAATTGCAGGATCTGCCAGGGATGAATTGTGTGGTCTTGGGTAAATGAGCTCCTGAGCTCCAGCTTTTCATCTGCAAATTGGGGAAGACAAAATCATCCTTGTGGGAACATTGTGAGGCTTAAATGAGACACTAAGGAAAGGGCACAGTCCAGTTCCTCGCATTCAAAGACAGATGTTAAAAAGACATTACTTCCTTTTTTCCTTCTAAGTACAGTGACCATGTAATTTATCATCCCAAATGAAACATTTTTGAGAACAAGGGGGAGGCTTGGTTAATAATTATACCTGAACAACTGATGTAAACTGGGAACATCTTGGGCAATCCAGGTGCGTGATCACCCTTTCTTCATGTAAACCATTCTGGAAGGCAGGTGGGCATTGGCACTGACATAATTTTGTAATGTCAGAGGAGTGCTTTTTTTCTCTTTCATTAAAAAAATTAATAGACAAGTTTTTTAGAACAGTTGTAGATTTACAGAAAATCGAGAAGATAGTACATATAGTTCCTGTATACCACCACCTCTATACACAATTTCCCCTATTCACATTTTGCCTCCGTGTTGTACATTTGTTACGAGTACTGAACTCGTGGTGATACATTATTGTTCACTAAAGTACATGGTTTACACTAAAGTTCACTCTGTGTTGAAGAGTTCTATGGGTTTTGACAAATGCCTAGTGTCATGTGTCTATCTACTATTTCAATATCAGACAGAATGGTTTCGACATCTAAATATCCCTTGTGCTTTACCAATTTATCCCACTCTGCCCCCAAACCTCTGGCAACCATGGATCTTTCTGTCATATAGTTGGAATCATGCAACATGTAGTCTTTTCACACTGGCTTTTTAACTTAACTATATGCATTTAAAATGTGTCCATGGCTTTTCATGGCTTGATAGGTTATATCTTCTTATTGCTGAATAATATTCTACTTCCTGTATGTACCACAGTTTGTTTATCCATTCACCCATTAAAGACATCTCGGTTGCTTCCAGTTTGGGGATATTATGAATAATGCTGCTATAAACATTCATATGTAGGTTTTCATGTGGATATAAGTTTTTAACTTGGGAAAATACCTACAAGTGTGATTGCTGGATCACGTAATAAGACCATGTGTAAGCTTTATAAGAAACTGTCAAGGGGCATCTGAATGGCTCAGTTGGTTGAGCATCTGACTCTTGGTTTTAGCTCAGGTCATGATCTCATGGGTCATGAGATCGAGCCTCACACCAGGCTCTGCATTCAGTGGAGAGTCTGCTTGAAGATTCTCTCCCTCTGCTCCTCTTCCTCCTCATGCCCACCACACGCACACTCTGTCTCTCTGGAATAAAAAAATAAATCTTAAAAAAAAAAAAAAAAGAAACTGTCAAACTGTCTTCCAGTGTGGTTGTACCCTTTTGGCTTCCCATCAGCAATGAATGAGTCTCTGTTGCTCACCATCCTCGTGCCAGTATTCAATACGGGCAGTTCTCTCATGCTTTTTGTTTCTCTCAGATCATCACTAATTCATGTAGTCCTTAATATACAACTAGCAATGCCTTAATTTTATTTTATTATTTATTTATTTATTTTTAAATTTTAATTTAATTTTATTAGGTTAGTCACCATACAATACATCATTAGTTTTTGATGTAGTGATCCATGATTCATTGTTTTCTTCTACATCACCCAGTGCTCCATGCAGTATGTGCCCTCCTTAATACCCATCACTGGGCTAACCCATCCCCCCAGCCCCGTCCCCTCTAAAACCTTCAATTTGTTTCTCGGAGTCCATAGTCTCTCATGGTTCGTCTCCCCCTCCAATTTCCACCCCCCTTTGCTTTTCCCTTCCTTCTCCTAATGTCCTCCATGCTATTCCTTATGTTCCACAAATAAGGGAAACCATATGATAATTGACTTTCTCTGCTTGACTTATTTCACTTAGCATAATCTCCTCCAGTCCCATCCATGTTGATGTAAAAGTTGGGTATTCATCCTTTCTGATGAATGCCTTAATTTTATAAATCATTTTGTGTTTAGTTAAAGTAGTTAAATCCTCTTCTCTAACTTTGGTCCCCTAAAATGTAGCAATCATGATTAATCTAAAGAACCAGTTTTCAACATCAACAATGAGGAAGGTCATGATTCTTTTTCTTTTTTCTTTTTTTTTTTATTCATTTGAGACACAGAGATACAGAGAGAGAGAGAGAGAGAGCATGAGCAGGGAGAGAGGCAGAGGGAGAGGGAGAAGCAGGCTCCCCGCTGAGCAGGAAGCCCGATGCGGGGCTCGATCCCAGGACGCTGGGATCATGACCTGAGCCGAAGGCAGACGCTTAACCATCTGAGCCACCCAGGCGCCCCGGTCATGATTATTTTTGCTCAGATAAAGAACTGCATAAAAATTTAGTGTTTTCTATGAAACTATTGTTTTAAAACAACTTATTTCTTTTAAACTCAAGAGGAATAGAATCCAAAACTATTAACATTTGAATTTTCATGTATTTTGTTAAATTTTCAAAATTAATCACTTGGGAAATGAGAGACAAGAGGAAAAAGGTGAGGGAAAGGTTTTGCTACTTATCAAATACCTTGGGTTTTTTATTTACTTGTTTGGTGTCTTGCTTGTTTTGCTTTTGCCAGAGTAGCATTAGTCGATTGTTTTTCATATGAAAATCTTTGATTAGGAAGTGAGTCTATAACTCCCCAAATCTAACACCTGTGTTTGTGCTTAATATGATCTGAGTAGACAGTAGAATGAAATGAGAATGGAGCATGAAACCAAATGTTTAAAACCGAACACATCATCTCCTGACCTCATGAACCTATCAGAGTTTCCTGCTGTCATCTCTCAGTTGTTTTTGAAACCTCATTACCCATGTCACCCGCATTTGAAACTGGGCTGTCATCTTTGACTCTCGTCTCTCTCCCTTACCACTTGTTATGAGCTGTCTTTATGCAGCAGTGTTGTTTTGTTTTGATTAGACCATTGTATTGTTGAAGCAAGTGAGAAAAAGACAGCTGGAATGTCTTGCCAAATGTAACTTTGGATGACATTGCTAGACTGGAACATATAAAACTGAATTTTTTTTTTTTAATAGTAGTGGGCTCTTATATAACCTGTCCTCTTACCAATTTCAAGAAAATCTTAAGAAGGCAACCTAATATGCTTCCCCAAATCTTATCCAGTTGGAGGGGAAAGAAGAAAATGGTCTCCAATGGTCAACTATTATAATACGCATTACCTAGAAGAAGAGATGGATTTTCTACTAACAATTTTCTATTAACACTTCAGCAGTCACTCATTTATCAGGTTCATCGGCGAAAACCTTGGAAGATAGGACAAAACTCACTTCCCAGCCTCCCACTTGGCCTTCCCCCAGATAATCTTCGTTGACAATGACACCGATGGCGTAGTATCTTTCTAACTGCAGAGCCAAGCAAATTACTCCTCCGTGTAAAATCCTTCAGTGGCTCTCAGTACATGCAAGACGAAGTCTGAAAAGATTTTGGTGATTTGCCTCTGACTCATTTTTTTCAGCCTCTCGTCCTTGGCTACACCTTCAAGCGCAGTGTTGTCATTCTCTGGTGATTCTGCTCTCTCCTACACAGGCTGTAAAGTTCACTCGATAATCTCCTTACTTACCTTCAGGACTTAAATTAGGCAGCATGTCCTTTCTAAAGCTTACGTCAATCACCACAGTGGACTTTAGTTATTCACTCAACAAGAATTCACTTAGTGCCTACTCTGTGCCCGTTGCCACTCCAGGGGCTGGGGATGCCGCTGTGATCAAGGTAGAGCAAATTCTTATTCTCCAGAATATAGAATAGTGTAGAGGAAATGGAGGGAAGGGGGACTTTCACCTAATAAAGAAATACATAATAACAAATAAATTATAGGTAAATAAACAAACAAGAGAATTTCATGTAATGCTATAAAAAACAGCAAGAAAGGAAAAAGCCACATAGCAGACAGGGACTGCTGGAAGCTGAAGTGTGGCAGGCAGAATAACGAGCCCCTAAAGATGTCCACCTCCTAATCCTGGGCTATGAGTGTGTGGTCTTACACGGCAAAAAGGATTTTGTAGACGTGATTAAGGTGAAGGATCTTGGGGAGAACATGGTACATTATTTAGGTGGTTCCAATCAAAGCCCAAGTTCTTTTTTTTTTTTTAAAGATTTTATCCATTTATTTGAGGGGGAGAGAGAGAGAGGAAAATCTAGAGCTCAAGAGCAGGGGGAGGGAGAAGCAGACTCCCCGCTGAGCAGGGAGCTCGACGCGGGACTCAATCCCAGGACCCTGGGATCGTGACCCCAGCCGAAGGCAGCCTCCCAACCAACCGAGCCACCCAGGTGCCCCCAAAGCCCAAGTTCTTAAATGAGGAGACGTTTTCCCAGCTTTGGTCAGAGAGAGAAAATGATGGAAGAAGGGGCAGAAGATGCAGCATTGCTGGTTTTGAAGATGAAGGAAAGGGACCATGAGCCACAGGATGAAGTGTCCCACACGCTGGAAAAGGCAAGGAAGCAGATCCTCCCCGGGATGGTCCTGAAAGAAATGCAGCCCTGCTGACCAGCACCTGTGGCACTGATGTTGGACTTCTGGCCTACAGGAAAGTGAGATGATAAGTGCACGTGGCTGAAGCCACTAAATTCGGCTACTTATGACCAGTTAGTCAGGGATGCATTCTCTGCGGAGGAACCCTTGAGCTGAGATCTAAATGATCACAAGAAGCCAACTCATGAACTTCCTAGGAAGTGTAGTCCAGGCAGAGGGAAGCATAAATCTCTGAGGTTGGAGCAAACTTGGCATGCTTTACCATAACGTGAAGGCCACGACGACTGGCACTTGTTAGTGAGAGGGCGAGCAGTCCAGGAGGAGATCAGAGCTCCAGGCAGGTACCAGGCAGGTACCAGGCAGGCATCAAGAGCCTTCTGCTGCTTTAACTTGTGTTGTGGCCCTGCCGTCATTAGAGTGTGTGCATATGGAGACTCCTCAGTTCCCTGTGAGGCCCTGGAGAGCCTGAGGAGCAGGGACTGATCCCACTCCTCTTTGGCCCCCCAGCACAAGGTAGTCGTAGCGCCTCAAACATACAAGCTCACAAATGTAGAGCTGTGGGAGAGCTGTTTGAGATTTTTTAGAAAAGCAGAACAATAGTAAGATTAATCTGTTTGGAAATACCAACTACTGAGAGCTCCCTGAATTTTAATTTCTTGCTTGTCATCATTTGGGTAACCATTTTATGGCATATTAAGGGAAAGTGATTTGTGGCAGTATGTGAATCAAAAAGCTGCAATTCAGATGATAAAACAAAATTGTTGTCTGCGGTCCCTAGTGGGATTTTCTTTAACACTGCTATCATAATCCGGTTTGTTTCTAGCTTAAAAAAAAAAAAAATGAGCAATAGCCCTTGGGTGTTTATTAGATGAAAATTTTTCCTAACAGTTAACACTATTTTGAAAAACAAAGTGGAGATAATGTACATTCTATTATTGCAAGCAAGTATTTGTAGAGGGACTATTATGTGCCAGAAGCTTAGCTCCTGCAAGCCCCACTCCACTTGACTGAGGCTGAGGCTGGTGCTTTTATCATTTCCATTTCGGAGATAGGAAACTCAGCCACAGGAGGGGGCTATGACCCCAGGCCTCTGGCTCCAGAGGCTACATTCTTAAATACCGGTTACATCCCTCGCTTCCCCCAAGGAAGGGGTAGAACCAGGAATTAAACAAAAGTTTTTCAGGAAAATGTTGGAGAGTCTATGTATGGTATTTAAAGGTATTTAAAATTTCAACTCTACAAATCCTGGTAATTTTTTTCTCTCTGTAGTTACTGCCTGATTAAAGATCATCAAAAAATCCCTTGTAAAATATACTTTTGATGGAGCAAAAGGGGGTGGGGCTATGAAGGCATACCTTTCCTGAAATTATCTGTTAAAAAATAATTAGCTTGGTTTCTCACATTATGATCAGAAGAAGAAAATGCTGCAGCTTTTGTCACTGATGGATGGGATAAAATATTTTGAATTTAGATAATTTATTTCTTTTTTACATTTGAACGGCCTTCCAAGACAGTTCCAATTTGTGATGTAGTCTCCACCAACATTTATTTATTTTTTTGTCTCTGATTTGAAGGAGTCTGGCAATGTCTCTGCTTCAGACTGGTGGTTTGTATATTTAACCAGTCAATGCTAAATTACTTTCAATAAAATTAATTCCGGCTGTCACTATCATTGAAGATAACAGTGTAAGATATATATATTCTTTGCCTGATTCAGTTGCCTGAGATGTTTTAGATCAATTCGAGGAAAATAAATGGAATAAGTAAAATCAACACATGAAAATAAATACCTTCATTTTTAATTTGTTCTATATGTACAGTACTCCCATCCATTAGTTATTCTATTTAAATTACAATGAATTGGCACAGGAGGATGGATATCTTTTGGGATTGACTCTGATGTGTTGGTGAAACTGAAGTCCAGAAATGAAAAATATTATTGAGTTCTTATTCAGTTCTCTTATCAATTCACTGGACAGCATGTAGATAAATTATATCGCATCTTATTTGTTTGTCCTGCTACTGATATAAGAAAGTGTCTTAGTCTGTTCAGGCTGCTATAACAGAACGCCATAGACAGGGTGACTTATAAACAACAGAAATTTATTTCTCATAGTTCTGGAGTCTGGGAAGTCCAAAATCAAGGTGCCGGGAGATTTGGTGTCTGGTGAGGGCCAACTTTCTGGTTCATAGAAAGATGTCTTTTTGCTACATCCTCACATAGTGGAAGGGGAAAAGGAAGTCTCTGGGTTTTTAGTTTTTATCTGTAAAATGGGATCTGTAGGACTGGCCTTAGCTTGCTTCCCTTTAGACCTCAGAATGGAAACTTACTTCAGAAGAATTCAGAGTCACCAGAGCATTTATGGTTTTTGGTTTTGTTTTGTTTTTTTGAGAGAGAGAGAGAGAGAGCATGCATGCATGCAAGCAAGCATGGGCAAGAGGGATTAGAACTTGATCCCAGGACCCCGGGATCATGACCTGAGCTGAAGGTAGACGCTTAACTGACTGAGCCACCCAGACACCCCAGAGCATTTATGTTCTTTTTTTTTTTTTAAGATTTTATTTATTCATTTGACAGAGACAGAGAGGGAATAAGCAGGGGGAGCAGCAGAGACAGAGGCAGAAGGAGGCTCCCCACTGAGCAGGAAGCCCAGTGTGGGACTCGATCCCAGGACCCTGGGATTGTGACCTGAGCCAAAGGCAGACGCTTAATGACTGAGCCACCCAGGCGTCCCAGGTGCATTTATGTCCTTAATGCTGCAGTAGAACCTGAGAACATCCAGTTGCAGAGTCTATATAGAGTCTCAGGAAGTGAGGAAAGGGGTAGTTTCTGATCTCTATTTTTCCTAATATTGTGCAATTGCTGTAGTTTGTTCTGGATTCTTAAAAATGTTAAATGGGTCTTTAGCCTTGAAATAAGCAAACTTTTACATAGAGTTTATAAATTAGATACAGACTTAAAGCAAATCAGAGGACACCGTCCCCCACCACACACACACAAATCACTTACCATTTTGAAAAAAAATCAGTTAAATTGAGTCAGCCAGATAATTGGTCCCTCAATACAATCAATTTCTTTAAACACTGAATTAAGAGTTGTTCTGGTTGAAACTAATTTTGCATGTAGACACTAAATATGTGGTACTTAGGTTTTCTTAAATCCTAAAAAAACCTAAATACTCTAAAAAAATGGAACACTCACCACTTCTTGCTCAGCTGTATGGACGTTAACTGTTGCCTTTCTAGATAAATTATTTTACATAGACCAAGAATGCTTTCATTTGTTTGTTTTCTGGTATCATATAAATTTCCAGTAATTTCTCATGAAATTATGTTTGAATAAGAAACCCCATTTCCATGCTTGTTTAATCTGATGACAACCTCTCGGTAAAACTGCTTTTTAGTGCTCCATAAATCAAAATTACCTTGGCAGCTAACATAATTTCACACTATTGGTGGCTCACAACTTACCCAGCTTCTTCCTTGTATTATACTGAACAAAATGAATGAATTAAAGTCCTTTTCTTTTTCTCCTCCACATGTTGCTTCCATCACAGCTTTGAGAGTGTGTGTGTGCACGTATGTACACTCTAAATAACCTAATCTAGGTTGTAATAGTTACAAGTTTATTTCCTTGTCCATGTGTCAATGTGGCTGAGCCACTGTACCTAGTATGAGGTCAAACATTATTCCGGATGTCTCTGTGATGGTGTTTTTGGATGAACTTAGCATTTAAATTGGAGGACTTTGAGCAAAGCATATGGCCCTCCATAATGTGAATGGGACCCGTCCAATAAATTGAAGGCTTAAATAGAACAAAAAACTGACCTTCCATGAGCAAGAGGGAATTCTGCCAACAGATGGCCTTAGGATTCAAACCACACAATCAGCTCTTTGCTAGAGTTCTGGCCTGATGACCTTCAGACTTGCGCTCCAGCATTGGTTCTTCTCTGGTCTCCAGCCTGCTGGCCTACCCTGCAGCTTTTGGACTCGCCAGACTCCATAATCACAGGAGCCAATTCCTTACAATAAATCTTTTTCTCGGCATATACACATTCTATTGATTCTGATTCTCTGGAGAATGCTGATCAATACTTGGGCATTCTCTAATTTTTTAATTAAATGATCAAAGAATGGAACTTTGTGGTAGCAAATGCATACTATTGTTGAAACCCTGAGATGGATTCATGTACAATCTTAACTTTCTTACTGCAAACCCAAATGATTTATCTTCTTTCTTTGCCCATTCAGTTGTGTTTTGATTTAAAAATCTCTGTGTATGTGTTGGAAATGGATAATAGTTGAGTGCATAAATTATGCATCAGCCTCAAATTTCTCACTGCAAAGGCCTCTAGGGCAGGGGATAGGAAGTGGGGAATACTGAGTAACTGCCAGTGTCCTCTTGAAGAGGAAAGTGCTGGGCTGAAGTCTTCACATTGCAGGTTCTTCATGTTTGATTTTTCTGACATACCTGCTGCTGAAAAAGTGCTTAGGACAATTGTAAAACCAAATATAGTCCACATTTCTTTAGAGTCAATTTTTCAGTTTTATTGGAAAACAGTAATAAATGTCCCTGGCCAGAAAGTTAAAAATGTTGTTTCAAATTGAAATAAATATCAATATATTATGGACTATAACGCAAAACTTGCACAAATTTGACAAAACTCCTAAGGAGGTCTCCACTTACAGATGAATGTTTCCAGTGGGTTCCTACTCATCATCTACCCCCAAATAGAGTTAAGATGGTATTCTCTACTGCACTCAGCAATACACTTTTGATAGAAAAGTTTCAAAAGCATGATCTTAAAATAGGCTGGCTTTAAAAAATGAAAAGTATTGAAGAAAAAGGAGAGGACCAACTCCATTTGAGAGCTCCCTCTTCCTTTAATTAAAAAGAGAACGCTTTCAAAAAGCAGACAATAGAAAGTGAGCTATCAACAGTGAGTTTTAATGGCACTACTTTTTTGTTTTTTATTTCCTTGTCCATAAAAGCCCCTTTTTGGTAAATGTTATTACTATAGTCATTATTTAAATTCTCATTTTAAGAGGTACAATTTATTGAGAACTTCTAATTCTAGGTCTCTACTTGGGTTTTCATATTTACTCCTTTCCACAGCTCCACGAGACGGACATGTTAAATAATCTTGTAAATGGCATGGATTTGCCTCCAGGTCTCCAAAGCCCATGGTTTGGGTCCATTGCCATGTTGACTCCCACTGTTTTTGCTCTCCTGGTTTAACCATCAAAGCACATTTACTGGGCAGTGGATATGTCAGAAGCGAAGGCATTCACATTCAGATAATACTGTGCTGTTGTTTTCAAAGCAGTCCATGTTTCATGAACCTGCAACAAAAGAAACTTGAAGTCATGATCTCTGAGTATGGAGAGCACATGTTATATTAGTTATTCAGGTTATTGTACAGATAATCCTAAAAGACTGAGAGAAGTAGAGTGGAAGAATAATACCCAATAAGGTTTGGTTAACATACTTTTAGTGACCTGTATACTTCAATGCTTAAATGTTTTATGGTATTTGGGGGCCACTGTATGAACCAATGTGGTAGTCTCCTGTTACATTGTAGTATCTGTTACTTGATCATAGCACTGGTCTACAATTAGAGGCAGGAGTGTACTTGAAAATTTCAGTATTCCCTAAAGGAGACACAGTCTACCCACTTATATAATATTTAATTTGCCAAATAAACAAATGTCTGGTTTTAATACCTCTAAATGATGCCTTTTGGAGAAAAACATACATAAAACTTGATGCATTATTCAAGCCGGTGGTTTTCATCGCAAATGCTAACCAGAAACGAGCCAATCCTGGTAGACCAGTTAAAACTCAGCCAGGCACAGTAAGGATAGGACCCAGGCCCCAGAAAAACAAGGACATTCCAATTTTTTTAGTGATTTTATACAACCCTCTAGCCTGGTGATAGAGCCTGATACACGTGTGAAGAGATAAAGGACAAACAGTGAAGGGATTAATTAATTTGTTATACATTTTTGTTTTCTAAATTGCTGAATTTTAAGAGGGAAATCATGAATAATTGAAATCCTCAGACAATTCAGCAATTTTATTTGGCCTGGAGTTTCTTCCATCAAAAAAGTAAACACGGAATAAAACTGGCTAAGGCACATTTCTTCTTTATTTCTCTTGGAGTGAGACTTCCAAATGAATAGAAAAGTGTACAAAAGGCAAACAAATGAAGGAATGACATTAAAGTTTTGCATAATTATCCCACAGGAAAATAAGCTGTTGAATAACTGAAAGGGAACGAAAATGTGACCATGATCCATTCATCCACCCACCCAAACATGCAATAATCTACTGAGATTTGACTGAGTAACAGTCATTTTGATAGTTTCTGAGAATAATGACCTTGATGGATAAGACATGCACCTTACGTCTGTAGCTTAGGTAGGGGAGGTTGGGTGCACAAAGCAACTAATTTCAGGGTGACATTTAGAGAGCTATTCACATGTGAATGGCATGCAAAAGGGAGAAAAGAAAGAAGGACAAATGTCATCCAGGAAAGAAGGGAAAAGTTTCAAAAAGGAGGGAACATTTGATTTTAGTCTTGAAGGAAAAGGTGGAGTTTACCAGACAAAAGCCACTTTATGGGGAGGAAATGGCAGCTATAGCTCAGGGTGGCTAGAGAGAAAAAACTCGTGGGTTGAGCTGGTACTGGGTTGATGCCTGCTGATGCAGTGCCTACTCAGCAAGATAGATGGTGCATTGTTTCTAATGCAAATACCTGATCAGCCAGCGAGTTGCCCCACATATTTGGATTCTGATCTGGGTCCCAGTAATCCTGCAAATATATACGTCTTTTGAGATGTAGGAACTGGTTTGCTGGGTCCTCCAACAAAAATGGCGCTCCCAACGCTCCTGTAATTCAGAGTCCAAGAGCACAGCATCTTTTAAGGCAGTAGTTTACATCTCAGTGTTTATCTTCTTAAAGAGACACAGCTGTGGTGTTTGGGAGGTTGGGGGCCTGAGAAGGGAGCCCTGAGAAAGCTACGCGCCAAGGGAGATGACCATTCCTCAGCCTTCCCCCATCACTGAGCTATCACCACCCTATGTGTCCTGCATATAGTGCAGCATGAAAGCCATGTGCTGGATGGAAAAGATTTTTAGAGCCTTCTGTACCTGCACAGGAGCCCACAGACCGGGATTCAAATTGCAGCTCTATCACTTTTCTGGACAAGTTGCTTAATTTCTCCAAGCTGCAGTTTTCTTGTATGTAAAAAGTTATAATAATAACGCAGTAACACAATGATATAGGATTACTGTAAGGGTTGGGTGTATTAATGGCTATAAGCCATCTGGCTCAAACCAGGCAGTCAACAATCTTATCCTTCCTTTCCTAGCCTTCCAAAAGAGAACATATCTTTCAGTTTGAAGTAGACTGCTTCCAAATCTGGCACTGTGGTTTAAATTGTTAGTATTGATAGATCTATCACTGAATTGAAGAAGTTTGCATTTTGTACTCCTTCCCAGTCCAGGATTAAGGGGGAAAAAAAAGATGATTGTTTTTAAAATCCAGACTGTTTTAGTATCTTGAAATGTTAACAGTCTATATTATATTTCATTTCCAAATAAAACACAATCACATTCAGAGTTGTAATTTGAATCAATATCAAGGAAGAACACACTCCTGACCTATCTGTGGTAACAATACAATCTGTTCATTGCTTGTGATAAAGAAGCATTTATTACAAATGTTATGTTAAGTACTCTATTGCTTCATCATTAACAAGACTCTATTGACCAGAGTTATAGTGAACTATAAGATATGAAACCTCTCCTCTGTAGGGGAGGAGGGAGAGGGGTACAAGATTCAAAGTAAAACAAGGCAACATAGGATTTGATTGTGCTAAGGGAGTTTAAGAGAAGGTATCCTTATCGAACTTCGGGGCTCTGGGGCACAAACAGACATTTTCATGGTCAGGAAAATTGCTGAATCTATTCCTTAAAGAAAAGATTAAATTTAGCAGGATAGGAGAAGGAGCAAGACTTTACATTTTAAGCTGAAGGAATGATGTGGCACTGGGAATCTTTAACATGGATGTAAGAAGACAATGGCTAGAGGGAGTTAGATTATTTGTGCATGTGTGTGTGTATTGATGACACACACAAATAATAATGATAACTAACATTTATTGAGCATTGCACTAAAAGATACTTTACCTGAATAACCTTATATAATACAACAAACCTAAGAAGTAGCACTGTCAAGCACCTCATTTTGCAGAAAAGGTAACTACATCACACAAAAGTTAAATAATATGTTCAAGGCCACATAGCTAGTAGGAAACGGAGATGAAATTCTCCCCTTAAAGCCACTGTGCAATATTATGACTAAGAGACAGGAATGCTTGGGGCCAAAGAAAAGTAATAATAATAAAAAAAGCCTTATGCATTTATAAAAAAGAAACAATCATTACTTACACATTCCTTATGATCTCATGCTTTTCCAAGCTTGACCTTGAGCACTAAGCAGGGTTCTAGTTATTAGCTCTATTACTTCTAGTTTAATTTGTTACCCCATGAAGTTCTAGTTCTAACTGCCTACCTATTGAAAATGACAACCTCTGTGGATATTATACATCAATCAGGCTGTCTCTGGGTGCAAAATATTACTAGTGATTAAGATAAAAAAATGGCTCAGACACATTATCTATTAATAGGATATTAGCAATTTTAGTTATTCATGATTTAAAAATAAAATATAGAAGTCAACTTTTCAGTAGCTATTAGTAACAGATGATAGTAGTAATATTGGCCTGCTTCTGGTCATCTAACTCAATACAATCAAACCAGCATGCCTGTGGAAGCCATCCTCCAATATGTCCCCCAAAGACCACTGCCTTCTTGGTATTCAGATCCCCTGTGGTCTTCTTTCGTTTAGGAGGGTGGACCTGTGTAGCCACAGGATACTGTGGAAATGACAGTGTGTGCTTTCTGTGGCGAGCACATAAAAGGCATTATAGCTTCTGTCTCACACCTCTCTTGGATCACTTGCTCTAATGGAAACAGCTGCCATGTTGTGAGGACGTTCAAGCAGCCCTGAAGAGAGGCCCGTCTGTCAAGGAACTGAAGCCTCCCACCAACAGCCACACAAATGAACCACCTGGGAACCTAATGGTTTCGTTCCAGTCAAGCCTTCGATCACAATAGCCCTCACTGACATCTTTACTGTAATCTCATGAGAGTTCCTGAGTCAGAGTCACTGACCTAAGCCACTCCCAAATTCCTCAGAAACTGTAAGATGATAAATGTTTCTTGTTTTAAATTGCTATGGTTTGGGGAAATTGTTAGGTCATAGTAGATAACTAATATGATGCATTATGAGTGCCTACTGATGTCAGGATAAACTGCTAATCACCAGAGCTGAGACCCAGGTGAAGCTAAGTGAGTCCACAAATAGAAGAAGAAACTTGCTCTCAAGCTTACACAAATTTTGTGCCATAAGATCTCCACTTGCCTCACCCTTGTCCCTGCTTGGATAATCATCGTTGCATAGCAAGATAAACAAAAAACAACCCTTGCCGCTAAGGAACTCATATTGTATTCAGAGTTCATAAATAATGATAAGGAAACATACTGTGACCAGACCGTTTGAAGGGGAAGTGATTAATTCTGATATTGGCGTGGAGGGATCACAGAGAAATTGGTTTTGAGTTGAGCTTCCAAGGTTATGGGCTATTTCCACAGTGAAGAAGAAGGGAGCAGAAACAAAGAGCATGTACTCCAGGCTGAGGAAAACTGGAGAGCCCAGGAACAGAGGAGCAAAGTCAGGTTCAGGTTCAGTGACCCCCACTTTGCCAATGTGATTGCAGGGTAGGGCTGAGGTGTGGATGTGCTCAGAGAATGTCGGGGGATTATTACTGTCATACCAAGGAGTTTGGACTTTATTCTTCAAATCATTAATATTTCTGAACAAGAAAATGATAGGACCAGATTTACTTAAAATTTTTTTGTTTGATTATGATTTAAAATATGCATAATGTAAAGCCATTTTAACTATTTTTAAGTGTACAATTCAGTGGCATCAAACATTCACAGTGTTGTACAATCATCATCACTATCTCAAGAATTTTTTCATCCCCCGAAATAGAAACTCGGTACCCTTCAACAATTCCCATTACTCTCTCCTCCAGCCCTTGGTCACCACCATTAGCTTTCTGTCTCTATGCATTTGCTTATTGTAGGTATCCCATCTAAGAGGAATCATGCACTATTTGTCCCTTTGTGTCTAATTTATTTCACTTAGTAGAATATCTTCAAGGTATACATGTTGAAGTATATATCAGCTTTGCATTCCTTTTTAAGACCAAATAATATTTTGTACATATATGCCAACATTTTGTTTATCCATTCACAGATACTTTTGGAAACTCCTTTGTCAGTGGTGTTGGAAGGCAGATTGTAAAAGGAAGAGAGAGTGAGAGACACAGGTTGGAGCCTCTTCTAGTGGTCCAGAGGACAGATAAGTAGGGCCTGAATCAGATGAGTGACACCAGGAATGGTAAGACAGGACTGGTTGGAACAGAACAGGGAACTCATTCATTTGGGCTCACTGGTGTGCACTGACCAGCATTGAAGTTCTGGTTTTAACTGAGATGTGTTCATAGGAAACTTCTCAGATTTCTCTTCATTCTCTTTGAAAAGGTGTCTGTTACAGTGTTACACGTTTAATGTGTTCTTCTTCTGTTTATTTTATTATTTTTAAAAGATTTTATTTATTTATTTGACAAAGAGAGAGAGAGTACAAGTAAGCAGAGCCACAGGCAGAGGGAGAGGGAGAAGCAGGCTCTCTGCTGAGCAGGGACTCCGATGTGGGACTCGATTCCAGGACCCTGGGATTATGACCTGAGCCAAAGGCAAATGCTTAACTGACGGAGTCACCCACGTGCCCCTGTTCTTATTCTGTTTTAAAAAAAAAAGGAAGGGGAGGTTTCAAAACAGAGTGTCTAGGCAAATAAGATCCAGTATCAATACCTAATAAATGTTTCTTTTTTAAAAAATATTTATTTATTTGAAAGAGAGAGCGCGCACATGAGCAGGGAGATGTGCAGAAGGAGAGGGAGAGAGAAGCCCAAGTAGACTCCCCGCTGAGCGCAGAGCCCGACTCGGGAGCTCAATCCCATGACCTGAAATCACGACCTCAGCTGAAATCAAGAGTTGACCACTTAACCCACCAAGTAACACAGGCACGCCTCTAATAAATGTTTCTTCATAAATTATGCTTAAGATATAATTAACAACTAGATAAAGAAAGTACATTAACCACTTAAGATAGTGTTACTTGGAATCATCCAAAAGTAAAACCAATATTCTGCACCATGATTGTCCTGGAGCATTGTACAATCACTAAGGAAAAAAAAATGCTATTACCTAAATCTTGGCAGAGAAGCATGCCTTAAAATATAAAGCATAGCTATTTTAAGCTCTAATAATTCTGTCTTTTGTAAATCTTCTCTCTTTTTGCTCATGGAAAATGTTTCACTGATACAATGTCCCCCTCCCCCTCCCCCTTGCCCCTGAACAAAGCACCTACCTCAGCATTATGTGCCCAACAGGCATCCAATAAATATTAATTGATGGTGATAATAGCATCACCCACGAGAGAGACAGAAAGTAGTATTTATTATCCTACTTTACAAGTGAGAAAATTGACACACAGAGATGAAATGACTCACTCAAGGTCACATAGTAAGTCATTGGCAGAGCTGGAAATAAAATGCAAGTAGTACAGAAGGGCATGCTATTATCCTCTCTGCTTGCGAAATTCCTCCTCCCTTTTTCATTCTGCCTGATCAACCTTGAAAGTTAGTGAGAGCAAGATCACAGTTTGTGTTTGTAAGCCTCTATAATACTGCTGGGGTTTGAAAACTGAACCCTGAGTTTTATTACTTTGTTGGTTTTTAATTTTTTTTTAATGTAGGCAGTATCAGCCAGGTTGATGCTTTTTTTAAACTTTAAAATCATAAGCTGTAAAAAAATCTTCCTCTTTTTCTTTCCAACTCCCTACACACCCTCCTTCCTTTCATCCCGTATCATAATAGTTTTAATAGGATCTGTCAAGCTTAGTTCTGCTATCTAAACATGTCTCGAATATCCTCAGCAGAAAATTCGGTACAGTTGAAATAAGGCAGACACTTCAGAGTATGGAGACATTGGAGATCACAGCTCTTGCCACACAAACCAAGAAGGATCAGAGATGGGGGGTCTTATCCTAGCCCTGCCCGTGATTAGTTGGGTTATTAGTTGGTTACTCCTGTCCCTCCATTTCCTGTTCTGAGTCATATGAAGCCAACTGAGATCTCTTGCAGCTCTAATATTTTTAACTGGAATATACTCATAACCAATAGGTCATTAATTGAAACTTACTTTCTCTGCATGGTATTAGGGCATCGGAAGCATATAGAATATGCTAAATGGGTGTAGCTCCTAGTACTGCCAAGGAGCTTACATGCTGAGAAATTCAGCACTGAGATAGACAGAAATAAGTGAAAGAGAAGTCAAAGTAGACCTAGTCAATAATTAAAGCAATACAGATAAAAATGTATTCACCTTACGCACAGAGATGAGTGCCCATCATGGGCCGAGGAGCTGTGCGCTGGTGACAGAAGCTGTACAGTTAGAAATGGAAGGATTCCCTATTTTGCCATCACCCAGAGAAGGCTGAAAAAGAGTCTTTAAATTTGGTAGTGGAGAAATAACTGAATAGTCTTTATACTGTGCCCGTGACCATGAAGATTATCCTTGTGGTAGGAACCTATACGCTAAAAAGATCAGAAAGCCTGATGTGAAATGAGCGATACAGAATGGAAGGACAGAGTCTGATAGCAGAGACCTGTTTATTCCCTGTAGAGTGAACTCATTTAGGGTAACCTCAGGCCACCCTTCTCCCCTTTGTAGACTCTGCCTCTCAGAAGGGGCAGTGCCCCCATGTAACTGGTAAGTCCAAGAGGCATACCTTGGCACATCCAGCTAGCTCTTGCTTCTTCCTCTTGAGAGTTAGCTGCCCTCCGAGATCACCCTTTCTCCTCTGGTTCTGCAACCTGCAACTGGATATGAAATTTGCCAAATGCTGGGGTCCAGTCACCAGGCCCTTTATATCTTATACTATGTTATATTTTCCAAATTAGCCTTTCTTAGTAATAAAGGGAACTGATTGCCTTCCATGTTAATCTTTGGTTTATTTTTCAACTTGATCAAAAGCGGGCCAAGAAGGGGGGTGAGAGTTCTATGTGTCAGAAGGTGGTGCAGAGAATCCAACAGGTCTGTTGTCTCAGAGCCTCCCTAAGAAACAGGGGGAAAAAAATCCAGCACAGACAGGGCGCTCCCACCAGCAGGAGTTTGTCACCCCTGGAAAGCCATGACTGTGACTTCTGTGGATATTCATAGACGGTTACGTGAGGGAAGGAATTCTACGTCTGTGAATAAACGTGGTGGGATTTAGCAGGGGCAGAAGACACAGAAATGCCTGGCAAATCCACAGGATGGGCCACAGCTAGCTACTTCCCTTAGAGGCTGGTGATACGTCTCTCTCATCTCTCTGCAGTACTGCCTGATGCCTGAGATGCCAGAGATGGAGAATAAGCATGACAGTCCCGCCGCAAGTTCTCCGACATACTCAGGGATGGGATGCTGAAAGCAAAGCACTCGGCTTTCAGCATAACCAGTGAAAGAATAACATTTATTATTCACTATTTTTATTGGACTGAGTCTTAATTCCTTCCCTTAAAATGTTTATGTCTTTAGAAAAAAGATGAAATAACTGCCCAGGCACATAAATTAAGTATTAAACTAAAGTATAAATGGTCACGAGGAATTAAGGACAAAAGAGGGTCAGGAGAACAGTCTCTACAGACATCTTGGCAATACAGTAAAATTTCCTAAGATCTCGCTAACTGTAGGAGAAATGTTATAATTTTGTGAGTAATTAAAATAGTCATGTTTAGGTTCATATTCTTAAAATTGAATATTTTAGGGGCACCCGGGTGGCTCAGTTGGTTAAGTGTCTGCCTTTGGCTCAGTTCATGATCTTGGGGTCCCGGGATTGAGCCCTGCGTTGGGCTCAGTGGGGAGTCTGCTTCTCCCTTTGCCCCTCACCCTGCTCGTGTTCTCGCTCGCTCTCAAATAAATAAAATCTTTAAAGTTGAATATTTTATTCTCCATGTTAAGTAAATAATTTTTGTTATAAAATATGAAATAGTTACTTTTTTCTTCCCACTCTAAATTTTGGTCACTGACCCAAAAATTTATGGTGGAAGATAGAAGAGTTATATTTACTAGAATAGATTCTCTCTCTTTGCTGCAACTCAGATAAAAATTAATAAGAGAGAGAATGAGAGAAGAAATTTGGGGTTTGAAGAAAAAAGAGAAGGGGGAATTCAAGCAAAGAAATCAGAGGAAGCAGAGACAAAATTAGGGAAGTTACAAAAACAAAAGTTTAAAAAGGTGAAAAGCCATGGAAAAAGGGAGCAGGGAAGCAAAAGGCCAGAGGGCAGAGAGCTGATGGAAGTCAACTGGAAAAAAGAAAGACACTGAACTCTGGGACCAGCTCTCAAACCCGGTCATCTTACTAAACTGTTAATGAAATGCTTTCATAAATGAACTTTTAACTCAGGGAACTTTGGCTTTATTGATGTTACAGCTGCTGGCGTGTTGAGTACTTTGCAAAGTAAACAGGAACTAGTATTACTCGAATTTAAGTTCAGTCTTTTTTAACCTGCTCGCAACACGCTAACATACACCCACATACATGCTCTCATGCACCACCATGTGTTTTCCTGGGGCATATTTTGGAGCTGGCATATCTTTTATTAGCTTTTGATTTTGTGGACAGAGAAATTTGTAACTCACGAAAGGCAGTGTTTTGTATGATTCAATAGTAACCCCTTCTGGGTCATTGCTTGTGTGTGTTGATGGGTTTTCCAACTCCAGCATCATGACAAATGATGCCATGTGGACAGGAAAATAAATGGTTTTTCTGCAACACCCAGAGTGCTCAATGAATCTAGACATAGGCCCTGATATTTTTCTCTAACTTAGATATTTCCCAGTTCATTCTCACTACTTACTTTCTTGAGAGCATCGATCAATCTTAAGCCCAAGTGAGTAGAAAAAATTAAGAACAAGTTCTTATAAAATAAACCAAAACTATATCCAGAAATACAGACTCTCCAAGGAACAGGATGGTGGGGGGCAGCTGGATGACTGAGAAGGGCCGTTCCTTCTATGGATGGTGCAGAAGGCAAACATGGAGGGACTGGAGGGGCTGCCTCGGTCCAGGGGAAGAAAATATGAGCTTAAAGGCTCTCATCTAAAAAACCCAACCCAAACCAACCAACCAAGCAAACAAAAACCTTCAAGACAAATTGCTCTTGGTTACTAGGCATGGAGTCAAAAGTATGAGCTGGAACAATGCTAGAGAAATGGGCTAAAGGCAGTTCTCTTCCCCTGTCTAAAACCAGAAGACATACTTGGACTTCATGTGATCTGATCACAGGTTAACAATATGGGCATGAACCTCCAAATTGTCCCATATATGGGTCAACTTCAAGGACTGGTTTATTTACTTTGCAAAATACGTCCCAAATGCGTGTATTTTCCATATTTCTTCTTTGTGTGAAATGGGGCTGTTTGATTTTGATGAGTGCCTTTTGGAGCCAGAATAGATGAGTTTAGAACCTCTCTCTACCCTCACCACAACTAGAAACTGTCATAGAAAGTCTCTGGTTATTTCTTAGTTTGGCTCTGTTTACTCACATAAAATCATCCAGCTCCCTAACTCCTGGCCTGTTCTTGTAGAACCAAGGGCTGTGATATTGGCCTTATTCCTTTCTCAGGAGGAGGCCTTGCTCTGTGCTCCTTTGCCTATTCCGTAGCTACATGTCCCATATCCAGCATGGCAGTGCCAGAGGGGACAGTCTGCATAACAGAAAGAAGGGTTTCATTCTCAGAAGAGCTGGATGTAGAATTTGCATGTGAATCCAGCATCCACCATGGATTAACTGTGTGGCTTAATCACTTAGCTTCTCTAAGCCTAAATTCCCCTGTAAAATAAAAATCATGATACTTATTTGCACAGTGATTAGAGAGTTGACTTAAGGTAACATATGGAAAGCCCCTGCCCCCAGAATACTTAAAGGAGTAGTATTCATATTTGCTGGCTTTATTGTAGGAGAAGGCAGTTCTTGACCTAAATGCTGAAGAGAGGGGTTTTGTTTTGTTTTTTAATCAAATCATGACACTTGGACTTCTGATTCTCTGACCAGGGAACCGGTTCCAATGTGTATGAATTACTATTTTAAGAAAATCAATAAAATGATTTGAGGACTGTGCTCATAAATGTAATTACTTGGGGAAGGTTCTTCATCACTTTTGGCTTCAGCATTCCCATTAGGAAAATGGATAATGAGATCTTTTCTCTATTTACTTCAAATTAAGTTCTGGACAAAAAAGTAATTTGTTAGACAACTAATCTGAGGAAACTTTTTTAAAATATAAAAACAAACTTTTTAAGATGGTTGTTTTCTTATGATATGTAGAGAGCTCTAGGGAAGGGCAGATGAATAGGCTACATTCTTAAATGAAAAATGGGAGGAGGAAGAGAAGAAGGGAAGAAAGTTGATTCAAGCTATGATTTCCTACTTGAGAGCTGTATGATTTAGAAAATGTCAGTTAAATGAATTATCTGTGTAACAAATGAATCTGATTCTAAAGACTTAAGTGTACTCAGCCTATACGCAGTAAAGGCTTCTTTCCTGAGATCTGAAGGGCTAACCCCACCGTGTCAGTGTTCCTCTGTCCTTAGTTTCTAATTCTCAACTTGTTATTTCATGAACTTTAACCACATAATCTTATTTCTTTATTTTTTAAGTGAAATCAGTCAAACCAGTTGTCTTTCTAGGTAGACATATTTGTATCTCAGCTGGAGTTAAAGTTAATTCCAACTTGTTTCTTAAGAAAGTCTCTAAAAGGCATTTTGCAGGACGTTTTCCTTTTCCCAGGTATTTTTGACTCTGCATGTTCGCAGGTGAAGGTAGACTAGCACTAGTGCTCTTCGCCTTGTGCTAATCTACCATCACCCACTGGAAAGCCAACTGCATGGATCAGCAGGCAAAGCAAAGCAATGACTGATGGATTATAACTAGCCCATGACTTCAATTTACAGTGTGCTCCTGAGACACTCACTTAAACTGAGCCAGCCTCACTTTCTTCATCAGGAGATGTGGGCTGTAACCAGGTGTGATTACACACGCATTGATGATAATTGCCTAATAATAACTTGGCTATAAATTTCTAAATCATTTATTTAAACATGTCCCAAATGCAACGTATAACAGTGATGATTAAAACTCTTTATTAAAATTATTTATATGCTTAAGAATAAAAGGCTAATTATATACACATACATATATGTACACACTTACCTAGATTCATATTTTAGGTATATACCTATATCCTTTTATTGATTTGTGTGTGTGTGTGTGTGTGTGTGTGTGTGCACACCTCAAGAAAAATATGTAGATTTTTTTGCATGGGTTTTAAGTTGATCATAAAAGTAGAAATTTATTCTTATGTAAGCATTTCATCAGAAGTATTTATAAATTGTAGAGATTTAACTGTGAATATAATTTACCCCTTTGTAAGTATTTTCAGTTTTGGTTACAAGAAAAACAAACGACCTCTCAGTTCCATTCAGATAGAAGTCACTGAATTATTGGGTCAGTTTGGCAGCAAATCATCTGACCTTCAGTACCTTCCTTGATTTGTCTTTAAAACACCACTTCTCTGGGCTACAGCTTGCTCTAAAGGTTAATGAATTCACACTCTCAAAGTACCTTGAGGTCTCCACATAATGGTACTATGTAAGTATTACAGTTTCTAAAAGGCATTTGAAATTTTTCTTTGTTCAGGGACACAAGAGCACTTCTTTGGAGGCAGCCCTTAACTAGACTTCCTAGCAAGAGTGACATGTTAATATGTGAATACATAATTAGGAATAAAATGATCACACGCAATTAACACTAACATGCTCAAAACCACCACATGACGTGACAGTTGGGTTTTCCCAATGCTCTAGAATTGATCTGTGAATAAAACATATTTGTTCATTTCTTTGAAAAAGTCAAAAGGGGTTATCTATCAACCTAATCATTGTAAAAGACATGATAAATAAACAAGAAATGGATTCTTACCTATAAGCAATGTTGAACACAGGGCTACTTGAAGCATTTTATAGGCCATAATCCTGTTCTGGAAAGAAAAGATTATTTATTGTAATCTACACCAAGCAAAGCTTTAGGTCACCGCGGCTGCTTTCTAGGAGCGTGAAGCCTTTGTTGTGCTGCCTGGCTACCCTGTGAGCTGAGACGAGTCAGAGAGGCCGTTGCATAAGATGGCTTTTTTTTTTATATGACCCCTGCCTTTTTACCCTTTGGACTTTTTGGGCTGATTTTTTACAAGCTGTTCTTATATGGGCCATGTATTTATTTACTAATTTTATCATCCATACAGACTGAGGTCATATAATTTTAAAAAAAAGGGTGGAAAAACTGAATCACTCATACATGGCTGGTGGGAATATAAAATGGCAGAGTCACTTTGGAAAACAGTTTGGCAGTTTCTTATAAATCTGGGCATGCAATTACCATCCAACCCGGCAATTGCACTCCTGGGCATTTGTCACAGAGAAATGAAAACTTTGGCTCATACAAAAACTTGTACAAGAATGTTCCACAGCAGCTTTATTAGCCATAGGCAAGAACTGGAAACAACTCAACTGTCCTTCAACAGCCGAAAGTTTAGCATATTGAAATACTTCTATACCATGAATTATAATAGCGATACAGTAAAAATTATTGATAGGCACAACAACTCAGAGGGATCTCAAGGGAATTATGATGGGTGACCCGTACCAAATGGTCAAATATGGCACGACTCCATTTACGTAACCTTCTTGAAATGACAAAATTATAGAACTGAGGAACAGATTAGTAGTTGCTAGGGATTAGGCATGGAAGGGGGAGGAGCATGTGGTTATAAGGGGCAATATGAGGGACCCTTATAGTGATAGAACCGTTTTGTATCTTGGCTGCAGTGGTAGACATGAACATAAATGTGATAAAATTGCACAGAACCAAATACAGATATCTCAGACACATATACATGAACGAATGAGTACACTTAAAACTGGGGAAATCTGATTAGGGTCAGTAGATCACATCAGTGTCAATATCGTGGTTGTGATATTGCATTATAGTTTTGTAAGATGTTACCACTGGGGGCAACTGAGTGAAGGGCACACAGGGTATCTCTATATTATTTCTTACAAGTGCGTGTGGTTCTACATATCTCAAAACAAAATGTTTAAAGACAAAGGAATGTTTGGGGCTCCTGGGTGGCTCAGTTGGTGAAGTATCTGCCTCAGGCTCATGTCATGATCTCAGGGTTCTGGGATCGAGCCCTGCGTTGAGCTCCCTGCTCAGCAGAGTCTGCTTCTCCCTCTGCCTCTGCCCTTCTCCCCTCCCCCCTGCTCCTGCTCTTTCACTCTCTCTCACTCTCTCTTGCTCTCTCTCTCTCAAATTAAAAAAAAAATCTTAAAAAAAGACAAAGGAATGTTTAACTGCATTACAAAATGTGTTTGTTTCCGACAAAAGTACACAATGAATAAAATCACAACACTTTTTAAAGTTTGATTTTTTAAACCATGACCCTTTTCTGTGGCATGATTAACAGTTCACTAAATAAACTCATCGTTATACAATTTATTCTTAACAGCAAATCATGCATCTGTTAGTCTCATCAAAATTAGGCAATCTGAAACAAGCAGGTATAGAGATATAAAAGCGGTAGAAAATAACTTTCTTGTCTATCTTTGAATTGTAGAGAGTGTTTAGAAACCTGAATCTACTTAGCTGAGAGTTATGCCTCTAATTACTGATAGAAGGCTTGTGAAGACAGATATTTGGAAATAGGCACGGTGAAATCTTGGCAGCCTATCTCATGTGTCCATCTATGTGTCCAGCTGTTGCCACATTTCTGTGATTCTTCCTTGTTTTTTATTTGGTGGAGAGGTATAAATATATAATTGTGTGATAGACTAGAAAAATCTCAAGGAAATTAAAAAAAAATACTTTTTGTTACATGAAGTACACCCAAACAAAGGAGAAATTCATCTACGTCTCTTCTCTTCCCTCCGTCATTCTTCAACTTTTGGACCTAAAGTGACGCTTGCCTGGAGTGGGGGTGGGGGCGGGGTTGCCTCCCATCTCTTTCACTCTACTCTTCTCAAAAATGGGTTATTAGTCTGTTATGTTGGTTGGGATGTAGAATGCAAGTATAAAATAATGATGGTTTTTCTGTGAATTTTATGTATATTGTCTCATTTAATCCTCATGACCATTCAAAGATGAAGGCATTTTTAAATCGTTTTACAGATGAGTAAACTGAGGCTTAGAGAGATTTCATAACTTTTCCAAGGGGTGTTCAGAAATTATAGGGTGCAACTTTGCGGGGGAGGTGGAGTGACTGCTGGGCTGAGAGGCACAAGCCATTGAAATGAAACAAATTAGGTGAATGTGACCCCAATTTGGTCCACAGGTGAAGGTGGCTTGGGCAACTCAATTTCGTACGGGTGGTATGTGTGTAAGACAAGATCCTGCACGTGCCAGAAAATGTCTTTCCTGGTGAACGAATCTTTTTCTGATCCCCCAAACCAAATCTGGTGCTCTTTCTCACATGCATGCCTTTGGCCCTTAGGCCATGTCTCCCTGTATTATGCATGGTTTCATATGTGCATTTCACTGTTCCCAAGTGGATTCTTTCTGAAGGCTGGCTCTGCATCTTACTCCTATTTGTATGCCTTCAATGCCTAGCAGAGCACTTGTCATATAATAGCCCTCAATAAACATGATTGAACTCAATTGAATCAACTGATTCAAATTAAACAACTATATTAAATTGAATCAGTATTTTCCTGCACTGGTTTATCAGTATTACAATCTTAACCTACTGGCTGCAAAATGCAAGTATAATGTAGCAGTTTTGTTTTTATGTTGAGGCTTGGGTTTTAAATTGTGTTTCCCAGAGCTTGTCTCTTTTTATGATCTATAAGAGAAAAAAGCTGGATGCATGAAAATTGGCAATCTTTAATTATAAAGACATAGAAATGCTCTTCGAAATGAAATTGGAATATCTATCTTTGAAAAATACAAAGATCAAGTGGCATGAATTAATGAAGCTCATCAATGGAGTCTGTTCACAACTTTGATGATTTAGGCTTAGAAATTATTATTTTACTATGATATGATGGATAAGCTCCCATGGTCTCTTTCACATCAATGAAATATAAATGTTAAAAAAATTGTGAGATCAGATCCAATATTATAAAAAAAATTTTAAAGAAGAAAAAAGAAAAGAAAAAAACCTTTATTTTACCAAGCAGCAAGCTGAACTTAGTTTCTGCTTTGTCATGCCAGCCATGCAATCAGACCCAATGAACTGCAAAGCTCTGGTGAATGCAATGTTCATTTATAAAATTCTGATAAGAATTGATGAAGGGCATGGTGGAGGCTGGCGTCATTTAATGACATCATCAGCATCAATAAAAGGTGAAGAGTCAGCCAACATGTTGGAGGAGAGGATATTAACCCTTATAAACATCGTACTAAACTTTCAACTGCATTCAACCTATTGAAAATAAGCTGGTTGGGGGCACCTGGGTGGCTCAGTCGGTGAAGCGTCTGCCTTCGGCTCAGGTCATGATCCCAGGGTCCTGGGACTGAGTTCCGCATTGGGCTCCCTGCTCAGTGGGGAGCCTGCTTCTCCCTCTGCGCCCCCTCCCCCCGGCTTGTGCACCCTCCCTCTCTTTCTCTCTGACGAATAAATAAATAAAAAATCTTAAAAAAAAAAAGAAAATACGCTGGTGATAGCACTTATTTTTATGAAGTTACTTGAGATTTTTGAAGAATTTCTATGTGGGAACAAAATTTGATGTTTGAGCACATGGTAAAGGAGTCAGTTTTAAACTGATTTGACAGCAAATGGATTTGTTGTCACTGATACTCTAAGAATATAACATGCCATCGTTATCAGGTCATACCTCAACTTAGGGGTACACTTTCCCTCCTAGGACTAATGGAATATCTCATCACAGCCGGGGTTAGTGGCTATTTAGGCAGAGAATGGATAGCAATTACATTCCAACAGGGATGTAAGGAGTAAGGGTTTCCATGAGGTCTTGTGCTACATGCAGAAAGTAGCTCTTTAAAAAGGTCCAAGATGGTACATTGTAACTCAGTTGGTATAATGCAGAAACTACTTTTATGTATGTATGTATGTATGTATTTATTTATAAAGATTTTTTATTTTTAAGTAATCTCTACACCCATCACGGGGCTCGAACTCACAACCCTGAGATCAAGAGTTGTGTGCTCCACGACTGAGCCAGCCAGGTGCCCCGGAAACTTTTATTTTAATTTATTTGTATTATTTTTTAAATATTTACTTATTTATTTTTAGAGAGAGAGAGTGCGATGGGGTGGGGAGGGGGAGAGAGAAAAGCAGACTCCCCACTGAGCATGGAGCCAGGACCCTGAGATCACTGCCTAAGCCAAATTCAAGAGTCAGACGCTCAACCGACTGAGCCACACAGTCCCCCCCCCCCACCAAACTACTTTTAAAGTACTTTGTAGAATACTGTTTTGCCTTGGAAGCTAGAGTTTTTGCTTTTTTTTTTTTCTCTCTCAATTTGTGAATAAAATAAAGCCTTGCTGAGAGCAAACAGGGATGTAGTCTCTCTTTAGCCTGTCCCCTCCACAGAAGTACATTGTTCTCCCTATTGAGGCTTCAGGGCTTCTGGCTCCAGGTCAGGGGGGCATGCACCCATCATAGACTAACAGTAGAAGCTGGGTTAACTTGGAGAAATTAGCTAAAATGTTGGAGACATGTATTCTGCATTTGTATTCATTTTAGTATGATTGTTGCAGATTTAAAAAACTCGCCGTAGCTTGAGATGCCTTAGCTTTAATGTGGTTTGGAAATGTAGTTTAAGGACCTACATAATAGGCTTCTCTTTTACTAGATGTAGGTAGTTCAAGATCTTTAAAAGATTAAAACTGATCCTATCTGGTTTGGGGTGGAGGGGGGCTCCCCATTACATGGGGGCTCGTTGTCTTCTTGAGATCTAGGCTCTCATATTGCTGGGGGTTCCTTCTGCTCCCTCTTTCCCATTTATCTGCTGATTTGTGTCTCCACCACAGAGCAGTATATAAAGACAGACCATGAGTTTATAGATTTCTCCTTCAGGTGTTATTCATTCATTCATTCAACAACTATTTTGCTGGGTAGTTCCTATGTTCTGGGCACTTTTCAAAATCCATCTATTTGGAACACATTTGATATACATTGTTCCAAGTACTAAAGTTACAAAGATACATCAACCACTATTTCTTGTGTGGGAAAAGATAACTTCAGGGAAAGTTTCCAGTGAGATGAGTTACAGTTTTCCATGAAGACAGATTTAGTTGGAGGAGGAGGAAAATTCCAGGAAAGAAAAGAGCATAGCTAAAGATCAAGAGGCTTGAATGGAGGGAAAGCATGAATCAACCATCATTTGAGGCTGTTACAATAACATTTGTGAATACTGTACTGACCTTCTCTAAAAATTCTCTGTATTACTGATGTTTAATAATTTCAGTGATTTCTGTTGGTTATCGCTATAAATAAATTAGAGTAATTCTTTTTGAAAAGATTTTGTTTATTGAGAGAGAGTGAGCGAGCACGAGTTGGGGAAGGGAGGGGCAGAGGGAGAGGGAGAAGCAGACTACCCGCTGAACAGGGAGCCTGACGAGGGGGGCAGGTGGCTCTATCCCAGGACCCTGGGATCATGACCTGAGCCAAAGGCAGACACTTAACTGACTGAGCCACCCAGCAGCCCCAAATCAGAGTAATTTAAAGATTCAAAGATATTGATACAAATGTACACAGTCTAGCAGTTTAAGTAAAGATGTCAATCTGTTTTATGATATGGTGTTGGAATAACTGACTTCTTGATGAAGCTTTGAGGTAATGTGTGCCAAAGTATTTTCCTCATTACACACTGAATAATTGATAGTTGACAATATGTGACATTTATTGAGCATCTGCAATTCACTAGCTAGTTTACAGAGCACAGAATCATCAAAGGATCCTGCCCAATCGGCTCACTATCAAAACTCAGTCTGTCATTTGCTGAGTCTCTTCCATGCTTCACTCAACTAAAAGCAAAGAAAGCATTTCTAGAGACTCACCGCAGGAGTGAATGGGCCCATATTTTCTCTACAGGTAGCTCTGTGGGCATTAGTATTAGTTCCATAGGGAAGCAATCTTTTCCCGTGGTTCTGGTAATCTCAGAAGATAAACTTAATGATCTAGGAGAGATTCAAAGTAAAGGCCGTTCTATCATTTCATGATGCTTTTTCTGCTAAGACCTGCAGGTGAGCCCTTGCAGATGTGACTTTATCAGGATCAAAATGTAAGTGCAGGTGTTTCAGTCCGGTACCTATAAAAACAACAGTTGGTTTAGCTTTAAGAGATTTAAAGTATCGCTTGAAATTCCTGCTTCCCTGGGGAAAAAGGAGGGGATTTAAGATAAAGGAGAGGAATATGGAAGAGGGCATATAAAAATGGAATACCATGGGAGGGTAGGGGAACTGGGGAGAGTAAACTGAGAGTTTTGGGTTCTGGGTTGGAAGTGGCAGAGGTTAGAAGGAAGGATGGAAGGCACGGTGCTGGATAAAAATGGCAGCAATCCTTCCTGTTAATTGGTTTGGGCAGCTGTGTTTGTTTGCTAGGGCTTCCATAAGGAATATCACAGACTCGGTGGCTTAAACAGTTGAAATTTATTTATTCTAGTCCTGGAGACTAGAATTCAAGATGAAGGTGTTGGCAATTTTGGTGTCCTGAGGTCTCTGTTTGTGGCCCTTTATTGGCTGCCCTCTTGCTGCCTCTTCACAAGAACATCCTCTGAGCACACGTACATCCCTGGTGTCCTAAAGCCTCTTTTAAATATACCAGTCAACTTGGATTAGGGCATACCCTAATGGCCTTGTTTGAACTTAATTACCCCTTTAAAGGCCCTATCTCCAAATTCAGTCACATTCTAAGGTACGGGGGTTAAGGATTCAACGTATGAATTTTGGAGGGACCCAAATCAGCCCATGACAAGTAGCAAAGAGAAAAATCCTTCCAATGTGGGTAGTCCTGCTTCTTCCAAGCCTTGTTTCTGCTTAAGAAATAGGAGTGTTTGGGAGGTTGATAGAAGATATTTGAGGGGAAGAAGGGCCCCCATGAGGATTTGTCAGCTGGTGATGTCTTTCCTTGGTGAGATTGCCTTTCTCTCTTAGATGGAGGAAAGTTCTTCTATAGTTCCCTTCTCCATCTCCACTGAATTTTCCCATCCTCGGAATTCAAGAATTGTTCAAGGATTTGTATCTCTGACTCATGTGTTGGGGTTAATGTAAAATGTTAGTTCTCCTTCCCACTGAGGTCGACCAACAAGTTGATGGGTTCATTCCTTTTCTCATGGAAGGAAGATGTAACAGGGCAGGTGCATACGGGCAAGAGTGAGTTAAGGAACTTGGCAGGAAGACTTCTATACCACAGCAGCATTGGTTTCATTTGTAGGCTATTAAGATGGAATCCACAAATTTCTCATGAGCCCTAAAACTAGATGATTTGGTTTATTCCTGGTTATATAGTAGGCATTAAATACATTATTATAGTCCTTTTTCTTGTTATCCATTTTTTTTTTTTCAAGGAAACCTGAGAATATGATCTTTTGGAACTAGAAAATCAAGCCTAGCGCATGTTTCAAGGCTCTTGTAATTGTGATTATCCCCATACAGAGGGTTCCTATGAGGAACAGACATTTAATGTTTTCTTTTTTTTTTTTAAGATTTATTTATTTACATGAGAGAGGGAGAGAGACAGAGAGAGAGCATGAGCAGGGGGAGGGGCAGAGGGAAAGGGGATGCAGACTCCTCACTGAGCCACTAGGGGCTCAACTCGGGAGGGGGGGGGTAGGTGCGGACGGGGAGGACCTGAATCCCATGATCCGGAGACCATGACCTGAGCCAAAACCAAAAGCCAGATGCTCAACTGACTGAGCCACCCAGGTGCCCCAGGCATTTAACTTTTAATAGAGGTATAATGGTTACAGAATCTCAGTCTCTTTTGATGTCCTCTTTATGTTCAAGAGATGTTATATTCTCTACAGTCACCACCAAACCTTCTGCTTAGGATTATCACTCTTTGGGTTATTCTAGATGATAATTTAATGCTATAAAGAAGAGAACTTTAGGTAGAGACAAGAATGGAAGGGTAGTCCTGAAAAGGAGGATGAGAAAAAGGAAAAGAGACTATAAAACCAGAAAGAATAAGCAGCATTAGGACTCAGTCCAAGATAATTAAACAAAAGTATTTCATGTTCTGACTGAGAAACAGGTACAAAGATGAGACCATGACAGAGATTGGGGGTGCGTCTGTATACCAGGAGAAGGTGAAAAACCAAAGAAGGGGTAGGTATATGACCAACTGTATAGTATTCTATCAGGCACCCAGCTATCTTGAAAAAAGTTTTGAACTCCTAAGTTGATAAAATTAACTGGGAGCAAAATTTAATAAATCCAGTCAAGTCTAATGAGCCTGGTCATTTGGACTCCTTAGCATATGATAGCATGCCTCTTTCTAGGGAAAAGTCCTGCTAGTGGGAAGTTGATAATAATAACTATTCATCCTCTCTGGTATTTATGGGGATTTTTATCTCTAAGAATTAGATACAAGAGGAAGGGAGATACCACTCTGGAGTGGTGAGATCTACTCCAAGTATCACTCTTCATTGGTGAGTGGCAACCTAGTGATGGGGTCTCTTAAATGATGGAGTGATTAGTTTTGGCAGGAAATGATGTTCTGAGTAAGACAACAACCCGATTTACCAATTCAGTGGCTAGTGATCACAAGGTAGAGAGTGCTTCTTCTAGGAATGGGGAGGGACAAGTGGGAGAATTAAGGAGAAAGAAATAACCCCCCAAAAGAAAGAGAGACCGAGAGAAGCATGTTCCAGAGACTGATGCAAAGTCAGGAGGCTACTGTGAAAAAGATTCAGGCTCTAAAACAACCACTCACTTTCCACCTCTAACTTCCCTGTGCCATACCGAAACTGAATTATTTGAGGTGAAAAGGTATGGAATTTGGAAGCCTGAGATATGTGGATTCTCAATCCTGATATGCACACTTCACATCAAAGCCTTTTGGCATTTTGTTGTTGTTGTTGTTTAGATGTTTTCTGATAGCATTAAACGCTATCACAGACCAGACCCAGGAAGATGCTCCATCATTAACCACACCAGGAGGATGATGTCCGAGAGCGGGCTGCCCTCTCTGGACACTAATCCAGTCCTCATCCAAGGTGGGAACATCCAGCAAATGCCTCCGAGCCAGAAGAGCAAGAGATAACATCAGTGTTTCAACTTGGAAGTAGCTTCTTCTCCCTTCAGCTCACAGTAATTCTCCACTGCACCCTATTATTTCTTCCAGCAGGATCTGTGAAATGAAAGTCTTTATGCCTTGTTGAAGAAATTTCAGGCTACAAATAAAAAGGAGGTGGAGTGTTGGGCCGATGGCAGAAAATCCATGACATCATATCACAGGCTCATTTCTTTCACATGTTGGATTTTTTCATTCCTTTATCGTTAAGTTATAGTTTTGATGCAACACAGATAATTTACATTCAACAATAAAACAGGGGTGCCTGGGTGGCTCAGTCAGTTAAGCATCTGCCTTTGGCTCAGGTCATGATCCCAGGGTCCTGTCAGTGAGCCCTATGAGCAGGGAGCCCACCTATCCCTCCCCTCCCCACCCATGCTCTCTCTCTCTCTCTTGCTATCTCTCTTGCTTTCAAATAAATAAATAAAATCTTTTAAAAAACAATAAAATAAATAAAACAAAAAGCTATTTTAAAACTGTTGTATAGCTTTGTTTATAGACAAAAGCTGTGCCTGCTCTAACTTCTTTTTTTAATTTTTTTATTACAAGATTCTTTGAGCTTAACTCAGATCAGAATTCTGGCAATTTGATATAGGAGGGATATGATGATAGTAAAAAATGTATATAGTAGTCAGCAAATTTTACATTAGAAACAAAAGTTTGAGTGTCTAAAACAGATCAGGCATCTTCTGGATGTTGTTGTGTTATGATATGAGGGAAAGACAATGAAATTATGGGCAAGAAAGATCCCTAGACTGAAAATTGTCTGTCAGAGAACATCTAGGAAGTCTGTTTCATTTCAAAGGTCTGCAATTTGGGTTAGCTAAGTAATTTTAAGAGTTTTTTTTTTCCCACAGCAGGAAAAATGTGCTTACTTCTTTCTTTGAATTACCAGTTATTCATTGCACGTCTGTAAGTACTATGAGCAGAGGTCAAGGTACGAGTCTTCCTTACATGTGTGAGGTTTTTTCCACCTTTGAACTTTTAAAAAGACTTTTATTACAGAGCACCCGAAAGATCAAAGTGTCTTATTTCATTACCTTGCATTCTAATAATGCACTAAATTTGGCTATTTGCAATTTTTTTTAAAGATTTTATTCATTTATTTGACAGAGAGAGAAAGAGAGAGAGCACAAGCAGGGGGAATGGCAGAGGGAGAGGGAGAAGCAGGCTGCCTGATATGGGGCTTGAACCCAGGACCCTGAGATCAGGACCTGAGCCGAAGGCAGTCACTTAACCGACTGAGCCACCCAGGCACCCCTATTTGAAATGGTTTTTGAAGGGGTTTTGTTGAAAGAAGGTGGAACCAGTGTGAGAGGAATCTGGATGCATTATTCCTTTCCTTTCATTTTCTTTCATTTTTTAAAAAAGATTTTATTTTTAAGTAATCTCTACACCCTATGTGGGGCTTGAACCCACAGCCCTGAGATCAAGAGTCACATGCTCCACTGACTGAGCCAGCCAGGTGCTCCCTTTCATTTTCTGTGAACGAATCCCAGAAAATACAAACACAGAAAACACTGTCTTGTGGTTTCAGGTCAAAGCTGGCGTATGATAATTCTTGGCGCCCTACTGAGTGGATATACAGCCTCAATTCAGAAACTAGGTATTAGTATCTAAATGGAATTTCTGTACAGAAAATTTTCTTTACAGATTTTTTTTGGTCAGTCTTGACAAATATTAACTTATATCCGCAAAATGTGCATTTCCCCATACATTTTCTGGTGTATGTCTTTTTTCCTGGTGTCTCTAACTGGCTTCTCCTGTTCTCATGAGTTCCTCAGCCTCTGATTTCATACACAAAGCTCAATAACTTCACTAATATTTCCTGTAACACAAAATTATATTTTCTTGAAAAATGACAGCTTGTTGTTAGCTAACTCTACTGAAGACAGGAAAACCATGTACGTGGGCCTATTTTTTTTTTTTTTTTTAATTTCGGGAAACCACATATGTATTTAAAGCACATTGACAGGGGTGCCTGGGTGGTTCAGTCAGTGAAGCGTCTGCCTTTGGCTCAGGTCATGATCCCAGGGTCCTGGGATCGAGCCCCATGTTGGGCTCCAGCTCAACAGGGAGCCTGCTTCTCCCTCTCCCTCTGCCCCTCCCCCACTTGTGCTCGTTATCTGTCACTCTCTCTCTCTCTCAAGTAAATAAATAAAATCTTAAAAAAATAAAGCACATTGACAATTCTCTACTAGGATGTGCTGTTTAACGCTAAATCTTACTTTTTTTAAATTTATTTTATTTTTTTTTATTCTTATGTTAATCCCCATACATTACATCATTAGTTTTAGATGAAGTGTTCCATGATTCATTGTTTGTGCATAACACCCAGTGCTCCATGCAGAATGTGCCCTCCTCAATACCCACCACCAGGCTAACCCATCCTCCCACCCTGTTTAATGCTAAATCTTAATGTGACAACAACGAACTCACTGTCCTCTACCTTCCAAACTGGTAATTTTTTGTGACTTGCCCATTACTATTAATGGCAATACCATCTCCTCAGGACTTCAAGCTTAAAAACATGGAGCAAGTTTTGCCCTTTCTTTCTATTCTGCTTCCCTCAGACCTTTGAAGAACTAAAGTAAGCCACCCACACTTATATCCCACCCCCCCCGCATTTACTATTACCTGTCTTTTGTTTGTTTTAGAGAAAGAACACAGGGTGAGGGGTGGTGTGCGGAGAGGGTCAGAGGGAGTGGGAAAGGGAGGATCGTAAGCAGGCTCCATGCTCAGTATGGAGCCTGATGCAGGGTGCTATCTCACGACCCTGAGATCATGACCTGAGCCAAAGTCAGGAGTCGGAAGCTTAACCAACTGAGCCACCCAGGTGGTGCCCCTTACCTGGTGATTCCATTTAGAAATGCCAACTCCCAAGTTTTCCTAACCAGGACTTTTTATGTTCGCCTCTTTCTCTTTATTGGCACCAATCCACTTTATTGCAAGTCTTCTAGAGATGACCTTTCCAGCTAAATAAGCTAGCGGGGCATCCAGTTGATCTCTTTCCCCTTAACATCAAGACTCTCCCCATCTCAAGAGTCTATTTCTCACTTTCTATTGCAACAGTGTTCTAACTGGACTTCCTGCTTCTGGTCTTGAATTCCCCCAATCCGGCATTCGCATGCATCCAGAGTGATCCTTATGAAGCATGAATTTATTCATGGCATTCCACTGCTTCAGACCTGACTCTGGCTTCCCATTCTCTATGGGATACATTCCAAATTCTTCAGCATAGCATTTAGGGCACACCACAATCTGCCTCCCATTTCCTTTCAGTCCTCTCTCAACTTGCACCCCCACCCCTCTGCCCCACTTTGCTTCCCACACTCCACACATCTTGCTGAATGTCCACTTTGCCTTTTTTTCAGCTTGGCACTCCACCTAGAATGTCAACCCTGATTCTATCCACCCGGCAAATGTAAACTCATCTTTCAAGTATCATTGCTTCTTTGAGATCTTCCCTAACCCACCTCCCTCCTTGGAGCCTGACTTCTCTCAGAGGACCTGTAACACCCTTCTGCACTAATTGGTGCTTTAAAGTCCATTAATGTGGTAGACACTGTATATTGTCTCCTTCAGTCTCCATGCACCTTCTCTCCTCTCTCTAGTTAGAGAGGTTGGAAAACTAGAAACTGTGCTGAGACACTTTAGCAGCCAAGGCTCTGGATATGGAAAACATGGCTTTGTTTTGTTTTGCTCCTACCATGCAAGGACATGGGATGTGAGTATATTCAGGCAGCAGCCAACCTCAGTGTTTCTGTACATGGAAACCATCCTCATGGATAATTGGAGGCCATTGTAGCAGTGCCATCAGTGGACTGCTGCCATCTGATCTGCACCTGCATGGTGGGAGCCTGAATTCAATGGTCAGTGGTGGGCCCCTGATTTCAGCCCTTCTATAACCTTCCAGAGGTTTTACAAAGACCCACTTCCCTGTATTATACTCCTTTGTGTCTGATATACCTGGAATGGTTTCTGTTTCCTACATTGAACCCTGATACTGTCTACCTGTATTAAACTGTACCACTTGAAGGCAGAAGCAGGATATTTTTATATTCTTGGAAACTACCATAGAGTTGACTCTCACCAAACAGATGTCTGACTCATTGGATGAGCCCATAATGGCTCCAGATTACATATCACACTAAACGTCAACTTCACCCTGACACTTCAACTCTTCTTTAGGTCTCTCCTTCCTTATTAGGCCAACCTCGTTCCTTCCTGCACTGCTGATTCTAGTGATTATATTCTGTACACATACATATGCCTAGTCCTTTCCCCACCTCTGTGTTCTGATGGCTGCTTCTATCTATGATGTCTTCCTTCCTATGGATTCATATTTACCACCTCTGGCAAGAAAAGACTTCTAAATCATAGCCCATAAAAAATAATTCTATGCTGATGCCCAATGATGGAAAGAAAGTATGTTTCTGGGCTTTCTGGTATTATTCTTTGTCTGTCACTATTGGTTAAGAATAGTTTTGGTTACAAGCAAAAGAGAACCCAATTATAATTACTTAAACTAATAAAGATTAATGTTAAGTTTTGTTTCATAATAAAAATCTGGAGATGGGTGACTGTTGGCTTTGGGACAGCTTCATGTGATTCTTTTGACTTTTCCCTCGTGGATGCAAATGACACCCTTAAACTCAGGTATCGTGCCCATATTTAAGACAGAGACAAGAAAGATGGGAGATGGAGCCAGCCCTGCCTCTGTCTTTTATCAGGAGAGCAAAAGCCTTCTTGGAACCACTAAGCAGACTTCTATTTCGATCTGATTTATGAGTACTCGGTCAAATGGCCACCACTTGCTATAGGACAGTCTGGGAAAGCAAGTTTTCACCTTTGAAAGTGGAAAGAGGAAAGTTGGGGAAATGGCTAACGGGTTAGCCAACCCATGATGACTACTATATTCTCCAACTCATTTAATAACCATCATTATTTTTTGGGCAAGCAATAAGCCTCATATTTTCCACAGACTCCAGAGATGCTTACCATAGCACTGCATACCTGGAGTATAAAGACTGTCAGTTATCTGGATAACTGAGAATCAGTATAATGAAAACCTTACCATTTTCCAAGAAGGAGTAGACTGGAAGAGATGAAAACACACCAACCGGGTTCAGAATTGCACAAAAGCAAGAAAATGAGCAAGAAGGTGTAAATTCCTTTCAGAGATATTTCACTATTATCCATTGAGGGTCACTGGCATCTTTCAACGTTATTACCACAACAGTATTTGCTTCTGCATTTATCATAATATACCAATGTCATTTCTTAATTATAATTCTTAGGAAATGGCATACCATTGTGCATAATTGGTAGGTACAAGCATCTGTGTTTTTTTTTTATGTTTATAAATTTTGTCTTTGGCACAAAAACAGACACATAGATCAATGGAACAGAATAGAGAGCCCAGAAATGGACGCTCAACTCTATGGTCAACTAATCTTTGACAAAGCAGGAAAGAATGTCCAATGGAAAAAGACAGTTTCTTCAACAAATAGTGTTGGGAAAATTGGACAGCCACATGCAGAAGAATGAAACTGGACCATTTCCTTACACTACACACAAAAATAGACTCAAAATAGATGAAAGACCTAAATGTGAGAGAGGAATCTATCAAAATCCTAGAGGAGAACATAAACAGCAACCTCTTTGACCTCAGCCACAGCAACTTCTTCCTAGAAACATCACCAAAGGCAAGGGAAGCAAGGGCAAAAGTGAACTATTGAGACATCATCAAGATAAAAAGCTTTTGCACAGCAAAGGAAACAGTCAACAAAACCAAAAGACAACCGACAGAATGGGA
>NC_138369.1:143121634-143157959 GCF_054177405.1 Leptonychotes weddellii
TTTTTCATAGATGGATTTTATGAACTTGAGGAATGTTCCCTCTATCCCTATAATCTGGAGAGTTTTAATCAGGAAAGGATGCTGTATTTTGTCAAATGCTTTTTCTGCATCAATTGAGAGAACCATATAGTTCTTTTCTCTCCTCTTATTAATGTGTTCTATCACATGGATGGATTTGCGAATGTTGAACCATCCTTGCATCCTGGGGATAAATCCCACTTGGTCGTGGTGGATGATCCTTTTAATGTATTGTTGGATCCTATTAGCTAGGATTTTGTTGGGAATTTTGGGGAATCCATATTCATCAGGGATATTGGTCTGAAATTCTCCTTTTTAATGGGGTCTTTGCCTGGTTTGGGGATTAAGGTAATGCTGACCTCATAAATGATTCTGGAAGCTTTCCTTCTGTTTCTATTTTTTGAAACAGCTTCAGGAGGATAGGTATTATGTCTTCTTTGAATGTTTGGTAGAATTCCCCAGGGAATTCATCAGGCCCTGGACTCTTGTTTTTTGGGAGGTTTTTGATCACGGCTTCAATCTCGTTACTGGTTTTTGGCGTAGTCAGGTTGTCAATTTCTTCCTGTTTCAGTCTTGGTAGTTTATAGGTTTCCAGTGAGGCATCCGTTTCTTCCAGGTTGCTCAGCTTATTGGCATATAGTTGTTGATAATAATTTTTAATAATTGTTTCTATTTTCTTGGTGTTAGTCATGAGCTCTCCCCTTTCATTCATAATTTTATTAATTGAGGGCCTTTCTCTTTTCTTTTGGATAAGTCTGGCCAGTGGTTTATTGATCTTATTCATTCTTTCAAAGAACGAGCTTCTAATTTCATTGATCTGATCTACTGTGTTTCTGGTTTCTAATTCATTGATTTCTGCTCTAATCTTAATTATTTCTCTTCTAATGCATGGCTAAGGCATCGTTTGTTGTTTTTTCTCTAGTTCTTTAAGGTGTAAAGTTAGTTGGTGAATTTGGGATTTTTCTATTTTTTTGAGTGAGGCTTGGATGGCTATGTACTTCCCCCTTAGGACTGCCTTTGCAGTATCCCATAGGTTTTGGACCGATGTGTTTTCATTCTCATTGGTTTCCATGAATTGTTTAAGTTCTTCTTTGATTTCCTGGTTGACCCAAACACTCTTGAACAGAGTGGTGTTTAGCTTCCAAGTGTATGAATTTCTTCCAAATTTTTTCTTCTGATTGAGTTCCAATTTTAAAGCATTATGGTCTGAGAATATGCAGGGAATAATCTCAATCTTTTCATATCGGTTGAGACCTGATTTGTGACCCAGTATGTGGTCTATTCTGGAGAAAGTTCCATGTGCACTTGAGAATGAAGATTCTGCTGTTTCAGGGTGGAATGTTCTGTATATATCTATGAGGTCCATCTGGGTCCAGTGTGTCATTCAAAGCTCTTGTTTCTTTGTTGATTTTCTGCTTAGATGATCCATCTCGTCTATTGCTGAGAGTGGAGTATTGAGGTCTCCTACAATTAACGTATTATTATCAATATGACTCTTTATTTTGGTTAACAGTTGGCTTATGTAGTTGGCTGCTCCCATGCTGGGGGCGTAGATATTTACAATTGTTAGATCTTCTTGTTGGATGGACCCTTTAAAAATAATACAGTGTCCTTCTGTGTCTCTAACTACAGTCTTTAGCTTAAAATCTAATTCTTCCGATACAAGAATTGCTACCCCAGCTTTCTTTTGAGGTCCGTTGGCATGGAAGATAGATCTCCATCCCTTCACTTTCATTCTGGGTGTATCTTTAGGTTCAGAATGAGTCTCTTGTAGACAGCATATGGATGGGTCCTGTCTTTTTATACAATCTCCAACCCTGTGCCATTTTATGGGAGCATTTAGGCCGTTCACATTGAGAGTGATTATTGAAAGATATGAATTTATTGTCATCATGTTGCCTGTGAAGTCCTTGTTTCTATAGATCATCTCTCTAAATTTCTGTTCTATATCACTCTTGGGGTCTTTCTCCTTTTATAGAACCTCCCTTAATATTTCTTGCAGGGCCAGCTTACTGGTCACATATTTTTTCAGTTTCTGCCAGTCTTGGAAGCTCTGCATCTCT
This sequence comes from Leptonychotes weddellii, assembly GCF_054177405.1. Classification (NCBI taxonomy): domain Eukaryota; kingdom Metazoa; phylum Chordata; class Mammalia; order Carnivora; family Phocidae; genus Leptonychotes; species Leptonychotes weddellii. The sequence continues at coordinate 143,123,716 of NC_138369.1, forward strand.
CCATCCATTCTAAATGACAGCCTTGCCAGATAAAGTGTTCTTGGCGCATGTTCTTCTCATTTAGTCCCCTGAATATGTCTTGCCAGCCCTTTCTGGATTGCCAGGTCTCTGTGGATAGGTCTGACATCATTATGATGTTCCTCCCTCTGTATGTAAGGAATCTCTTCCCCCTATCTGCCCTTAAGATGGTTTCCTTGGTTCTAAGATTTGCGAGTTTTACTATTACATGCCAGGGTGTTGGCCAGTTTTCCTTAATCTTGGGAGTGGTCCTTTCTTCCTCTAGGACATGAATGTTTGTTTCATTCTCTAGATTAGGGAAGTTCTCAGCTACGATTTGCTCAAATGTATCTTTTAGTCCTCTCTCTCTCTACCCCTTCAGGGATCCGAATAATTCTAACACTGGAACGTTTCAAGGTGTCACTTATTTCTCTAAATCTGTTTTCATGGATTTTGAGTTGTTTCTCCCTGGCCTCCTCTTTTTCCTTCTTTTCTATCAACTGGTCTTCTAGATCACTAATTCGTTCTTCTGCCTCGCTTACCCTAGCTGTTAGATTACCTAGATTAGATTAGATCTCATTGATAGCATTTTTAAATTCTGCCAGTTCAGCTTTCATTTCTGCCCTTAGAAACTCTATGTTTCCATTAATCAATTTCTCCATTCTAGTTATTGTCTTCATAACTGTTACCCTGAAGTCCATTTCCAACATCTTGGTTATATCTGTATCCATTTGTAAATCTGTGGCAGAAGTCACAGTCTCTGAGTCTTTCCTATTTTGGGGATTCCTTCTCCTAGTCATTCTGTTGAGGGGTCTTTGAGGGAATGTATAGAGTCCAAATTATTGACCACAACCCAAGCAAGATTCACCTGTTTTATAGGAACCTTAGGGTTTTTGGCCTCTTGTTCTCCCAGCCTGTCTTCTGGGGGAGGGAACTGCCAAGCTGTTACTCGGGCAACTCTGTTTGGGCAGAGTTGCCCTACCCCCTGTGGGGAGGATGGGCTCAGTGAAAACCAGTTTTGGGGGGCTTTTGTTCTCTAGTGGCTTTCCTTGGTGGTTTTCTGTGTCTCTTCTGAGAGTCAGAGCTGAAGAGATCTTTTCCAGCTTTCTGCCTCAGAGCAGAGAGATCACAGTCTGTTCTTCAGTGAGCTCTCCAGACCATACTATCTCCGTTTGTCTGTGCTGCTATAAACTGCAGTGTCCTGGGTTGTGCACCCCTCTGCAGGGCTCCCAGTCCTCATCTCCAGTTCGGGGCATGGGGGCCCTTTGTGCTTCTAAAACCACCAGCCACCTCCAGTGCACATGTGCGGCCCCGCCACTCTAGGTTTCAGTCTAGGGTGCTGCCCTAAAGTCCTTTCCCCACCACTACCAGTCTGCGGGTCTGTGCCCCATCCCCAGCACAGGAGGCTATTGTTCACCAGTGGTGTAGGATCCCCACAGCTCCCTCCTCCTTCTGTTTATTTTCTGATGTGTGCCCGCGGAATCACAACTCCCCACTTCATACCTCGAAACCAACCTCTGTGATATTCTGTTTGTAGAGATCCAGATATATCTTCTTACATCTCAGGCTGATTTCATGGGTGTCTGGAGTCATCTGGTAGATATCCAGCTCAATTCAGAGGACTGGTTGGAATAGGGTCCCCTACTCCTCTGCCATCTTTTCCTCTCCCTTTGGGGAAGAGATAGTCTTAAGCAGACTCCATGCTTAATGCAGAGCCTGACTCGTGGCTCAATCTCATGACCCTGAGATCATGACCTGAGCTGAAACGAAGAGTTGGACGCTTAATGGACTGTGCCACCCAGATGCCCCCATACAAAGTTATTTATTTATTTATTTATTTATTTATTTATTTATTTATTTATTTTAAAGATTTTATTTATTTATTTGACAGAGAGAGACACAGCAAGAGAAGGAACACAAGCAGGGGGAGTGGGAGAGGGAGAAGCAGGCCTCCCGCAGAGCAGGGAGCCCAATACGGGGCTTGATCCCAGGACCCCAGGATCACAACCTGAGCTGAATGCAGACACTTAACGACTGAGCCATCCAGGCACCCCCATACAAAGTTATTTAAATGAGAGGGGGAGAGTATAGTTTGAAAGATTTGAGCCATTGTTTGTGACCAGTACATGAATGTTGCAAAGCTGAAATGTCTAGTTAGGAAGAGCTGAAGAATCTCTTATCCCAACTGACTCTTCTTAAAATCAGGATCAACCAAAAGATGAGCAGATGATGTTCTTATTTTTTTTTAAATATTTTATTTATTTATTTATTTATTTATTTATTTGAGAGAGAGACAGAGAGAGTGAGAAATAGTATGAGAGGGGAGATGGTCAGAGGAAGAAGCACGCTCCCTGCTGAGTCAGGAGCCTGATGCAGGACTTGATCCCAGGACTCCAGGATCATGACCTGAACTGAAGGCAGATGCCCAACCAACTGAGCCACCCAGGCACCCCTGATGTTCTCATTTTTAAATTTCCCCTTCCTGCTGTTTCTCCAATATTTTTGTATCATAAAATAAGGTTAAAATGAATCTTGAGGCAGGGTTGAGGGAGGTGGCTAAGAAAATGTATCCCAAAAGTGTATCTTGAAGAGGAATAAGATTTACCTGTATGACTAGAGGGTGGCTAAGTGGAGTTGAAATGGTGAAGGGGAACGGCTGTTGGGGGTTGTGTGCAATGACTCTCAGGCCTCTGTTTTAGCATATCTAACAGATCCCCCTGAGTGCCTCTTATTCAGACAGAGGCATCTAGTGCTTTGGGGCTGGCCACTTACTCTGCTCATATTATTAGAAGACCTGCTTCTATGATAATCACACCCTTCCCTCTGGTAGAAATTAAATATTACAGCCTTTACTAATTACAGGCGAGTGGCCCCAGTGCCCTCCCAATAGTAAATTGCTTTGAGATCGCAGCTGGAAGTTGGGGTAGTAAAATAAATCCAGAAGAGACTTGTCAAGCTTTTCTTGTCCATAAAATGAAAATAAATACCATACTCTGAAGTTCTATGGAAGGAGAAATTGGAAAGATAGCTCAAGTTGCTTAGTAAAGAGAATTTTCCTATCAAAACACCACCACGTCAGCCACTGTTAAAACAAAAATGCGATCAGGAAAATTACTTGAAATGTTTATGTTTACTTCCAGTTTTCAAATTAAAGTAGAGCATCATGTTCCTTTGGGTTTTCATTCAAATTCTCTCTTCCTCTCCTGATTCCTATAAATGTAGTAGCTGATAAACTACTTTTTTAAGAAGTAAAATGACTATCCCAAAACTGACAATTTTTTTTCTTTTCTTTTCTGAGACCTCATTGCTTGTATGATGCCTGAAAATCACAAACACATCTAGTTCAATTTCTTTATTCAGTAGACACTCATTTCTGATTTTATTTTATTATTTTATTTTATTAAGATTTTATTTATTTATTTGACAGAGAGAGAGACAGCAAGAGAGGGAACACAAGCAGGGGGAGTGGGAGAGGGAGAAGCAGGCTTCTTTCTGAGCAGGGAGCCCAATGCAGGGCTCGATCCCAGGACCTGAGCTGAAGGCAGACGCTTAACCATCTGAGCCACCCAGGTGCCCCTCACTTCTGATTTTAAAACTATGACAAAATCTCTGCTGAGTGCTATTGAACTACTTTAATTTGCAAGTCATATAGCCCTAGATTGAATGAGTCTGAAGACTTTTTAGAGGTCAGTTAGGTTACCTAATTTCTCATCACCACCAGGACCTTTCCAGAAAGCATCTTTGACAAGTCATATTTCAGCTGGGGTTTTGGTGACTTGGAACTCAGTGCTTTGTGAGTAACAACATTTGGACAGCTGGTGCTCACAGTCCTTCCTTACATTCACTCCCACCCTCTCCTTCCCCTGAACCTTTACCTGCCCAGTTCTATCTTTTGGAACAGTGCAGAATGTGTGTTCTTTGAGCTGGGCCAGTACATAAAATAGTTGACTATCAGCTGACAGGTGAAAAAGTTTCTCATGAACACAAGCCTCCACATCACAGCAAAGTCCAAATTCTGTTCTGACTGCCTTTAGCCCTTCCTTTTTCTCTCTGGCTGATCTTTCCTTCTTTCTTTCCTTTGATGGGAGAAACAGTCTCAACCCAAGAAACACAGGAAGGTAAGTGCTGGGTTAGAACACAAATGTCTTTACCTCTGGTGCTGTGGAACAAACTATGCAAGTGAAGGAAAACTACCCATTTTCCTTCCCTATACCCCCCAACCTCCAGACCCAGCTTCTTCACATTCTTTGTGTGTGTGTGTGCAATCATTTCTGATCAAATTCTGATCCTAGGATTGGGCTCCATTTCCCATCTGGGGAATGATAGAACAACTGTGCAGGAAGGTTAAATAAATCTCAGTGTGGAAAGAGGAGTCTAGCTCGGATGCCTCATTCTCATAGAGTGGATTCAAGATGAATAAGGACTTAACCTGGCCAGATACCCAGGCGGACAGTGCAGGGTGAACTTCACCCTCCAGCCGGCAGGGGGAGTGGGCGTTTGCAGAGCCGCGTCCCCAGGAGCATGGGCGGGGACGAGGGCGTGGGTAGGGAAGAGGACGTGGGTGGACGAGCACGTGGGCGGAGACGAGGGCTTGGGCCCCCTGCCTGGGAGGTAAGCAGTGGTACGTGTGTCTTAGGGCTGTGCGGGTCGCGTTCGAGGACATGGGCGACAAGTATGCCAGTCTGCGACGGGCCCAGCTGCATCTGGACTTCATCCACGCCAACTCGTAAGTGTCCGGTGAAGCGTGAACGAGGGAGGGTCCCCACTAGTGGAGAAGAGTTTGGTTTGTCTCCTAGTGAAGTAGCCAATTTGGAAAAAAAAAAAAATGAACTTGGTATCATTGATTTATGGAAATTTTATTTAAAGTTTTTGTATTAAAAAATAATGAAAAAGTAGTAAAGATACTATTCTGGGCCAGATTATGATGATTTTTAGGGAGAGCGAGCTTGTGCCAGTGTCTTGGGTTTGGGGTGGGGTGGGCAGACGGAGAGAGAATTTCAGGGAGGCTCCATGCTCCTGAGCGTGACATGGGGCTCAGTCTCAGGACCCTGAGATCATGACCTGAGCAGAAATCAAGAGTCCAACACCTAACCAACTGAACCACCCAGACGCCCCTATTCTGGGCTAGATTATAAACCTTTTTGTTGTTCTAAAAATAACACCAGAGTAAGAAGGCTCTGCATTTAACAAACTATTTAATTGGAGGTTAGCAGAACCCTAATTCTACCAACCTGGCCTATCTCTTGTGATTTCTCTGCCCAGCACACTGACATTTTAAAGATTAAGCTTGCCTTCCAGAGAGTAATTTGTATTTATTGATTCCAGCCTCTGTGGCCTGAGTCCTTGCAAAAACGTAACCTCTCCCAGGAAAGAATCCTCACATTTTGGTTCTTGCTAGAGCATTCTCCTTCTCTGTCAGGCCCAGGTGCGTTTTGCGGACTCATCAGGTGTTAATTTCGGATCCCCATCTTGCAGAGGCAGATGACAGAGGCTTCCTGTCCCATCTGTCATTCCCAACACAGCACAGAGCAGTGAGCGCTGCCTAATTCATATTGCTGTGTCGGTGTTTTTGGAGTCTTTGAGTAATTCGGAGTTACGAAAGGTACCCACTGATACAAGGGATACACCCAGGTTTGAAACGACAGAAACAAAAGTGTAAAGAATGCCAGGCAAGGCCAGCCTTGCTGCTTGGGACAAACACTTAATTTTTATAGAAGACAAAGTCAAATAGGCAATATTTGGCAGGTGTTTAGGGCTTTTTTTTTTTTTTAATCTCTTTAGAGAATAATTTCAAGCTGGAAAGGCTGGAACAGATATTTAAAAGGTTAACTGAGGTGGAAGACAAATGACGAAATAGCAATTTTGAGTAGAGTTTAAGAAAAATTGCGGGTGGAATGCTGGAAGGGCTGTGGATTTTATCTCAGGAAACTTCCTCAGCCTCAGTGTTGTGTTGTTACCGCAGCTGCTGTTCCCCAGGCGCTTCCTGTCCCAGTAGGTTCCCCCTTCCCTGGATCCCGTTATCAGTTGGTGGCCCGATAACTTAATAACAAAAGTGACAGTAGTGTGAAGCAACAACCACAAAATCAGATACCAATTGGTATCTTCTCAGCTTCTCCAGATAGATTTTTGTTTGCGAGTTCCCTCAGTCAAGGCAGGAGTGATTTTTTTTTTTCTCTCTTGTTTCACTCCCACATCCAATTCAACGTCAGATCCTCTTCACCCTGTCTCTAACTATGTCTCCGATGCATCCATTCCTCTGCATTGCCCCTGCCATTGACTTCGGTCCACACCGGCTGCCGTCTCCCCGGGAGATGCTCCACGTAGCCTCTAAACTGGGTTCTCTGCTTCCCATTCTTGCTCCCCGATGGTCCATTTTCCTGAGAGCTGCCAGAGTGAGATTTTTATTTTATTTCTTAAAAAAGATTTTATTTATTAGAGAGCACGAGCTGGGGGGCAGCAGGAGCAGAGACAGAGGGAGAAGCGCTGAGCAGGGAGCCTGATGATGCAGGGCTCAATCCCAGAACCCCAAAATCATGACCTGAGCTGAAGGCAGACGCTTCACCAACTGAGCCACCCAGGCTCCCCTCCGAGTGAGATTTTTAAAAAAGTAAGCCAGATATGTCGCTCTTCTTAAAACATGACCGTGGTTTCCAGTTACATGTAGGCTGAGTACAAGCTCCTGAGCGTGGAGTAGAGGGCAGTGCATGGCCGGCCACCCCGCATCCCAGCATCATCTCCCTGTTTTACCGTACGTAGCCAGAGCACACTGGCCTCCTTGGCTCCTTTCTGTGTCAGTGTCTTTGCAGCTGCTTCTCTCGCTGCAGCGTTTCCACTCCAGCTCTGCCAGGGACTGAGTTCTCAGCCTTCAGGGTTCAATTTAAACGTCTTCTATGAAGAGAGGCTCTCCCTGACCACCATGTCCTCTCCTTACATTACTCTTCCTCATCACCCTTCCTTCCTAGCATCTAACCACGATCTGCCATATCATCTTTGTTTGTTTACTTGTATGTTTTTCTATATCCCTCCACTGGCTTGAGTTCCAAGGGGGACTCAGACAGACAAGACCTTGTCTGTCCACACTGGCACATGGCGGGCAGTGTGTTAAAATCTCTTGAGTGAAATAATATAGAAACTTCTATGGCACTTCTTGGTCAGAATGATTACAGTTACTTTCCTGAAGTATTGTTTATGTTGAATTTTTGTATATTGAATCGTGTGTTTTAAATTCACTAGAAAGTCTTGTGGTTTCAAGGGGCGGTTTTGTAAAGCATATAACCTTCACTTTTGGTCTGTTTTAGATTTTTATACACTAGATTTCTTTTGAGTGAAGGCCATCTTTTCACAGCAATTGTATTTAGTTATCTTTTAAATTATAAACTGGAAAGCTGACTTGAGTCAAGAGACCCCACATCAGCATGTGTTTAAAGTTTAAAATTCCCCCAAAATGGAGGGGCACCTGGGTGGTGCAGTCGGTTAAGCGTCCAACTCTTGATTTTGGCTCAGGTTGTGATCTCAGGGTCCTGCGATCCAGCCCGGAGCTGGTCTTCCTGCTCAGTCTGCTTGAGGATTCTCTTTCCTCCTCTGCCCCTCCTCCTGCTTGTTAGCGCTCTCTCTTTCTCTCTAAAATAAATCTTAAAAATAAAATAAAATAAACTTTCAGCTAGTGTATTGTCTTGTGGCCTGGGGTTTTTGGAATCTCTGAGACATTGCTGATGATCTTTCTTCCCGACATATGAGCAGATATATTTTGATAAATGGGTCTCTCTTGCTTCTGTTACCTGTTTACTAAGTATAAAAAGAAAATTGCAGACCGAATCCTCCCTTAATGCTGTGATAAAGATACCACAAAAAATGCTGCTGACTGAGATATCCATATCAAGAAATGAAAAGCAAGTGTGGGCCCCTGAAGGCAGCCTGATTTCACCCACAGGTGAATATTCAGCCTTCAGAGCATTAGTAGTGAGGGCTGTCCAGTGTGCTCTGTTACCCAGGACCTCGCATGAGGGGGTACAGGGAGGAGTGACCACAGGTAATTCAGAAGAGAAAAGGGCCTACAGAAAAATAGAGATTAATGGGGCAAACAGGGGTCCCCTGCCAGTGACTGTGCCTGCAGATGGAGTCTTAGGGCCTTTTGGTGTACCAGGATTTAGATCAAGATCTCTCAGAAATAATTTGACCTTAAATAATACAATTTTAATGACAAGTTCTCCAAAAAACCTTGCATAAATGCTTATAAAGCAATTTTAAAACATCAGTGCTGTAAGTACAGTAAAGTCCTTGAAGTCTTTGTTTTATTAGGAACAGACAGGCTATTTTGGCAATCATGTTCTTAGCCTTGGCTTTATAACAGACCGCATCTACTTGAGAATCTTGACCGTGCTGAGAAAGTTGTTTCTAGAGTAAGTCCTTAATTGATTATCTGTCCTGAACTGGAGTACGTTTGTCTGCAAGTTATCTTGAAGCTTTTACACTGGTTACAGAGTTGGTTTAACTTTCGGTTTTCCCTCTTTCTTTATCAGCACCACGCACAGTTTCATTTTTGGAGCGCTGGCTGAATTGCTGGACAATGCAAGGTAAGGCTCGTCTGTAAATCACCTCTATGTAGTAGAAGGAGATTGGCAAGGAAAAATTGACTTCAGACCCAGGGGAGTGAGAGAAATGTGATCAATAAAACAGTTCTCAGAGCAGCATCTGTAAACTGGCAGGCCTCTGACCAAGTCTAACCTGTTTCCTGTTTAACACAGGGCGAGAGTTTGCATGGGAGTTATAAAGAAAAGGATGCAAAGAAGGGATTGTTTATAAAGTTTAAGGAACAGGAGGTGCCACATAAGAAATCTGGGTCCCCTGCCCTCACTCCCCCCCCCCTTTTTTTAAAGATTAGAAGTAGCAGCCTCGAGGTTGCTCAGTGGGCTCAGGCGCATAGCAGGTGCTCTGTTGGGACTAGTCTGTGCCTTCAGCTCTGTGGCTCCTAGCGATCCCCACAGCCAGCCTGAACTCCTCAGTTCCTCTCTCTGCAGCAGACATTGCAGTTTGCCAAGGCTGCTCAGATGCTAGTAATTGACATCACATGAAGCTGTTTAATAGACTTACTCAAGATGCTTAGTTGTTCTCATGAAGAAGGTCTTTATAAAGTCCCTGTGTTATTCTAAGAAATTATTTTATATCATTTTATTTAAGAGTGTGATGGTTTCCTGTGGTTGTCAAAATTAAAACTGGAGGATATTAAAAGAATGTTGTAGACAGCAGGACAAAAAGTGTGGCAGTATAGGAAGAGTGGTTCGGGGCCTCTTCCTGATATGCCAGCTGATCAGAGAGAAAGTACCGGGGCTAAAGCACAAAGCTTATTATAAAATGTCTTAATATGCTGTAGAGGTGAATGATTTGTCTATATCTTATCCCATGGCATTTCTCTATGAAGAAACTCTTCCTTTGAAAACTTCCATTTCGGGGCAGTGGCATTACTGAGCACCTATTGTATGCATGGTATTTTGTATAATGTATAATTATATAATGGAGACAATGATACTTATGTGTCATGGGATTGTGGTAAGGATTAGGAGAGAAGGCTTAAAAATACTTCATTCAGTGCTTATTTGACACACAGAAAATGCTCCAAGAAATGGCAGTAGTGCCTCCAGAATTTCCATAAAGGAAGAGCTTAAAAGAGCAGTTGACTGGAGGAAGGAGCTAAGGGCCAACTTTGAAGGCTTGTAGAACAAGTCAGTGTACCTAGTCAGACTTATCTGGTGTAGTTTTGGGTTGGAATTGGAGGAAGTTTTGGGAGAGACTCAAATTTCCCGATTAGAGTCCCAGTGGTTTTTATTATTCTGAGCTTCACTTACTCAACACATCCACTTCTGCACCAGCTAAGACTACCGTCCTCATTGTCTTCATCCCTCACATTGAAACCAGGGTCTTTTGGCTCTTGTTCTTTTTCTTCTAAAATTTCTACTTAAAAAAATAATTAAAAAAATGCACAATATCTGTGAGTTGTAGAAAACTGAGAAAATAATAAGAAAAAGAAGGTCAGCAGTAATCTCATCACATGGCGTGGGGGAGGTGGTATCAACATGCTTCTCTGTAAAAGACCAGATAGTAAATATTTTCCCCTTTGCAGGCCATGTGTTCTCTGTTGAAACCACTCAACTTTGCCACTGTGGTGTGAAGGCAGCCATAGGCAATATGTACATGAATGGGCATGATTGTGTTCCAATAAAACTTTATTTACAGAAACAGTTGGTGGGCCACATTTGGCTTTTGGACCATAATTTGCCAACCTCTGGTCTAGAGAAAACCACTGTTTTTATTTATTTTCTTACATATATAGACATGTATATCATGGATGTTCTTTAAAAACATGTGATCATACAGTACATATTACTTAGTAATTTGCTTTTTCTTTTCATTTTTGGGGGGACTAAAATATATGATGAAAATCTTTCTGCAATTTATGGATTATTAGCCAACTAATTTTTTTTTAATATTCATATCCATTTTTGATGAGCTTTTTGTGTAACTACCACTAAATTCCATCTCTTCTTTTAAATTTCCAAGTTTCAGGGTTTTGTAACATTCTCAAATGATGAGTGATCATAGGTCTTAGTACATAAATGTAGAGCAAAACATTTTAGTAATTGTCTTGAAGCAATTTAAGTGGATTTCTCTATTGTTAGCTATCTGACAATAGGTTATACCTCACATAAGCAATTCAGATTAATGTAATTTTTTAAAACATAATTTCATATTGAAGCAGTGATATTTTTATATTGTTTCCAGAGATGCAGGGGCTGCAAGACTTGATGTGTTTTCAGGTGAGCATATTTGTCTTCTTCCTTTTTTTTTTTTTCCTTCTAATGGAAAAGCCTATAGTTATTTTGCTTTTATTTTATTTCATGAAATCAAAGCACTTTTTATAGATTTTTAATGTAATTTAAGTGCTTTGTGAGTACAGTGACCCTATGGGGAGCCAGGTTGAGAAAAGTATACTCTGAGAGTGGAATTGTTCACTTGTTAGGGGACCCATTTACAAAATTAGATCTTCCAGGGTTTTGTGAAAGCATCAGAGTGATGTGGAACCATCAATTTGCCTGCCACAAGAAAACAGTTTTATTTTAAAAAACACATTAACTTAATGGTTATTCATAATTAAGTATACATCATTCTCAACTTATCACAGTTTTAAAGCGTGTAAGTGAATGTGAAGTATGAATGTTTGAGGGTTCTAAAATTCAAACGAGATATGTTTTCTTCACTGACTTCATTTTTAGTCACCAAATTATTGTACTTATTAGTTCATTAGAATATGATGCAAATGAATTTAGGTTCTGCGATCCAGTCTTGTATTTAATAACTACCTGGATAAATGTCTGCAGTGTTAAAACTGATCCCCAACCCTGATTCTGTCAGCTGTCCTAAAAACATTGGCTGTTGATCACAGGCAAGAGGATATGGTCCACGATGTAAATCTATATCTATAATTAAAAAGCAGCTCAGTTCAATTCAATTTTTTAAGTGTTTAAGATCCTGTGGGGTGCCTGGATGGCTCAGTTGATAGAGCATCCAACTCTTGATCTCAAGTCTTGATCTCAGAGTTGTGAGTTCAAACCCCATATTGGGTGGTGAAGCATACTTTAAAAAGAAAAAAAAAAAAGATCCTGTGTTAGGTGGGTGCTTCTGGTTCATAAGGCAGAGAGACATGGACATCTCGAGACATCTGAGAAAACATAATAAGTGAATGCTCTTCTTCCCTTTCTACTCTTCAGGTTCTGAAAAGTTTGAGAAGGTCAAGAGGGTCAGTCTTTATTTTTCATTCAAAAATGCTAGTCAGTCTTTATTATTCAAAAATGCTAGCTCCATTTGTCGAAAATTGGAGCTTAGTGTGAGAAATCCGGCAGATTTGCTGATCATACCGCAGAATCAGATACTCGCCCAACCTGTGGAGTCAGGCTTCCCCTCAACACTGGTCTGCCTGGAGTGAGCGGAGCAGAGCTCATGCACTCTGCAGGCAGCTCACTCCCAAGAGGGAACAGGAGAGCTCTGAACTGAGCCTCCCTAGGTGATTCTTCCCTAGATTACCAGTCAGATGAGTGATAAGTGAGTCAAGGGACAGAGAAGGGCCCCTTTACTAATATTAATGGCACTCCATTCCACATGGAAGGAAATACCAGTAGTGGAGAAGAAGTGGTCTTCCCTTACATATCCCATCAGATAGTGTAAAATAGAATAAGTGTTTCTTGCCCAAGAGAGACTCAAAATATGGTAGGAACACAGAGAAAGAGTATCTCATATTAAAGAGCTAGGGCCTAAAATATAGATGTGGTTTTTGTCAAGTAGTGTAAAAAAAAAAAGAATATCCCTGTCTGAGGAATTATTGTGAGAAAGAGGATGGAGATAGATAATTTCAGAGATTCATTCATTCAGTAACAGTTTATTGAGTGTCTGTCACGAATGAACAAATTAGTTACTCCAGGTGCTAGCGACAGAGCACGGAGCAACATGTGTGACTAAATGTGTGTTCTCAGGAATGTGCGTTCTCACGGGGGAGAGAGAGACAATAAGGAAGTGAACAAATGATACACCAAGCAATGAAAAGTGCTAAAAGGAAAAAGAAAGTGGGAAAAGAGAACAGAGAGCAATTGGCAGGGTGTACTATTTTTCATGAGGTGAACAGGGAGAGTTTCTCTAACCAGGTGATGTACCGTCAAAGACCTGAATGAGGTGAGGGAGCGAGCTGTGTAGATATTTGGAGAAAAAGCAGAGAACAATGAGTAGGCTAGGTTGACTAAAGCTAATTGTTAGAGCCAAATAGATGAGCACCTTCAATGCCATGCTAAGGTTTTTTTCTATAGACAGTGACCATTGAAGAATTTTGAGCAATGTCATTTGGCAAATTAGAAATGTGCCCTTTTCAAAGAAAGCTTCTCCAGCCATAGCATGTGGGATGGTCTGTAGAAGTGTGAATGAAGGGATAGCAGGGGTGTGGGGCTATGGAAATGACCTACGGAAGATTTAGTCAGAATTTGAAGTAGGGCAGTGGTCCTAGAAATGGAGAAGGGGAAAAGATTTAAGTTGCATTTCAGTCAGAGCATGCATATATATATTTTTAAAGATTTTATTTATTTATGTGTGAGAGAGAGAGAGCGCGAGAGAGCAAGCATGGTGGGGGGTGGGGGAAGGAAGGGGCAGAGGGAGAGGGAGAAGCAGACTCCCCAGTGAGCAGGGAGCCTGACTTGGGCTCGATCCCAGGATCTGGGATCATGACCTGAGCTGAAGGCAGACACTTAACCGACTGAGCCCACCAGGTGCCTCCCGAGCACACATATTGATGAAGGGTCGAAGGGTTGAGAAGAATTATCCAAAATCACAAAGTACAACAAATGTCATTGGAATTCACTTGTTATGTTCTTTTGGGTTTATGGCAGGACACCAGCAGGGCATGGTAGTACTCATTTCCCTAACTTTTTCTAGCACTTGGCATACACACACACACACACACACACAGTCTTTGCCATTTGACTTCAAAATGGCACTTCTTTCTTTATTTAGGTTATGTGTTTTGTGAAAAACTGAACTTAAGATTTTTGGTTTTATATTACCTATTCATAAAAAAAGTACCTATTCATGTTATAAATTGTTTTATTGCAGCAAATCACAATATGGCTATCAACTTAGCAAATTGCTTTTTCTTAAAAAATAATAAGCCAGGGTCAGGGCTTATGCAGCAATAGATAGAATTGATATGGGGATAAATAAAAATAAATAGTTTTCAAATTATTTACTGAGGCCCCTGAATTACTTTCCAATCTTAAGTTTTCTTCGGGTAACTGGAAGGAGGAGTATAAAATTCAAACTAAACATGTTTGGCCATTGTTGTTTTATCTGTTCATATGTATTGGTTCTAGTAAACATGGATTTGCATTCAATGCTTTTTTTTTTAAAGTGCTTACCAAGTGGCAGACACTGGGTTAAGTGTTAAGTACACACAGTGCCTGCTCTTAAGAAATTGGCATCCTAGTGCGGGGGTCTGTAGAAAATATGGTGTATATCTTCACTTTCATGGGAGAAGGGCCCTTAGCTTTCACCATACCTCTGAGGCAACTGTGTTTTAAAAAGTAAGAGCCACTGGTTTGAAAAGAAAAGAGATACACGAGCAGGCGGAAAGCACAAACTGCAAAGAAAATGCACATTGTGGGCGCCCGATGATGTGTAAGAATGAGGAAGGTGTCCAAGAAGGAACCTTACTGGATCTAATAAGCTAAAGGGGAAATAGGCTTCCGCCTGGTGAATCGGGTGGAGAGCGAAAAGGGGCAGGATAGGCAGGGGCTTGAATATGGAGAGAACATAGAACACCAACGGAGTTGCAAAAATGTTCGAGATGCTCAAGATTAGTTAAAGAGAAATTTGCGTGGAAATGGAAGGTTGCAGTATGGGTGTGGGGAGGGAGTGACGAGGTGAGCTTGGAGAGTGTATTCATCAGGATTCTTCAGAGAAACAGAACCAGTAGGAGATAGCTAAATGGACAGAGAGGTAGACAGACAGCTAGATGGACAGATATGATCTGCCTCCCTCCCTCCCCTCTAGCAATGTATGTGTATTTCTATATCGATATGTATCTGTATCTGTCTACATCTGTAGATATTGATAGAGCGTTTGGGGAGAGTTGAGAGGGAGGGATTTTAAGGAATTGGCTCACATGATTGTGGGGGCTGATGCAGTTGAAATCTGTAGGGCACCTGGCCCTACTTACTTATCCAGCTTAGTTGGAAATCCAACTAAGAGTTGATGTGCAGTGTCAAGTTCTAAATCTTTAGGGTAGGCCAGCAACCTGGAAACTCAAGCGCAATTTCTGAGTTGCCATCTTGACGCAGAAAATTGCTTCTTTGGGGAACCTCAGTCTTTGCCTTGAAGGCCTTCAACTGATTGGATGAGGCTCACCCACACTATGGAAGTTATTTGCTTTACTTAAAGTCAACGGATTGTAAATGTTAATTATATCCACAAATGTTTTCAGAGCAACGTCTAGACTAATGTTTGGCTGAACAGCTGGGTACCAGAATTTAACCAAGTTGACACATAAAATTATTGTGAAATGCACATTGGTCGGCGCTCTGCTCTTAGGGCGAGCAAGGAGTGAGGCCGCTGTTGCTGTAATCGACAAGAGAGATGATGGTTTCCTGAGCTAAGGCAGTGTCATGGTGGTAGAGAAAGTGGTCAGACTTGAGAGGCTTTAAGGAGGTGGAATTGAGAAGACATGGCAATCCTGAGGTTTTGACTTGGGCAGCTGAAGCCTAATGGTAGAGTGATGGCCATTTATTGAACAGGAAACATCAGAAGTAAGTCTGACGAGGGAGAAGGTGCTGGGGTTTGTTTTGGACATGCATATTTAACAGATAATGGAAATTTATCTGGAATCCTTAGTTTTAAGGAATTGAAGTAAGGCCAAGCTTCAGGGTGGACAGTAGGGGAATATTACATTTCGAGGCTGTGATTGTCTGTAGTCCTTCACTAGGGTTTATAGAAAAAGTAAGCACTGTATACATCTCTTGGGAATTTTGAGTCTTTCCCACCTATTCACCAAAGAAATGCCCTTCTTTCTGCAAGCTCCTTGCATGAGAACTTTATTCCAAGAGCTACAAAATCAATTGTTGCATCTATGTAGGGCCACATGAGGCTTGGATCAGGTGGTTCCCAGTGCTGATACACAGTAGGATAATTGGGGGGGATGTTTATTCCTGAGCCTCACCCAAGACCAGTTAATTTGGAGTATCTCTGTGCGGTTAAAATGTTCAGCCATGGTTGAGAACTACCACACTGTGCAAAGAACTCCACAAGAGTTGGTTTCCCCTTGTTGAATAGCGGAGAATGTCATCCTCTGCCAGAGGTGGGGGTTGCACAGAGCAAAGACCTACAATGGGGGAGGAATATTCTGATACAGGAGTTGAGGTAAGCACTCCGGACAACGAGGCAGAGAGAAGAACTGGGAAAATGAAATGGTAGGGAAGATCCAAAGTGCTTATAGACAGGGAGGGAATTAGTGGGGGTGGTAGGGGATTAGAAGTGGGCATGTGACCATAAAATTATGAACCCGGAAAGCTTAGGTACATATTTTAGATATGTATTTATAGATTATCTTGAACATTATTTAACTTTTAAAATATAGTTTAGGTGTGACCGTTGAACACAGTTGACTTAACAAATGTGCTACAACTGAATTATAGGTACAGAGTTAGCAAATCCGTGGCTGCCTGAGGTTGGGGTAGGGGGATGGGCATGGAAGGGGCAGAAGGGAGAGACTGTAGAGTGACCTGAGGAAACGTCTGAGGTGATGGGTATGTTCACTGCCTTGATTGTGATGATGATTTCATGGGTATGTACATATGCCACAGTTCATTCCATTGTACACTTTACACATAGGCAGTTTGTGTGTGTAAGCTCTTTCTCAAGCTATTATCAAAAAAACAAAAAAAAGAGAGAGAGAGAGGGAGAGAGATGTGGTAGAAGTCATAGATCCAAATGTTGCAATTCCTCTCAGAGCCAGATCACAAACTAAGCGTTAAAGTTAGTCTCATTAGTTTTAGTTACACCCTTCCATTTTTTTTTAAACAAGAGATTATTTTCTCTTATCTTAATGATATCTCTTAATCACCAGAATAGCCATTTTCAAAAATCAAATGCATTTTCAAGAGGCAAATATTTGCTGCCACTAGGAAGCACACACAAATGGCTCTTATGGGGATTAACTACTTAGAGGAGAGCCTGAGGAATTTAATAAGAATGGCCTGGATTGGCTTTAGAATTAGTGCTTTGGTGGAAGGGCATAAAGGTGGATCAGTGGGATGGAGGGATCCTGGGGTCACATCACCATTTCCCTTTATTCCTGCCCCCAGGGTGGGAAATACCTGAAGTTTAAAGGCCAGTCAGATTCCAGGAGCAGGGCATGCCCCACTGTATACATAATTTATTAATGTGTAGAGGTTTTATGTTAATTTAAAGCCTTCTTGGTGCATGACTGTCTTCCCCCTGCAGTGTCCTGAGAAACTGTAGCCAGGACACCTTTCTGGGTGCCATCATTGTGCCCTAACGCTGTCACCCCGCGGCTGCCTTTGAGGAGGACAGATAATTGTGTGAGCAGCATGACTTTCTGATGAACAAATTAAGGTCAATATTTATCAGTAATAACTGCTTTCTCTTACAGTGGATAATGAAAAACTGCAGGGTGGATTCATGTTGTGCTTCCTGGATGATGGATGTGGTATGAGCCCTGGTAAGTTAATTATCCAGATACCTAACTGGCTGTTCGGGGAAACAGAAAATCCATAAAATAAATAAAAATAAATTGAGCTATCTATGCAAAAACAGGTATGGAGCTATTAAGGGAAAATAAACCCCAGACTTAACATATTGTTGAACTTTCTAGATTTAAATATTCCAGCTGACAGAGTAAATTCATTATAATCATCTAAACCAAGACAAAAAGGGAATGTAGATAAATATTGCAAGAAAGATGAAAAGAAGAAGGTATGATTACTCGTAAGAAAAAACATCTGGGAAATGAATGGAAAAGGCGGGGTAACTGGATGGATTTTGAGATTGTTTGAGCTTGCCCTTCAGGTATTGCTTGCAAGAGCCCTGAGGCAGTTTCCAGTGCCTTCAAGCTATTTTTAATTTTCTGCTTAACCTTGAGGAAGAGGTTACCTCTCCTTGTTTTTAGCGGTTTGTTTTTTCTCGGCATGTTCAAAGGGTTAGTAGATTCAGTCAACTATTCTCACCATAATGAACACGTCTACAATTCATTGCATGATTTTTTTTTTTTTTTGGTACCTTCAAGGCTAGCCAAAATGCAACACACAGTACGTGCACAATACCAGTTTACTGTGAAATTGAATTCTTTTTTTTTTGAAGATTTTATTGTTTGTTTATTTGTCAGAGGGGGGAGCGAGAGAGAGCGAGCACAAGCGGGGGGAGCGGCAAGCAGAGGGAGAAGCAGGCTCCCCGCGGAATAGGGAGCCCGGTGTGAGGCTCGGTCCCAGGACTCTGGGATCATGACCTGAGCCAACTGAGCCACCCAGGCATCCTGTGAAATTGAAATATTATTCCCTCTGATAAGGGCTTTGACTCATTTGGGATAGCTTATCCCTGAATTCTTGTTTAACACTTGTCTATGACCCACAAAACAGGATTTTTGACCACTAGATTAAAAAAATCATGAGGGGAGTTCAAGTAATAGGGAACAGTTCTGGTCTGATCTATAGCAGCGGAAAGGATGCTCATCACTGCTGGAAGCTCAGAATACAAAGTAAAGCAGTTGTCTTCTTGCTAGTCTCTGAAGTGCTCCCTTGGTATGAATAGTCAGAGATTATTAGCAAGTTTAGAAAATGCTGAAATCACTTACTCAGGTCTCGTTCTGACTTTGTCAGGATAATTTTGATTTTTCCAGGTGATTTTGACTCAAAGTATTGTTGGTTCCTTAGTTTTAAATAAGAGAAAGAAGACTGTGAGAAAATCATGATGAAAAAACAGTTTTGTTTTTCACGTCTAGGCTGACCATTTAGTTCATTTTTCTGAATGTTTAAATAACAGAATATCTGATATATTCTAAGGCACTTCCTTAAAGAAAAAAGAAAAAAGAAAAAGAAGCAGCTCCTTTTATAATACAGCCATGAGCAAAATGATGAAAACACAGAAAAGTGGCAAATATTCAAATCTTCAGAAGGAACTCATACTTCAGTTGACATATACAGGACAATTTTTTTTTTTTTTAAAGATTTTATTTATTTATTTGACAGAGAGTGTGAGAGAGGGAACACAAGCAGGGGGCGTGGGAGAGGGAGAAGCAGGCTTCCCACTGAGCATGGAACCTGATGTGGGGCTCGATCCCAGGATCCTGGGATCATGACCTGAGCCAAAGGCAGCTGCTTAACCAACTGAGCCACCCAGGCACCCCGACGTATACAGGACTATTTTTAAAAGTCTACTAGTGTTGAGAGAACAATTACTGTTAACATTGATTGGAAAATCGGGACGCCTGGGTGGCTCAGTCGGTGAAGCGTCTGCCTTCGACTCGGGTCATGATCTCAGGGTTCTGGGATCAAGTCCCGCATTGGCCTCCCTGCTCAGTGGGGAGCCTGCTTCTCTTTCTCCCTCTGCTGCTCCCCCTGCTTGTGTTCTCTCTCTCTGTCTGTCAAATAAATAAATAAAATCTTTAAAAAAAAAGATATCTATAATATAAATCACATCATATCCTTCCCCTTTTTAAAGCCCTTAGTGGTTTTTCTGTACTTTGGGATATAATTTATACGCCCAGTAATGCTTCCAGTTTCTTGCATTATTTGGCCTTTGTCCACCTCTTTGGCCGTTTCTCATGGCACTTACTCCTTTGCTTATAACACTCCAGCCATACCTGCTGGCCCTTCATTTGAAGCTCATTTCAGATGTCACCTTACGAAAGAGGCCTTCCCTGATCATTCTGTCTGAGGGCCACACTCCTGTTAATTCTCTGTTACCTTATCCTGGTTTTATTTTCTTCACTTAATGCTTTTAAAAATTATCTTGTTTATTTGTTTCTAATCTGTTTTTCCTATCATGACATAAATTGCTATGGGCAGGGGTCATGTCAGTGTTCTATACCTGTGCCCAGAACTCCGGCCACCATACGTGGGAGTCTGTGAGATGTGCTTTGAAAACCACGGAATATGGTCTCTGACAACCTTGGATTGTTATCCTTACAGTAGCATTCATAGGCTGTTTCACCTTGGGCATGTTACATACAATCTTTGAACTTAAATTTCCTCATCCGTAACATGCAGATCGTCATCATAATATCAACTATGTAGGTTTGTTATAAATATTGACTAGGCAGTGCATGTAAAGTATATGATATAGTCCCTAGCATATACTAAACAGTAAATGGTAGCTAATGTTGTTATTATGGATACCCTCACCTAACACCCAGCCCTTTATAAGAACATGCGATAGAATGTCCAGTTGGCTTCAGATAAGCAGAGTATCTGGTAGCCCTTACATACCACACACCAGGTGTGCATGTCTGCACACAGACTGACACTGGTCTTCAGAACATTTCCAGAGTTCCAGAGCACACATTCAGGTAGGCCAACTGGGAGACCCATTTCTATCTTTCCTTGTGTCCCTAGGAGCATTCTGGCTTCCAGGGGTATGTATATTTTGAAGTTCAGATGATTCTTCTCTAGAATTTCCGAATGCCCTGGAGAGATCTGGAGAATGACTCTGAGAGTCTGGAACAAGTGGCCCTTCATCCCCAGGGAGTGTCAGACCAGAAGCCATTCTGCCCTGCTTGGTCTTCCATGGAGCTGGCTAAGGGCCAGATTCATGGAAAATGACTAGTGGTACAGATAATTTTTTTTTTTTTTAAAGATTTTATTTATTTATTTGACAGAGAGAGACAGTGAGAGAGGGAACACAAGCAGGGGGGAGTGGGAGAGGGAGAAGCAGGCTCCCCGCCAAGCAGGGAGCCCGATGCAGGGCTCGATCCCAGGACGCCGGGATCACGACCCGAGCCGAAGGCAGACGCCCAACGACTGAGCCACCCAGGTGCCCCCAGATAATTTTAACACGTATAATTTATTGGCACTTATCAAGTGGCATGTACTGTGTTCAGGGTTTCACAAACAGATGATCTCCTTTTGTGTATTTGTCTTCATCAACAACCCTATGATCTAGGTCTTAGTAGTTCCCTTTTAGAGACGAGGCAATTAAGACTCAGAGTTTAAACTCTGTTTACCCAAGGTCATATGGCTAGGTCTATCTGACCTCCTTCAGTATATTACAGTTAAGATCCTGGTCAGAGATCATGGAGCCTGACAAGAATCCTTGTCACTGGGCTGACCCAAGAGGTATGGATTTGCCCTAATGTCCTGAGATATGTGTGACATCCTGACAACTGGACCTGTGGCCAGTGTCAATGATTCATAATTTCTAACCACCTATATGTCTTTGTCAATTATAGAGGAAGCTTCAGATATCATTTACTTTGGAACATCCAAGAAACGGTCATCAACCTTGAAGTTTATTGGGCAATATGGTAATGGTCTTAAAAGGTGAGAATTTTTTTTTTCCTTTAAGGCATGTATTGTTGATACTGGGAACAATATTTATGTAAAGGCAATCTTATATAGAATGATAAGGTTTGTGAAGCTCAAAACATATATATAAACTGGAGAGTCCTACCTTGTTTTGGGATTTCCATACCGATAACTGACTTGAATCTTTACAATATTTGTAAATTTAATTCTCATATAGGGGATGAATTGTCTCTCAGGAAGCAGAAGCCCTGTACTTCAGAGCTTCCTTGAATCTCTATGTTTCTCTTGTTTTTCAGAGCATATGTTATTGCAGGTGTAATTATGTGTCCACAGCTTATTTTATTAGTCTGCCTCAGTGTAAGGTGAGGATAAGGGTATATCGTCACCCATGTGACACCTGCTACGGACAGATGATTGTTCTTTTCTTGAGTCCTGGACAGCCCCTTATTTCTAGCTGCCCTGTCTCAAGCAAGGGTGTGGAGCTAGATTGGTTCAAATCCATCTGCTCTACTTTGAGGAAAAAAATAATATTTTCACCCTTTTGGTGATGGGTCAGCAAAACAGGGGAGTTACTTCTATGAAAGAACAATTCATTACAGTGCACAGTTTCGTGCCCGCCTATTTTTTCTTTTCAGTGTTTGAGAGGTAAACCAGTATGTTCTTGTTTTTTAATATAGTGGATCCATGAGGATTGGGAAAGACTTTATTCTTTTTACAAAGAAGGAAGAAACGATGACCTGTGTGTTTTTTTCTCAGACATTCTGTGAAAGAGAAGGTCTTACTGAGGTAAGACTTGAGATTTTCCTTTGGTTTCCATGGTAACAGTGTTGTTTTCATTTACCATCTCAGGAGGTGAAGTCTACAGCAGTTCTTTTCTGATTATGATTTAGGAATGTATTTGGGAAGTGGAGAGAGGGTGGCTGGACATTCTGGCGGGGGGGTCATTGGAGGCATGTCCTGTTGACCAATTTTTTTTTTTTTAAGAATCCGTGGCCACTTATTTTTCTTGGGTAGCATTTTTTTTAAGATAGATTTTATTTATTTATTTGAGAGAGAGAGAGAGAGAGCGTGAGCATGAGCAGGGGTGAGAGGGGCAGAGGAAGAGGGAGAAGCAGGCTCCTTGCTGAGCAGGGAGCCTGACACAGGACCCGATCCCGGGACCCTGGGATCATGACCTGAGCCAAATCAGGTGTGTAACCAACTGAGCCACCCAGGTGCCCCCCTGTTGACCATTCTTGAGTGGGTTATTAACTCAAGGCAGTTTTCAGAATGTTATTTTCATTATCCATGTACCCGAATCTCCCAGAATAAGAGGCTCCCTTTGGCACAGTGAGCTTTTTGGAAGGAGCCTGCAAAACATTTCCACCATTTGTGCCATAAATGGATTATCATTTTAAAAATATATATTGGATTAAAAGACTTGGAATACAAAATCTAAAGAAACTGAGTGCAAAATAGATTTAACACTGTAACCCGGTAACCATAATTTCAACTCCATTTGATGACCTAGCTACGCTTTATTAATTTGCAGTGTCTGAGTTTTACTACTCACAATGTCAGTGTAATTCAATACAGTGAATGCAGGTTAAGGAACGACCCAGCACTGGTTAGACCCTGTGGAAGGTAGAAAACCAGCAGAAGATCATCTGACCATCAAAGGGGTCATAAAATATAGGCAAACACATGTGAATTGGATACATAACAAAATGAGGGTGTTTAAAAAGAATGCTGTACAGTGAGTATGCATTTCTGCTGTTACAAAATTGTCAAAAGCAAAGGTATGGATGGAGGGATTAGAGAGCCTCGATTGGTCAATGAGGGTTTTATGCAGTGAGCACCACTTGCAGCTGTAAAGGCTGGTATGTGGAGAGAAGTGGCACGCAGCAGCTCTCAGACCTGGACAGGAGTATGGGGTTGGAAGGACAGTGGGGATGTGAGGTTGTCCCCCAAGGGTGCAGCATGCCCACCGGCCGCGGTGGGGTGGGGCTGGCTAAGCAACAAATCTGTAGGCGATAGGGAGTAGCTGAGTGGGAGACTGTTAGAAAGAAAAGCAATGCTTTAAGCATTTATGTTGCCATTTATATATGTAAAGGCATGGAAAATTGGGCCAAAGCTGAGGTTATAGCTTTCCTAACATGGGCCATTTCCTTTTTTTTAAAAAAAAAAAAAAAAAAAAACTAAAACCAGGAACCCCTTCCCATTTCTACTTTGACCCAGGCAAACTCTTTCAACAATATTAGCTGATTTTTTTCACTATTTTCCTGCATATCTCTATATAACATACTTGTATTACTACTTCTTGATTTGATGTATTATGTATTAATTGCTCATTATAAAAGGATCTATATATTATTATTTCATCTGTTTGTATCACACATACATACTTTCCAATTCTCCACCTTCAAGGTAGCTCCATTGTCATTTTACTTATGCTAATGTTCAGTATTTACGTTGTAAGACTATATAAACACTATTCACACTGTATTCTGTCATAAACAAATTTTTTCCTTTTTCTGCACAATTTTTTCTTTTCCCTGGAATTAGTAATTGTCTCCTTAGTGTTTTATGTACTTAGCATTGTCCTGAGTATTTGCTTGGTTTTCCGTCTTTATCACTATGTTAACCCCAGTCTCCAGCTACATTCTTCACTGTTCCACCTTCATGAAGACTCTGCCCTGGAATCTTCTTGCTGCCCCTCACTCCTGCTGTCCACGGCTGGTGTTCTGCTGTGCTCCCAGGACCTGCCTTGTCCAGCATGTCTTCTGTTAGCTTTCTTAATAAGGATGCATGAGAAGTCAAGTGTTTTGAGACTTCACATGCATGAAAATATTTTTATCCTACCTGAACACTCAGTTTAGCTTGTTGTTATTTGTAGGTTGGAGTGAATTTTCTTTCAGGAATTGGAAGTCATTGCTTCATTATCTTCTTATTTCTAGCATTGTCATTGAGAAGTCTGAAGCCATTTTAATTTCTGAGTCTTGTGTGTAACTTACTCTTTTTTTTCCCCCCTTCTACTCTTTGAAGCAGTAGAATCTTCTTTGTCTCCAATGTTCTGATGTTAAGTATTTTGCTTTTGCATGGGTCTGTTTGCATCCATTGTGCTGGTTGCTTACTGGACGTTTTCAATCTGGAAATACATGTTCTTCAGGTTGGGAACGTTTTTCTGTAATATTTATGATTTTCTTTCATTCGTATTTTCTTTTCTCTCTTTTTGCAACTTCTGTTCTTAGATCTTGGACACCTAGAACTGGTTCTTAAATTTTCTTATCTTTTCTCTCCAATTTTCTGTGTTTTATTTTCTGGGAGATTTTCTAACATTTATTCTTCCAACCCTTTCATAAATATTTTTCTGTAGTCATATTCTTCATTTCCAAGAAGTGTGTTAAATTCTTTCAGTATTCTTTTTTAAAGACATATAGTTATGTTTCATGGATACAATATTTCCTTTTAGTGCTCTGAAGATATTAACAATGATTGACTTTTCTTTTCCTCTGAAATTTTCATCTTCCTTGTATGGTTTTTGTTTCCGATGAGTTGCTTTGTTTGTGCTTGTTTATTTGGTCTGTATTTATCATATTAGAGGCTTTTCTCCAATGGCTATCAATCCTGAATACTTTAAATAGAGTATTCCAATACAATTTTGATCAAAAGCTCTGCGAGGGTGGGGTTGGGGGTGGGGGGCTTTGCAGCTATGAGTGTCACAATAGTGAACCCTAGCTGAGCTGTATTATTGGGAAACCCTCAATGTAATTTTCTTTATGTCTTTCCTTCTGGGCTAGTACAATTTGTCAGAGAAGACTCCTACAGTCTTCTGCCTGAAGGCCTAGCTGACAGCTTTCTGGGACCCAGATGAGAGAAGAGATCTGAGTTCTCAGCATCCAGTATGTATACCTTAATCCCTCTGATCTCAGGTCCCCCTGACAACTGTGCCTGACATATCCTCTAATCCAGAAATGCTTTGTTGTACTCTTTCCAGAGAATAAGCATCCAGTCTCTGTGGAGGTGGGGGAGCTGGTGCCAGATGGGGATCTGGATGCTACTTCTGTTTCACTTCCCCCTTTATCCCACCCCCAGAGTGAACTCATGCCATCAATCTCTGAGCCTTTTAGCGTATTCCAAATTGTAAACAGGCTGGTTTTCTCTTCTGGCATGGGTCTCAGATTGGTTTTCCTGGATTTGCTGTCATGTACTGTTCAACTTCTAAAGTGCTGATACTGTTGTTCCTTCTGCCATCCTACCCATATTTCATTAGGGGCTGAAGTAGATTCCATCTGTCCCCACATTAGACAATGGAGCATTTTAGAATAAAACGCTGAGTATACATAATTGTTTTGTGTCTTTCTCTTATAAAACTAGAATACAGGGGGAAATAAACTTTTAACTTTGTGTTTTGTAATTTGGTTAGATGAAGAATGGACTGAATTAGGATCAGATGAAAGGATGATGGTTTTTATTTGTGTACTTCATAGTAAATTGATGTGTGCGTTTTTTTAATAGGTTGTTGTTCCAATACCTTCATGGTTAACAAGAACCAGAAAATCTGTCACAGATGATCCTCAAAAATTCTCAACAGAATTGTCTATAATTTTTAAGTACTCTCCATTTAGAAATGAAGCCGAACTGATGCAGCAGTTTGATGTGATCTATGGGAAATGTGGTAAGATCATCAAAACTCTGAAGTTTTGTTAGAAGTATTTGTTTTTAGTGTCTTTCAAAAGATACTTTATGTACGCTTTTATATTTTTTCTATTTATAATACCATGCAGGATCTCACATGGGGGCAGCTATTCATTATATCCACATGAATTTTGTCTTAAGTGAATCTAAACGTGAATAGCTCTAAGTCCCTGATACTGGGAGAAAGACTTGTACTTGCACGAGCTTGGTGAAGACTGGATACAGAGAGGATGACATAGTCTGTGACCATAGGGGATCCATAATTCCTGTACTACGTAGCAGAGTTAGGAGATGTTTACTGTAGTGTCTACGATTAGATGATCTCACGTATGTAAGACAGCAATTTATAAGCCAGTGAATCCAGGTTTCCGAGGCAGAGAGTTAGCAAAAGCTTTGTGGACATTTTCCACATTAACAGATCTTTCTGTATATTCTTTATTTCTGTATTCTTTCAACCTGCACCAGCTTTCTACTCAACATGTAGAATGCATTGTGTCTACTAACATTTTCCAGTGCCAATCTTTCTCCAGATGTCCACCTTTCATATCTAGAAACAAGAAGAATCCTACTCTAGAGAAAGCTATGTGCATTTTCCTTTTTGCAACTCCTTGTTTTATATAATGTTTCAGTAAAATTCTGAGAAATTTGTTTCTGACTTGGCTTGTATTACCTTCAAAATTTCTTCTCTTATTTGTGGCATTTTGTTTAAAAATGATTTTTTGCCATCCTTTCCCTTTTCTTTTAGAAGAAAACTAGTGGCAATTCAATAAATATTAGTCTTATTAATGTGTACATGATATACCTTTTTTTATTTTTAGAAAGAGAGTATGTGCAAGCTGTGGGGGAGGGGCAGAAGGAGATGGAGGGAGAGAATCTTAGGCAGGCTGCATGCTCAGCGTAGAAACTGATCTGGGGCTCCATCTCATGACCCTGCGATCATGACCTGAACCAAAATTAAGAGTTAGACGCTCAACCAACTGAGCCACCCAGGTGCCCCTATACGTGACATACTTTAAGGACAGCTAACGTGATTTGTTAGTTGACTTTTAACTGTGAAATGCTCATGTAAATACTAAAGAAGGGTGTACTGTTTCTTGAATACTTTTCTAAATGCTTTGTAAAAATTAACACATTTAATTCTCAAAATTATTCATGTGCTCCATTGTGGAGATTAGAAAACATTAGGTTCAAAGAGGTTAGGAAATTTATCCAAGGTCATTGCAACTGGTAAATAAATGGTTGATGCAGGATTTAGACATAGGCATTCTTAGTCACTGTGCTGTTTGTTCTCTCTTGGGTTTTAGTACTACCAAGAGAGGTGTAATTGGTTGTTCTTTTAATTTCTCTGACAATCCTGTTTGTCTTTGTACCATACTCAATTTTGTAAAGAATTTGGATTATTTTGTTAGCTATGCTTTAGAGCAGGGATCAGCAAATGTGGCCTGCAGGTCAAACCCAGCCATACTTGTTTTTGTAAATAAAGTTTTATTGGAATACAGCCACACTCATTCATTTATGTATTCTTTGTGGCAGCTTTCATGCTACAATGATGGAGGTGAGTTGTGAGTAGACGTGACAGAGACCATTTGGCCTGCAAAGCCTGAAATGTTTGTTGTCTGGCCCTTTACAGAAAAAGTCTGCCAACACCTATTATGGGGTCTAAAAACAATTCTTCATATTTGTACAAATTTTTAAAACTCATCTTTGTTCTTTTGTGCATTGATTCCATCCATGAGACCTTTACCCACAATACAAATTTAGCTCAGACTCCTAACAATTTTCGTAATGCAAATTATGAAAAAGTGCCGAAGTGTAAGAATTCACATTGAGAGACTTAACAATGATTTGAATAGGAATAAGACCTATAATGTAGAAACTCAACACTCTTTGGCAGAGAGTGGAATTTGCCCTGAGACTTCTATCCTGGAACTTACCAAGCACATTATTTACTGAAGTACAGAAGGAAATTTGGTCTAGAGTAGGCTTAATTCCACAGATGAGATAATAGCACCATGACTAATATTTAGTGTAGTTAAAGTATTGACAAGTCAAACGTCCTTTTTTTCTACTAGGTACTTTGCTGGTTGTTTATAACTTGAAGCTTTTGCTTAGCGGAGAACCAGAATTGGATGTTAAGACTGACAAGGAAGACATACTGATGGCTGGAGCTCTTGAGGAGTGAGTAGTGTGTGTTTGACAGAATGTCTGTCAGTAAGGACAGCGAGCTGGCTTTGGAGCGCAGCATCCTAGTTCTAGGTCTAAGGCCCCTGTCCTTAGGGTCTAGGACAATTCATTTTATCCCAGTTACAGATGAGGTAAGTTAGGCTAGACCACTGATTCCCAAACCAGGCTGACCCTCTGAATGACCCGGATAGCTTCTTAAGAAGCAAAGGATCTTGTCTTATCCCAGATTCTGCTGAGTAAGAATCTCCCGATATCAGGCCTAGGAATCAGCATTTTTCACATGTGACTCAGATGTGGCGGCACATTTGGGAACCACTGGAATAGCACCTCTAAGCTTCTCTAATTCTGAAACTCCTATTTTATGAATGTTAAAACTGAAAAAAAAAAAACCCCTCAGAGTTCATTATCCATTACATGTCATTAAAAATGGGCATCAGGGGCGCCTGGGTGGCTCAGTCGTTAAGCGTCTGCCTTTGGCTCAGGTCATGATCCCAGGGTCCTGGGATCGAGCCCCGCATCGGACTCCCTGCTCGGCGGGAAGCCTGCTTCTCTCTCTCCCACTCCCCCTGTTTGTGTTCCCTCTCTCGCTGTGTCTCTCTCGTCAAATAAATAAATAAAATCTTAAAAAAAAATAAAAAAATAAAAATGGGCGTCAGTATGGTGTAAAGCAAAAAGAAATATGACCAGCTAACAATTCAGAATGACCTTATGAACTTCATACTTATAGTTTATAAGTGAATAAATAGACACATTCATTTTTCTTGGCTATTAGGGATCCATAGGAAACAGAATAAAGAAGCATTGGAGAGCATGAGTGAAAAGTATGGAGAAATAATGAAATAGTGACTGAACCTAAGTTTCTCCAAAATAACTTTGTATTTGAAACTTACCAGCTTGAGCCTGCAGTCTCTTAGTGTCAGAACTCTGGAGCTGGAAGGGATTTTGAAGGAATTAAATTCATTCTGATTCATTTTAATTAAATACTGGTATTGTCCAGTGGAAATGTAATGAGAGACACAAATATGAACCCTATATGAAATCTAAATTTTCTAGTAGCCATATTAGGAAAAGTAACAAGAAACAGGTCAAATTAATTTTAATAATGTTTTATTTAATCTGATATATATAAAGTAAAATTTTAATATGAAAAGTAGTAATGAAACATTTTATACTCTTTTTTGCCTACTAAATCCTTGAAACCTCGTGTGTGTCTTACACAGATAGTGCGAGTCAGTTTGGACTAGTGCCCACCGGCCACATTTGGCCAGTGGCTACCATATCGGACAGTGCAATTTTAGATTAAGAGATTGAGACCCAAGTAAATACATAAACTTAACAGAGAATTTCTTTTTCTTTTGCCTTTGAGGTGAGATTTGAAGGTCCCTTCCCCCATTAGAAAATTTAATGTTTGATAATGCACTTTTAGATTATCTTTTCTACTTTTTTCTAATTTATATTTTTCTTCATTTCATTCTAATGCATAATTCTTGATTTACACAGAAATGAAGGTTGTTTTTTTTCGTTTGGAAAAAAAAAAAAAATCCAGCCTCTTTACTGTTGTACAAATGCTGGGAACCCTTTTGGCAACATTAACACGCCAATATCAGAAAGGAGACCCAGAACCGTTAACCGGCACTTCCATTACCATGTCCCCCTTCCCCCTGGTCCCGCCCTTCTGTCTAACAGCTGCTTCCAAAACCAATATCTCATGCTATTTAAAAGCTCTGAGCCCAAATCTTCAAACAGTTATCTGTCAGAGTGCCTTGGCATTTCAGCACTAGCATCAGAAAACAAACACATTAGTGGAGGAATAATTTGACAGCTAATTTCTTTGGGAAAAAGTTCTTACTGTTTCCAGATTGTTTAATGAAGTCAGAGGCTTCTTAAGCCATTTAAGCAGTTAATCACAAAATGAAGAAAATGGATCAGATCCAGGATATGTATAGTTTAATTTTGGGACATGGACCACATTGGATTTGTTTGTTTGATTTTTCAACAACATTTTTTTATAGTTTAATCATAAGAAAGGCCTTTTTAAGACAGGGTGGAGGATTTATGAGGATGAGTTGTGGTACAGAGGAGACATTATTTCTCCAGCAAGGGTGCTCTTTGTACATTTCATAGCTTCTGATATGAGTCTCACAGTAGTGCCAAGGAGGGAGAGCAGTGCGCCTCCTGGGGGGGGGGGGGATGATGTATAGTTTTCCCCTCTGCAAAGTCAGTGGGCTTTGACATTAACACCCAATTCCTCTTCATTAAGAGACTGGGAAAACGTTAACTCTTGCAGCTGAACTAATACTCTAGTGAAAGACGGATCTTTTTCTGACTGTTCTTACATTTATGACTTCTGATACATGAACTGCTAACCAAGAACAGTTTACATAATCTTGGTTTTAAGAACAAGTGGTTTAGTAATGTAACAACTCCTTTGCCACTTCTTTTTCTTGTGGTTATGATGTCTCCCTTAAAGCCTCTGGGTATGATTCTTTTTTTTTTTTTTTAAAGATTTTTTATTTATTTATTTGAGAGAGAGAATGAGAGAGAGAGCATGAGAGGGGGGAGGGTCAGAGGGAGAAGCAGACTCCCTGCTGAGCAGGGAGCCCGATGCGCGACCCGATCCCGGGACTCCAGGATCATGACCTGAGCCGAAGGCGGTCGCTTAACCAACTGAGCCACCCAGGCGCCCCCTCTGGGTATGATTCTTCCTCTGTTCAAAACAAGTTTCAAACCTTGGAACTATGCAATTTCCACCTTTGGTCTTAGATGGTGTGGTCCTGCTGATTTTGAAAATAATTTAATTTTCTACATAGAAATAGGAAAATTCAAGCTTTCAGGCTT
Source organism: Leptonychotes weddellii (assembly GCF_054177405.1). Classification (NCBI taxonomy): domain Eukaryota; kingdom Metazoa; phylum Chordata; class Mammalia; order Carnivora; family Phocidae; genus Leptonychotes; species Leptonychotes weddellii. The sequence goes on from NC_138369.1 coordinate 143,154,471, forward strand.
TTTTTCTGACACATTTTTCTTCCAATTTTGTTTCTTATAAAATCAAAAATGAAACAATATTTTAAAAAATTTTTAAAGAATTTATATATCATAATTATTAATTTTTGTTATTCAATTCTAGTGTTTTTTTAAGTGTGATTTCTCATTTTTATTTCATTTATGATTTGCTTCTGAACTTTAAGTTATTATGTAGTCTTGGAAAGTCTCATTTCATAATGATTTCTTGATAAGTGGTTTTACAATAGTCCATTAAATTGATTCATCATAGTTTCTATAACCATTTCTTTATTTTTGGAGAATAGCATTGGTCCCAGTGTTTCACATTATTTATAGATAATATTGAAATAAGCATTTTCATACAGATGGATTTTTTTATTCTTTTGAATTTTTAAAAATATTTTATTTATTTGAGAGAGAGAGAAAGAGCCCCATGAGCGGGGGGGGGGAGGCAGAGGAAGAGGGAGAAACACATTCCCCGCTGAGCAGGGAGCCAGATGTGGGGCTCAATCCCAGGACCCTGGGATCATGACCTGAGCTGAAGGCAGATGCTTAACGACTGAGCCACCCAGATGCCCTTGAATTGTCTTTTTAAATTATTTTTATTTATTTTTAAAGATTTTATTTATTTATTTGACACAGAGAGAGAGAGACAGAGAGGGAACACAAGCAGGGGGAGTGGGAGAGGGAGAAGCAGGCTTCCCGCTGAGCAGGGAGCCCGATGCGGGGCTCTATCCCAGGACCCTGGGATCATGACCTGAGCCAAAGGCAGATGCTTAATGACTGAGTCACCCAGGAGCCCCAGAATTGTTTTGTTTTTTTTTTACAGACAAATTCCCAAGAAGGGAACTATTGAGTCAAAGTGTCCGGACTTTCATATAGTGCTTGTGAATATTTGATATCAGTTTTAAACTTTGCAATCAAAACCTTTATCTGCTTTGGGCTGAGGCTCTACCACCGTAATCCAACCGTCAGCAGGGCCTTGTTGCAAGATGACAATAACCTCATGAAAATTTCATTAGGAGTGATGTTCAAGTACGCAGGCAGTGGCATGTGCTTTGGCAGTATCAGTCTAAAGACAACCTGTTTTCACTTACATTAAAAAAAAATATGTAGATAGATAAGTCATCTCAGAATTTCAGAATCAGATAAGGCAGAAGTTTGCATTGAACATGTGATATATAAAATCAGAATTTGAATCTGTGAATGTGGCATGTGGAGAGTGCCAGGGAATCATACATAGTTGCAGGGTGATATGCAGAAAGTGGGTTATATCTTCAGGAAAGGAATCTGCCATGTTAAATTTAGGCCAAATGCCCTAAAAGGGAAGATGACAATATGAAGAATAACTTTGTAAGAAATCAAAAGAAAGTTAAGACTTTGGAACAAAGAGGCCAGGGAAGGGCTGAGAATATGGAATATGAATGAAAATAATAGTGAAATAAGGACAGGAAAGAAGAGGTTTCTTCAGAGCCGGCCTAGACAATATTTGTTAATTTATGTTGTGGTAATTTTTGGAACTCCAGACCAAGTCCCACATGTCAAACTTTTGCAAATTTTACCCCCACCCAGCTTCTGTTTTTGTTTTTGTTTTTGTTTTTTTCTTTTGAATTAGTCAAAACAAAATCGGGTTAACTTGTTCTCTCCTCTCCCTGGTGGCTGTTAGTAAGCTTTAGTTACAGTCACACAGATGATTAAAATCAGAGTGATTTGCAGAGGTCCTCTGTTGATTGACTGCAGTAGCACTGAGCAAATGGAAGGTGACAGGTCGTAGAGGGGAGGGTATGAAATGCCTCACATGTGGTCAGTATCAGTTGGCATCTGCAGAGTTGACAGGGTTGTAATTCTACTACTGTATTCCGTACCCAGAGAGTCTGTGTAGATAGTAGGTATGGAATTACTCTATCATTCAGATGTTTTAAATTCCATTCATAGGACATAGAATTCTTTATGTGGATACCAGCATGGAATTATAATTTCATAATTGAGATCTTGAAATTTCATTTAAGGTATGCCACCAACTCCTGGATCCAGGTGTTAGTTTTCTTCATGCTCTCCTGTCTCTCACTCTTCATTGTAGTCTACCTGGGACAGTAATCTTTGGGGCAGTGGGTGGAGTGGGCCTCTGTAGTACACAAATATGAGTTGACTGAAAACTACTCAAACATGCATAAATACATCAATCAGTGTAACAGTGCTTTCTCATTCTCTACCCCAGCACGCCCTCCCCCCAATCTCTCTTCTATAGAAGTCATTCTGCAACTTGGGTTTTTAAATATGTCATCTAGATTTTTCAGTATTTGTCAGTTTATATTAAAGTCATACTTTTTTTTTTTCTTAGCTTTTTCTTTTGATGTAATTTAGACTTTTCAACAGGGTTGTAAAGATAATACAAAGAATTCCAATATACCTTTCCTTTCCCTCAGATTCCCCAGATGTTGATACTCTCACACTTGTTTTATCATTCTTCCTCTCCCTCTCCTTCTCTTTATGCATGGTAGGGATCCATGCATTCCTTTTAATTTTAAGGGTAATAATCTGTCACTACCAGTATTTTGTGGCTAAAGTTGTCTTAGATTTGGCTAGTGGGAGCCTGTTCAAGCTGGCTTTTTTATTTTTTAATTTAAATTCAGTCAATTAACATATAGTGTATTATTAGTTTCAGAGGTAGAGGTCAGTGGTTCATCAGTCTTCTATAATACCCGGTGCTCATTACATCATGTGCTCTCCTTAATGTCCATCACCCAGTTACCCCACCCCTCCACCCGCCTCCCCTCCAGCAGGTTTTTTCCTATGATTAAGAGTCTCTTATAGTTTTTCTCCCTCTATGATTTTGTCTTTGTTTTATTTTTTTCCTCTCTTCCCCTGTGATCCTCTGCCTTATTTCTAAAATTCCACATATCAGTGAGATCATATGATAATTGTCTTTCTCTGATTGACTTATTTCACTTAGCATAATACCCTCTAGTTCCATCATGTCAATGCAAATGGCAAGATTTCATTTTTTTGATGGCTAAGTAATATTCCATTGTGTGTGTGTGTGTGTATGTGTGTGTGTGTATGTATATATATATATTATATATATATATATACCACATCTTCTTTATTCATTATATATATAAATGCCACATCTTCTTTATCCATTCATCTGTTGATGGACATCTGGGCTCTTTCCATAGTTTGGCTATTGTGGACACTGCTGCTATAAACATTGGGGTGCATGTGCCCCTTCAGATCACTACATTTGTATCTTTGGGGTAAATCCCTAGTAGTGCAATGGCTGGGTTGTAGGGCAGCTCTATTTTCAACTTTTTGAGGAACCTCCATACTGTTTTCCAGAGTGGATACACCAGCTTGCATTCCCACCAATAGGTAAGAGGGTTCAGTTCCCCTTTCTCTGCATCACTGCCAACATCTGTCATTTCCTGACTTGCTAATTTTAGCCATTCTGACTGGTGTGAGGTGGTATCTCATTGTGGTTTTGATTTGTAT
>NC_138369.1:143158459-143185786 GCF_054177405.1 Leptonychotes weddellii
AGTCCTCATTTTTTAAAATGATTTTTAAAAAAATGTCTGTAAAGTAATAAATTACTATACATTGTTGTATAACAGTTTTTGCATAATATTCAGTTATTTTACATTGATATATTGTACATCAATACTCCCTTACTGATGATGGGAACTTAGTTTGACTTCACTTTTTCACTATTTGAGCAATGCTAATATATTTTTTTAAGATTTTATTTATTTGAGAGAGAGAAAGAGAGAGCAGGCAAGCAGCAGGGAGGTGCAGAGGGAAGGGAGAGAGAGAATCTCAAGCAGACTCTCCACTGAGTGCAGAGCCTGATACAGGTCTTGATCCCAGGACTCCAAGATCATGACCTGAGCTGAAACCAAGAGTTGGCTGCTTAACTGACTGAACCACCCAGCTGCCTCGACACTTGATCTTTTTTTTAATTAAAATTGTATTTAGGTAATTGTAGACTCATAAGCAGTTATAAGAAATAATAGAGAGAAATCCTGTGTACCCTTTGCTCAGGTTCCCCATTGCTGTTACTTTGCTAAACTTGGAGTACAATATCACAACCAGGATATTGACATTGATGCAATCTACCTAGCCTGGTGCAAATCCACCAGTACATCAGCACAAGGATCCTTCTTGTTGCCTCTTTCTTTTTCTTTTTCTTTTTTTTTAATTTTATTCATTTATTTGAGAGAGGGAGAGAGAGAGAGCGTGAGTGAAAAAGCACAAGCAGGAGGAGTAGCAGAGGGAGAAGCAGACTTCCCGCTGAGCAGGGAGCCCCAATATGGCATGAGCCAAAGGCAGCCCCGTTTAACTGAGCCACCCAGGTGTCCCCTTCCTGTTGCCTTTTTTTTTTTTTTTTTAAGATTTTATTTATTTATTTGACAGAGACATAGCAAGAGAGGGAGAAGCAGTCTTCCTGCTGAGCAGGGAGCCCGACGCGGGGCTCAATTCCAGGACCCTGGGATCATGACCTGAGCCAAAGGCAGATGCTTAATGACTGAGCCACCCAGGCGCCCTGCTGTTGCCTTTTATAGCCACATACACCCTCCCTCCTCTCTCCCCACTTGACTTTTAAAATTGTTAGTATTGTCCTTTGTCTAACAGCAATTTTTGATATTTTGAGGTCAAATCTGCAATATATTTCTTTATGAGTTTCTTTCGCATTTCTAGACTTGGATAGGTATTCTTTAACAAATATATTTTCTTATCATTTCTTTTAATATTCGTAGTTTATTTCTGTAGCTTCTTAATCTATCTGGAATTTGTTTTTTGAACATAGCATGTACATGGGGGAGGACAGATTAATATTTTCTAATGGATATAGCATTTTAAAAATAGTTCAGCCTTTCTTGCTTGAGATGCATCACTAATAAACTAAATTCTCATATCATATATGGATCTGTTTCTAGATGGCCTATTTCTTTTCATATATTTTTTTCTATTCTCACTTCATTAAAACTTTTTAATTGCTATAGCCTTTATAATGTGTTTTGATATTTGGTAGGGCACGTACTCCTTCACTGTCCTTTTTTAAATATTATGATTGTTCTTGCAGATGTTCTTTTCCATATGAATTTCAAAATCAGCTTTTCAAGTTTTATTACAAAAAATACTCTTGGGATTTTGATTGGTAGTCCATTGAATTTATGGATTAATTGGGGGGAAAACTGACATATTTATGTTTTGGTTCTTATTTCAGTCTTTTATATAGTTGAGTGGAGTTTTAATCATCGTATATATCATAGTAGTTAAGAACAAGACTTTGAAAGTTAGACTGTATGAGTTCAATTTATAGTTCTATAAGCTGTGTTAATATGGGGAAGGTAGTTAACCTTATAGAGCCTCAATTTTCATATCCAAAAATGGCAATAATAATAGCAGTAGTGTTAATAGTAATATATCACAGGGTTGTTGTGAAGCTTACATAATGTATGTACTGAAAAGTGCTTAGACCACTACCTGGCACAGAGTTAATACTCAGTAATTGTTGGATATTATTATATCTTCATAGGACTTACACATTTCTTGTTAAGTTCATAGGTATTATGACTGTTCTTGGCACTCAAATAAGATTTTTTCTCTATTGCTTTTTCTAATTATTTGTTAATGTGCAGATAGGAAAACCATTGACCTTTTTTTTTTTTTTAAGATTTTATTTATTTTAGAAAGAGTGAGTGGGGGAAGGGCACTGGGAGAGGGAGTCTCTAAAGCAGACTCCACTTGATCCTACAACCTTAAAGTCATGACCTGAGCTGAAATCAAGAGTTGGACGCTTACCTGACTGAGCTACCCAGGCATCCCAAAACCATTGACTTTGTGGATTTTGTATTTTGCCATTTCCTGAATTCTTTTATTTTAATAGTTTTCAGTTGGATTTTCTGTTTAGTCTTTATTTGCAAATAGTGATGGTTTTGTGTCTTCATTTCTATTACTCATTCTGTTTTCTTGTTTTAACTAATTAGTTAACTAAGAGTGATAATGACAGATGTGATTTTGGTTTGTTTCTGTCTTAATGGAATTCTTTTATCTTTGACCATTAGATATGATATTTATTCTAGTTATTATTCCTTTTAATCAATGCCTTTTGTCAAACTTAGGAAGTTATTTTATTTCTAGTTTATTGAGTGACTTTTATTTTTCACATCAGGAAATTGGTGTTAAGTTTTTGTCAATGCTTTTTGACATCTGTTGAGGTGATTTGGTTTTGTTTTTCTCTTTTAATCCGTTGAAGCAGTATATTATTCTAGTAAAGTTTGTGATATTGAACTATCATTCTTCCATTCCTCAAATAAACCCAACTAGTTCATGATGTAGTATTCACTGTGTTAATTTCACTAGTATTTTATTTAGTATTTTTTGCCCTTATGCTTACACGTGAGACTGGGCTGTAATTATGGTTTTATTATCCTTACCTTATTTAGTATTGGTGTATAGATTATGGTAGAGTAAGTTGAGAAGTTCCTCACCTCTTTTGTTGATTTGGAAGAATTTATGTAAAATGAGTCTTTGTTTGCCTATAGGTTTGGTAGAAATTCTTTGTAAAATCTGTCGTCTTATCACTTTTTTGTTTTTGTTTTTACTTTAATTACTTTTGAATTGTGCTATAACTGTTAATCTATTCAGATTTTTAAATTTTGGGGTCAAATTTGTCATTTATAATTTCTTATAAGAGCATTCATTTTATTTAGATTTGCAAATTTGTTGATAAGGAGTTTTATATAAAATACTCTTTGAAAATTTCTGTTTTCCCCAATCCTATAGTTGTGTCCACTTTTACTACTTTTATTGCATATTATGCTGTCTCTTTTTCTTGGCCAGAAAGATTTAATTGTTTCAACTGTCTTTAAAAACAAAATGATTTTGGGTTCTTTTTAAGTCTACTAGGTTTATATTAATTATATATTTCTTTATTTTCTCCTATGTTCTTTGGATTTATTTTACTTTTTCTGCTTCCTTGAGGTGTATCTTTTATTAGTTAATTTTCAATCTCATTTTCTAATCTAAACAACAGGCTTTTACACATCCTCCCAGCCCCACCCCCCTCATTATGGCTCTATTCTACAGGTTTAAAAAATAGAACTCTCATTATTGCTTCTTTCTTTCTTTCTTTTTTTTTTTTAAAGATTCATTTATTTATTTGAAAGAGAGACAGAGCAAATGGGGGGGGCAGCGGGAGAGTAGCAGACTCCCTGAGCATAGAGCCCGATGTGGGGCTCAATCCTATGACCCTGAGATCACAACCTGAGCTGAAGCCAAGTGTTGATCCCCCAACCAACTGTGCCACCTAGGTGCCCCCCACCCTGCTTTTTTTTTTAGGATTTATTCATTATTGCTTATTTCTAAATAATTTATAAATTCCATTTTGATTTTCTCTTTAGCTCAGGAATGACTTTTAAAAAGTATTTTTAAAAATCTACAAGTACATAGGTTTTTTGGGGGTGGTGTCAAATATCTTTTTATTGTTCCAGAGAATGTAGTTTGCATTATATCTGCTCTTTGAAATTTGTTGAGATTTCTTGTGGCCTAATGTTTTAAACATTAGAAAAATTGTGAATCTCTGAAAAAGATTCTGTAACATCAAGCTTTTTTTTTTTTTTTTTAAGATTTTATTTATTTGACAGAGAGAGACACAGTGAGAGAGGGACCACAAGCAGGGGGAGTGGGAGAGGGAAAAGCAGGCTTCCCGCGGAGCAGGGAGCCCGATGTGGGGCTCGATCCCAGGACCCTGGGATCATGACCCGAACTGAAGGCAGACGCTTAATGACTGAGCCACCCAGGCACCCCAACATCAAGCTTTTTATTGTTATTTAGATCTTCTATTTCTTCCCCCCCCCACCCCGCAATCCCTCAATTTCTGAGAACAGTAATAATATCTTACGGTGTCTATGGTTTTGTCCATGTTTCTTTATTTCTTCCAATTTTTGCTGTATCTGTTTCTGAGTCATTAGATTTATGGCATATACACATTTTGTTTAAGTGAAACTTTATTAATATAAAATATCCCTCTATGTTTCAGTTAATGCTTTCTAATAACTTTGTTTCTATTTTTGTCTAACAGTAACCTATGTTTGCTTTATTTTGATTAACTTTTCTTACCATATATTTTCCACTGCTTTATTCTCAACAGTGTTGTTTAATTTTCAGTTTGTCTCTTATAAATGGCATATAACTAGATTTGTGACTCAGTCTAAGTGCTTCTATCTTTTAATAGGAAATTTATCTAGTTTACACTTATGACATCTGCTAAAGCTGGACTTACTCTGCCTTCTCATTTTATGTTTTATATTTAATTTGCTTCTTTGTTGTCATTGGTTTGCACTTGGGTTTGTTTGTTTAATTTTGTTCTGCCTTATATTTTCTCCCCTTTTGTGAGATTGGTTGAGTTGTGATTTTTTTTTGCCAGGAAGGAAGGTTCGTTTTTTTTCTATTCCAGTAGTTTGAAAATTATTTGTTCCATTCTATTTTTTACAGTAGATTACCTTTACATTTTAAATAAACATATCTAAAACTAGTTTTCTTATCAAAATGTAGAGTTAATATCTATCTCATCTCACAAATAAGTCAAGGCCTTAATATGCTTTATTTCTCTCCCATACCAGTTCTACCTTTTCTTTTTTTTTTTTCTTTTTTTTTTTTTTGATTTATTTGAGAGAGAGAGAGAATGAGACACAGAGAGCACGAGAGGGAGGAGGGTCAGAGGGAGAAGCAGACTCCCTGCCGAGCAGGGAGCCCGATGCGGGACTCGATCCCGGGACTCCAGGATCATGACCTGAGCTGAAGGCAGTCGCTTAACCAACTGAGCCACCCAGGCGCCCCCCAGTTCTACCTTTTCTGATTATTGTGTTTGGATTTCTTTTTTTTTTTCCCAAAGATTTTATTTATTTATTTGACAGAGAGAGAGACACAGCGAGAGAGGGAACACAAGCAGGGGGAGTGGGAGAGGGAGAAGCAGACTTCCCGCGGAGCAGGGAGCCCGATGCGGGGCTTGACCCCAGGACCTGGAATCATGACCTGAGCCGAAGGCAGACACCCAACGACTGAGCCACCCAGGCGCCCCAGTGTTTGGATTTCTTTATAACATTTTACAATATTATGTGACAGCCTGCATAAATATTTAGACTAAATTATAAGATTTATTATTTTTCTTTGCTTACCACAGCATCTTTCATTCTTTATCTTTTTCATTTACTCATTAGTTCCTTTGCTGGATTATATCCTCAAATAATTATTTCAAAGTCCATTTGAGGTAAATTTTTGGAATCTTTGTATCTTAAAAGTGTCTTTATTTTTCCTTTCCTCCTCAATATTTGTTTAAATGAATGAAGAAACATTGATTCAAAAAATAGTTTCCCAGGGGCACCTGGGTGACTCAGTAGGTTAAACGTTTGACTCTTGATCTCAGTTCAGGTCTTGATCTCAGGGTTGTGAGTTCAAGCCCTGCATTGGGCTCCACGCTGGGTGTGGAGTCTACTTAAAAAAAAAAAAAGTTTCCGGGACACCTGGGTGGTTGGTTGGTTGGTTAAGCATCTGCCTTCAGTTTAGATCCTGATCCCAGCGTCCTGGGATCGAGTCCCACATTGGGCTCCTTGCTCAGCGGGGAGACTGCTTCTCCCTCTGCCTGCCTCTCTCTCTCTCTCTCTCTCTCATTCTCTCTGACAAATAAATAAATAAAATCTTAAAAAAAAAAGTTTCCCTCAGAACTTATTGCGCATTTGACTTCTTGAATCCATGATGTTAATGAAAAGTCTGACCCAGATGTGATTACTAAATTTTTGTAAATTGCTAATTTTTCCCCCTTGGATAGCTATTAGGAGTTCTCTTAACTTTAAATAAAATTCCACAATGTGTCTATCTGTGAGTTTTGACTTTTTAAACATTCTTCTTACTCAGGACTCTTGTCCTGAGGATTCTTGGAGGACACTTCTAACTTGCTTATTTCACATTGGCTCTGCCTTCAACTAGATCCAGACCCAACCAATTATCAACTCCTCTACTGCTATGATCCTTGTTCAGGCCACCGTCATGTCTCCCTGGGATTATAGAGAGCCTCCCGCCAAGCCACAGGCCTCTCTGCTTCCACCCTTCACCCTGTGAAAACTCTGTCACCCTTACCGCTCTGTAGCAGCCAGAGCGGTCTTTTAAAAATTCTCTGTACAAGATTCCTCAATGACTTCCCATTACACTCAGAGGAAAAATGAAGGTCTGCACCATCCTGCATGCTATCTGACTTCCTCTCTCCTCCCATTCTTCTTTAGGCACAGGGGCCTCCTTACTATTCTTCCTTGGGTTTCAGCAGGAGACAAATATGTATTCGTAGTTACCAACCTGTCCTTGATTTTTTTTTTTATTATTATTAGGTTAGTCACCATACATTACCTCATTAGTTTTTGATGTAGTGTTCCATGATTCATTGTTTGCATACAACACCCAGTGCTCCACCCTCCTCAATACCCATCACCAGGCTAACCCATCCCCCCACCCCCTCCCCTCTAGAACCCTCAGTTTGTTTCTCAGAGTCCATAGTCTCTCATGGTTCGTCTCCCTCTCCGATTTCCCCCCCTTCATTTTTCCCTTCCTACTATCTTCTTTTTTTTTTTAACATATAATGTATTATTTGTTTCAGAGGTACAGGTCTGTGATTCAACAGTCTTACACAATTCACAGCGCTCACCATAGCACCATAGCCTGTCTTTGATTTTTTTAAAAAATAGTCCTTTACATAATGGCATGGTCTGTCAGCAGAGACACGAGGGTTAATTGAAGATGGCAGGGGTGGGGTGGGGGGCATTTGCAGTCTGTTGCCATGTTAACTTTTTCTGTGTGTAGTAAGGTACATACAAAATTAGAAAATGTGGACACCAGACCCTTGAGTCCAGTTCTGTGGATTAAGTTGAAGGAACCAGAACCTCAGCCTCACAGGCAGGCAGGGTCTATGGGGGGTGGGGCTGCCCAGTCCAACTTCTGACTCCCACTCCAAGTCACATTGCAGCGCCCTGTTTAGGCCAGTCATCCCTGGACGTTACGTTAGAGAAAGAATGGACTCTGTAGTTGCTTAGAACAGGTCTCAAATCCTGCTTCTTCCCCCCGAGTAGCTGTCTGACTGTAGATGGGTTCATTTTACGTTCACTCCTTCAGTAGATACTTACTGAGTGTCAGGCCCTGTTTTAGAAGCCGGGGATATATGAGGGAACAAAACACAAATATCTCTTCCCCCACATGGCTTGAAATCTGTTGGGAGAGCTTTCATTCTAGTGATAAGTTCTCTATGGTCTCTGAACGTCAGTGTTTTCATCTACAAAATGAGGCTATATATAAGGTCATCTACTTAATACGAACGTTGTAGAACTAGAATAGTCCCAGTACCCGGCACCTGGAGGTTCTGAATGCATTTCAGTTCTCTTCATTCTGCTTTCCCCTACAACACTTCTTTCTAGCACTTACCATTATAGTGCTCTGTAAACTAACCCGCTGTCTGATACGTAACAAGCAACAGACTGAACTGAATGCCAGTGTCTAGGTAATTTTCTGAGGATACGTAGATACTTTCGTCAGAAGACACTGGCACTCTTTGTAGTGGCTTCTGTGCTCCATCCTTGAAGATCATGGGGGAGATTTATTGGGGGGGGAGAGGGAGTTTTAGGAAATTTTGTAAAGAGCTTCTGTTACCTTCGAAATCTCTTTTCAGTACCGTATTGTGAAGACTTGATTACTCCTCTAACATTTTTTCCTGATTCCCTTTTTGGGGGTTGAGACCATGTGAGCATTGTACCTGTTCTATTATGCATGTGATTTCCCTGTGCCATGTTGCTTTTGTGACTTGTATTTTTAACATTATGAATATTTTACGTATTCCGCTTTATGAGAAAACGCAAGAAAGCACAGACTCTCCTAAAAAAGGCATGTCATGGAATTGGCTGTCGTGGAAGGGGCCTGTTGTACCCCCGGAATCCATCATGGCTTAGGATCTCGGGCAGCTAGGCGAACACATCTTAAAAAACAGCTCTGGGAATGGTGATATAATATGGAATAATGGAGTTGAAATTTTGTGCTAAGTAATGTTTTGAAACTAGATGCCATGTTGCCCGTGTGTTCCTAAATTGACAGGCATTGGGCAACATTCCATAATGTCTCTAGTTTCTGTCTTAACTGAGCTGGCTGGGAACACATCAAAAGTTACAGCTTCAAATTGTATGTGCTGCTTGCCATCCCGCGGGTATGACAGAGGCACTTTCATTACTTTGCGTAGCTTATAACTCTGCTTTGAAATTACCTCTTTGAGTTGACATTTCTCTTAGGTATAATCCACCCTAAGATTAAATTTGGTTAGCCCCTTCATAGTTCAGAATTTAAACTAGTTAAAAACCTTTATGCACTTCTTTATATTCAAGATAACATAGGCCTTGTTAATTTCAACCTTAAGAACTCCTCAGAGATTTTGTAGGGAATTTAGCAATAAATTCAGAAAACAATTTTGGTTATAATATGCGGTATTTTCATGAATAAAAATATGGCACTTCTGAGATATTCCAAAAGGAATCTGATTTAGTGCCTGGAGTTTAGAGTCATTTTCTCAACTGTGGACCTTACAAGGGCAGTTCAGTGGGAGTCCGTTTTCTGTGTACCCATTGTGGATAAATGTAAAGGGCGTCCTGCATCCAAACACCTGCTTCTCTCTTTCAGGCAACCTTTCTTACATACTACCTCGTCCAGTAGGTCTACCAAGCAGTGGTTCTCAAAACTTGCAGAGTTAAAGGAATCACCTGGGTAGCTTTAAAAAATTTACATTCTCAGATTCCAGCCACAGAGAACCTGAATTGGTAGGTAAAGGAGATAGGACGCTGGCCACAGGACATCTCTTTTGGGCCCCTGTCCTGTCCTTAACAGATTGGTGACCCCACCGATCTACCCACGATATGCAGTGTATAGAGCAACCCTTAAAACAGCAGCAGAACAATGTGCATAGATTGGGAGGAGAAAGAGGCCACATGAGGCCACAGCCACAGCTGGAGGCGGAATCAGAGCCTTTATAAGAATACCCAAATGCTGAGCTGGAGACAAATGCATAGGCCATTCCACAAACTTTCAAACCAGTTTCTGGCTTAAAACGCTCTTCTTTCCCCAGATCTGGCGTGCGCGCGTGTGTGTGTTGGGCGGGATTCTCTCTTCCTTTCTTTAGTTTATTATACCAGTTAAATAGAAAATGAGAGAGAGAGAGATACAGGCAAAGATAGAGATATGGGCACTTCTGCAAAGTCCAAGACAGAAAAGAAAGACATTTAGTAGTAAACAAGAGAACACTTCTTGAAAAAAAAACATGTGGAGTAGTTCCTGGTGGGTGGGGAATAACAGTATTTTTTTCTCAGATCTTTTGGAGACAACTTAGTACATTTGTATTTCAGTTTCCTAAGTGAATGGCTTTATTTATAAAGATTGAAAGCATCACCATCGAAGATGATCGGTCATTTAAAAGTCTTTCTCGTAAAGGGAACCCCCTGTTGTTCATTCTAAGTTAAGCCAAGGAAGTCCTGAATAATCATCATTGATTCAACAAATATTTATTGATGATAAATAAATATGTAAGCCTCATGGGGCTTACAACGTGAAGGGGGTACAGATAACTAAAGACAGTGACATCTCTAGATGGCAAGTGCTGTGATGGGGAGCCACAGAAGACAGGGAGCACCAGAGCCACGTGATTCACCCAATCTTGGGGAGTGAGGGAAGGCTTCAGGAGGACAGGAGATCTCAAGTTGCATTGTGAAGGGGGAAAAGGAACTAACCAAAAGTGGCCAAGGAATTGAATGTGCTAAGGCCTAGGTATAAGAAAGCATGACCCTTATCTGGAGACCTGAGCATGGTCCTCGATGCCCACGCTAACTACAGCTGGCCAGTGATGGGGCTGGGGACTTAAGTGGTGGCCAGATCATGAAGGACCTTATCCATCACATGAAGAAGTTCGAAAGTTATATTTGGGCTACCTATTTCCTATGTAGCTTTTATATTTAGCCGCTTTTGTCTTCTTTCCATCACAGACATCACAATAACATAAGAAGTATTGCCATTCTGTTTGTTACAAATAACTAGGAACGTTCGAAAGTGGCACGTGTATGTAAGAGGGTTAACATGGAAGGCTTTCGTCCACAGGAAGTCTTGCTTTCAAGGTTGGCCCTTGGCTGGTCAAGTCTCCCACACTGATAGAAAACTTTCCCTAACTAATAAGGTTGGCTCACTATATCTAGACTATGCAAACAGTGTGGTTTATGCTGGAATTTTGGTACATGCTAGCTGACCAACTCCCAGTGAAACCCTTCAGTGCTGTCTCTAATGGGCTTCTCTAGGCAGAAACATCACACACATGTTGCTGCATTTTCATAGGTGGGGGAAGAATGTGCTCTGACCCTTCACGAGAGGGAGAACACACAAGAAAGCTGCAGTTGGATTCCTCCAGGCCCCACCTATCTCTCCCTGTTATGATCCACTGTATATCCTTACTGCATCGCTGTGATAAAACTTAGCCATAAGTACAACTCTATGCTAAGTCCCATGAGCCCTTCCAGTGAATTTCCTAGCATAGAGGAGGTGAGGATCACCAACACACCTGCTGTGACTGTTTACCTATACATATTTATTGGATGAGGACAAGAAGTGAGCTATCTAATGGTAGAAGTACCAGTTTCCTTATTTTGTTTTTGTATATATATATTTAAAATCCAAACTCTTCTAACCCAGTTTGATCTCTCATCATTATTTCTTAAATTCTCAAACTTGGCTCTGAGTTACTTTTAACTTTTACTTTCAAATGACAAAAATGTGTTAGCTTTTTTTTTTTTTAAGTCAATTATCATTTTTATTTATTTATTTATTTTTTTATTCTTATGTTAATCCCCATACATTACATCATTAGTTTTAGAAAAAATGTGTTAGCTTTTAAGAGAGTCAAAGAAAGCTACTGGCTCTAAGGGCAATTTTTTTTTATTAAAGATTTTATTTATTTATTTGACAGAGAGAGAGACAGCGAGAGAGGGAACACAAGCAGGGGGAGTGGGAGAGGGTGAAGCAGGCTTCCCGCAGAGCGAGGAGCCCGATGCGGGGCTCGATCCCAGGACCCTGGGATCATGACCCGAGCCGAAGGCAGACGCTTAATGACTGAACCACCCAGGCGCCCCAGTCTAAGGGCAATTTTTAATCAACAGATCCAGAAAGGATTTGAAGTCCTTGGAATATTTATAGTGTCCCAAGGTGACTTTGTTTTTTTTTCCTTTTTCTTTTAACAGGTGGGGATTTACTTGATTGTGCAACTTCTGGTGTACTCACAGTCAGCTCCAGTATTATGGTGCTACACCATAATAGCCTCTCTGGCCATGTTAAAGATGCATTAGTATTTACAGAATAATATCCATGCACCAGATACTTTTCTATATCTTTTATTGGGAAATTCTATGAAGTCTTACTTGAAAAGAATTACTTTTTAAACAATTAAAAGAAATCCTGAAGGAACTTATGGCCAACCAGGAGATCCTTGGATTTCTTTCTTTTCTTTCTTTCTTTCTTTCTTTCTTTCTTTCTTTCTTTTCTTTCTTTCTTTCTTTCTTTCTTTCTTTCTCTCTTTCTTTTTCTTTCTTTCTTTCTTTCTTTCTTTTTTTTAAAGATTTTATTTATTTATTTGACAGAGAGAGACACAGCAAGAGAGGGAACACAAGCAGGGGGAGTGGGAGAGGGAGAAGCAGGCTTCCCGCTGAGCAGGGAGCCCAATGCCGGGTCCATCCCAGGACCCTGGGATCATGACCTGAGCCAAAGGCAGACGCTTAATGACTGAGCCACGCAGGCGCCCAAAATCCTTGGATTTCTTACAGGCTTTATCTTCAATTGGGTAAATTCCTTGGAGCTCTGCCCTCTCTCATGAAGTAACTGGCAGTGGTCTGCGACTCGGTTGAGCTGTCCCCCCTTTGACAGGCTTTCTGTTTCCTTTCCATCATCTTTGTCTCCCTTTGGACTGGGGTAGGACTGTCAACATGGTGGGCGTAGGGCTCCCTGCTTTTTATTTGACCTTCATAGAAGCCTTTTCCGGGGCTCAGTAGGTAAAGAATGCTATTTCCTCAGCGTAACTGGGCTTGTTATTGATCTTTATTTCTCGTCTAATTAGAGAGGATTTACAGTTCATAAATGGACTCTAATATAGAAGGTCCCTGGAGTTAGTATATGGCAACGCTGTGACTTCCCAGCAACGTGCACTTTTACAAGAGTAGTTTTCTCCATAAGGCTCTTTACGCTGTGCCTGCTCCCACTTTATTGCCTTTCTGTCCTTCATTTTTCTCCTTTATCCTCTCACTTGTCAGGTTGTCAGACTTCTCCCCTCAGTTGGCCATAAATACTTAATACTTAACTGCATTTACAGAATGAAGTTTTATATTTATTGTTCATAATTTCTAAGGCAAATGAAACATTTTTATTGTATTTCTCTGTTTACAGTAACTTCATGGGAATGTTTCTTATTGATGGGGGTCTAGATTTTTGTTGTTGTTGTTATGTTTGAGCAGGGGGATAGTTTTATTTGTTTGACTTGGTTTTGCCCTTCTGATCCAATAGCTTTAATGGGAAGTGGATTTTCTATTGCTGGTGTAAGTCTACTTAGCATCAGTTGCCAACAAAAATTCAGTTCTAATCAAAGGGTAGGTGATTTATGTAGCCCTTTGTATTTAAAGGCCTGCTTAATGAGGTATGTGAGTGTTGCAAGATTTGCTGGTGCATCCTCTACAGTGTGCCCTCTGATATTTTCTATTCTAGTTTTCCAGAGAGATGGTCATTCAGAGCCTACACATCTGTTCTGTATTTTGAACCTTGGATGAGAATATTCATTCAGGCCAAAAGAGTTAAAACAAAACACCTATGTTATTGCCTCTACAGACCCAGGTAACTCACCTTCTTTCAGTTAACTTCATAGAGTTTTTATTTATAAAATCAATATGCCCCTCTCCCTCAAATTGTCAAAATGATTTGATAGTAAGAATTTTTTTTATAATTTGATAGTAAGGTTTTTACTATTGTAAATAAAATTCAGACTGCTTCTGAAAGGTTTGCTGAAGAGTAATCATGTGTAACAAATATTTGGCCATAATAGCAACACACTGCCGTGAACACTCTGAAGTTAAAGAATCATTCCAAGGAGGAATTTATTTTTCACTCCACTGAATCTTAGGTGCTTTGATTGCGATAAGTTCCATTAAACAAATCACAATTCTGGGGCGCCTGGGTGGCTCAGTCTTTAGGCGTCTGCCTTCGGCTCAGGTCATGATCCCAGGGCCCTGGGATCGAGCCCCGCATCAGGCTCCCTGCTCCGCGGGAAGCCTGCTTCTCCCTCTCCCACTCCCCCTGCTTGTGTTCCCTCTCTCGCTGTCTCTTCCTCTGTCAAATAAATAAATAAAATCTTAAAACAAACAAAAAAAACCATCACAATTCACTTATGTGTTCTGTTTACACAAGATATTTGAACTATTAAATCATACATATATGTGTAGGTTTATTTTATGTGTAGAATGAACATATTTACAAACACAAATTTGGTTCACTTATATTTTAGCATGAAATTTTTTATTATACCATAATAAGTCTAGTGAACATACATAACCACATATAGTTATAAATTTTTCTTGTGATGAGAACTTTTAAGATCTACTCTCATAGCAACTTTCAAATACGTAATACAGTATTGTTAACTGTGCTGTACATTACATACCCATGACTTAATTATTTTATAACCGGAAGTTTGTACCAGCATAAACTTTTTTTAAGCTGACATTTGCATATTATAAAATTCATCTTGCCCAACTGTACATGCAGTCAGACCAGTCTGTGTGTATGTGTGTGTATGTGGTTTCTGGATGGTAATTCATTTACTCACCAAAACATTCATCAGAGTCTTCTATGAGTCCTAAGATTGTGCTAGGTTCAAAGCATAAAAAAGATAAGATTAGTTTTGGTTTTGAGGAGCTTAATATCTACTGAGAGAAACATTTAATGCTTGTATGCTGTCTATATATACGCCTTTTTGCATGCATTGTTATGTTTGACTTTTGCAGTGACACTGTGGGTCATGTTTAATTATCACCATTTCAGAGATAAGGAAATGTCACAACTGGACAAGAGTTCAAATATTCTGGCTTCAGATTCTTTACCAATTCACATTCACTGCTCTTTCCCCTATACCACACTAACTTTTTATAATAGACCTACATTTGTTATGTTGCTTTTTTTCATGAAAAAGTAGTAGCTTTCCTGGGGCCTTGCAATCACTCATATCAATATTAATATTAAAGTTATAGATCTCTTTATCATATGCCCTGAATAAGTCTAGTTATCATCTGTCACCATACAAAGTTATTACAATATTTTGACTGTATTCCCTATGGTATACATTACATGCTCACGACTTATTTATTTTATAACTGGAAGCTTGTCCCTCTTAATCCCTGTCACTTGTTTTGCCTGCCCCCAACCTGTCCCTTCTCTGGTCATCAACATTTTGTTTATTGTATCAGTGACTCTGTTTCTGTTTTCTCTTGTTCATTTGTTTTTTAGATTTCACATATAAATGAAATTACATGGTTTTTGTCTTTCTTTGTCTGACTTATTTTACTTAGTCTAATACCCTGTAGGTCCATCCATGTTTTTACAAATGGCAAGATTTCATTCTTTTTTTTATGGCTGAATAATATTCCATTTGTGTGTGTGTGTGTATGTGTGTGTGTAGGTATATGCGTACATACACATATGCACATACACACCCCCCACATCTGTTTTATCCTTTCATCTGTTGATGGACACAGGTTGCTTCCATATCTTGACTGTTGTAAATAATGCTACAGTGAACACAGGGGTGCATATATCTCTTTGAAATGGTGTTTTCGTTTTCTTCAGATAAGTACCCAGAAGAGGAATTGCTGAGTTGTATGGTATTCTTTCTTAATTTTTTTTTTAAAGACTTTATTTATTTGACAGAGAGACACAGCGAGAGAGGGAACACAAGCAGGGGGAGTGGGAGAGGGAGAAGCAGGCTTCCCGCTGAGCAGGGAGCCCGATGCGGGGCTCGATCCCAGGACCCTGGGATCCTGACCTGAGCCGAAGGCAGACGCTTAACGACTGAGCCACCCAGGCACCCCTCTTTCTTAAATTTTTTGAGGAACCTCCATACTGTTTTGCACAGTGGCTGTACCATTTTACATTCCCACCAACAGTGTATAAGGGTTCTTTTTCTCCACATCTTTGCCAATACTCATTATTTTTTGTCTTTTTGATGGTAGCCAGTTGGACAGGTGTGAGGTGATATCTCATTGTGGTTTTTATTTTCATTTCACTGGTGAGTAGTGATATTGAACATCTTTTCATGTGTTTGTGGGCCATCTGTATGTCTTCTTTGGAAAATTGTCTATTAAAGTGCTTCACCCATTTTCAAATCAGGTTATTTTTTTGTTTTGTTTTGTTTTTTGATACTAAGTTGTATAAGTTCTTTACATATTTTGGATATTAACTTGTTATTCATTGTTTGATTTGCAAATATCTTTTCCCATTCAGTAGGTTGCCTTTTCATTTTCTTCATGGCTTCCTTAGCTGTACAAAAACTTTTTAGTTTGATATAAACCCATTTATTAACTTTAACTTTTGTTGCCCTTGCTTGTTGAGACTGTTCTAAAATAATATTGCTAATACCAATGCCAAAGAGCTTACCATCTATGTTTTCTTCTAGGAGTTTCATGGTTTCAGGTTTTAGGGTCAAGTCTTTAATCCATTTTGAATTTATGTTTGTATACGGTATAAGATGGTGATCCAGTTCGTTCTTTCACATGTAGCTGTCCAGTTTTCCCAACACCATTTATTGAAGAGATTGTATTTTCCCCATTGTATGTTCTTGCCTCCTTTATCATAGATTAATTGACCATATATGTATGAGTTTATTTCTGGGCTCTCTATTCCTTTCCATTGATCTGTGTGTCTGTTTTCATACCAGAACCATACTATTCTGATTATCATAGCTTTGCAGTATATTTGAAATCTGGAAGCATGACCTCCAGCTTGGTTTTTTCCCCTCAAAATTGCTTTGGCTATTTGGGGTGGTTCCATTCAAATTTTAGGATTCTTTGTTCTAGTTTTGTGAAGAATGTCATTGGTATTTTTATTTTGATGAGGATTGCATTGAATGTGTAGATTGCTTTGTGTGGTATGAACATTTTAATGATATTAATTCTTCCAGTCTATGACATTGAGATATCTTTCCATTTATTTTTGTCTTCTCCAGTTTCTTTCATCAGTGCCTTATTGTTTAAATTTATTTCTGGGTATTTTATTCTTTTTGGTGCAGTTGTAAATGGAATTGTTTGCTTAATTTCTCTTTCCGATAGCTCATTATTAGCATATAGGAATGCAGCCAACTTCTTTGTTTAATTAATTAATTTTAGACTGTTATATTAGTTTCAGGTGTACAATATAGCAATTCAACACTTCCATACATCACCCAGTGCTCATCACAAGAAGTGCACTCCTTAATCCCCATCACATATTTAACCCAACTCCCCCCCTACCCTGGTAACCATCAGTTCTCTATGGTTAAGAGTCTATTTCTTTGTTTCTCTCTCTTTCTCCCTCTTTTTCCCTTTGAAACACAGCCAATTTCTGTATGTTAATTTTGTATCTTGAGGCTTTACCGAATTCATATATTAGTTCTAATAGTCTTTTGGTGATCTCTTTACGTTTTTTTATATGTAGTATGTTATCTGTAAATAGTGACAGTTTTACTTTTTTCTCTCTAATATGGATGTCTTTATTTCTTTTCCTTGCCTAATTGCTGTGGCTAGGACTTCCAGTACTATGTTAAGTAAAAGTGGTGGTGAGAGTGGGCATCTTTGTCTTGTTCCTAATCTTATAGGGAAAGATGTTACCTTTTCACCATTAACTATGAGGTTGCCTGTGGGTTTGTCCTATTTTTATGTTGAGGTATGTTTCTTCCCACTTTGTTGAGAATTTTTATTGTAAATAGATGTTGAATTTTGTCAGATGCTTTTTTCTGTACCTATTGAGGTGATCATCTGATTTTTATCCTTTGTTTTATTAACATGGTGTATTACATTGATTGAATTGTGGATATTGAACCATCCTTGCATCCCTGGCATAAATCCCACTTGATCATGGTATATGATCCTTTGATGTATTTTTGAATTTGGTTTGCTGATATTTTGTTGAGGACTTTTGCATCTATGTTCAACAGCGATATACTGGCCTGCAATTTTCTTTTTTGGTGGTGTTTTTTTGTCTGGTTTTGGTATCAGAGTAATACTGGCCTCACAAAATGAGTTTGGAAGCATTCCTTCCTTTTCAATTTCTTGGAATAATTTGAGAAAGATAGGTACTAACTCTAAATGTTTGGTAGAATTCACCTGGGAAGCTGTCTGGTCCTGGACTTCTGTTTTTTAGAGTTTTAAAATTATTGATTTAATTTCATTACTTGTAATCTGTTCAGATTTTCTGTTCTTTATGATTCAGTCTGGAAGTTTGTGGGTTTCTAGAAATTTATTTTTACTAGGTTTTCCAACTTATTGGCATATAATTGTGTGTTGTAGTCTCTTCTGATCCTTTGTATTTCTGTTGTATCAGTGATAACTTCTCAATTTTCATTTCTGATTTTATTTATTTGGATCCTCTTTCTCTCCCTTTTCCTCTCTCTCTTTTTGACGTCTGGCTAGAGGTTTATTGATTTTGTTTATCTTTTCAAAAAAACTTTTTAGTTTAATTGATCTTTTCCATTGTTTTTTTAAATCTCTATTTCAGTTATTTCCACCCTGATCTTCATTATTTCCTTCCTTACACTAACTTGGGTTTCATTTGTTCTTTTTTTTCTAGTTACGTTAGGTGTATAGTTGGATTGTTTATTTGGGATTTTTTTTGTTTCTTGAGGTAGTCCTGTATCACTGTGAACTTCCCCCTTACAACTACATTTGGTGCATTCCATAGATTTTGTCGAGTTGAGTTTTCATTTTTATTTGTCCTAAGGTATTTTAAAACTTCCTCTCTGATTTCTTCATTGAACCAAATTTTTGTGTGTTTTCTTTTTGTAATTAATTTCTGGTTAATACCCTTATGATCAGAAAAGATGCTTGATATAATTTGAGTCTTCTTGAATTTATTGAGACTTGTTTTGTGGCCTAAAATGTGATCAGTCCTGGAGAATGTTCTATGTGCAGTTGAAAAGAATGTGTATTCTTCTCTTTGGGATGAGATGTTCTTTGTATATTATTAAGTCCATCTGGTCTAATATGTCATTTAAGACCAATGTTTACTAACCGATTTTCTGTATGATGATCTATCCATCGATGTAAGTGGGGTATTAAAGTCTTCTATTATTATTGTATTGCTGTCAATTTCTCCCTTTATTTCTATTAATATTTGCTTTTATATATTTAGGTGCAGCTGTGTTGGGTGCTTAAATATTTACAAATGTTATATCCTCTTCTTAGGTTGACCCCCTTTATTACTATGTAAAGACCTTCCTTGTCTTGTGTTACAGCCTTTGTTTAAAAGTCTATTTTTCTGACATGAGTATTGTAGTCCAGTTTTCTTTTTGTTTCCATTTGCATGGTATATCTTTTACCATCCCTTCACTTTCAGTTTGTATCTGTCTTTTGGTCTGAAATGAGTCTCTTGTAGGCAGCATTTAGATGTTTTTGTTTGTTTGTTTGTTTTTTGTTTTATCTTTTCAGTCACTCTGTCTTTTGATTGGAGCATTTAGTCCATTAACATTTAAAGCGATTATTGATAGGTATGTACTTATTGCCATTTTATTAGTTGTTTTCTGGTTATTTTTGTAATTCTTCTCTGTTCTTTCCTCTTTCTCTTGCTCTCTTCCCTTGTGGTTTGATGATTTTCTTTAGTGTTATGTTTTGGTTCCTTTATCTTTATTTTTTGTGTCTCTATTGCAGGTTTTATGGTTACCATAAGCCATCTATATATATATATATATATACATATATATATATATATATACACACACACATTGGTTTATATACGTAGCTATTTCAAGATGATGGTCACTTCAATTTGAATGCATTCTATAAGCACTTCATTTCTACCCGCCTCCCATGTTTTGTTTTGATAGCATATTTTATATCTTTTTATTTTGTGTATCCCCTTAACTACTTTTTATTTTGTGTATCCCCTTAACTACTTCTTGTAGTTATAGTTGATTTTACTATTTTTGTCTTTTAACCTTCATACTGTTTTTTTAAAGTGGCTAATCCACTGCCTTACTATATATTTGCCTTTACCAATGAGATTTTTTTCTTACATATATTTTCTTATTTCAAGTTATGGTCTTTTCTTTTTACACTTAAGGAAAACCCTTTAACATTTCAACACTTTGTCTCTCCTTCAATTATGAATTATAACCTTGCCAGGTAGAGTGTTCTTGGTTGTAGGTTTTTTCCTTTTAGCACTTTAAATATATCCTGCCACTCTCTTCTGGCATGCGAAGTTTCTCCTGAAAAATCAGCTGATAGCCTTATGGGATGTCCCTTGTATGTGACTGTTTTTCTTTTGTGGCCTTTAATATTCTCTCTTTGTCTTTAAATTTTGCCATGTTAGTTATCTGTCTTGCTGTGAATCGCTTTTGGTTCATCTTGCAAGGGACTCTCTGTGCTTTCTTCCCCAGGTTATGGAAGTTTTCAGCCATTATTTTTTCAAATAATTTTCTGTTCCTTTCTCTTTTCCTTCTGGGCCTCCTGTAATGTGAATGTTAGTAAACTTGATATTGTCCCAGAGGTTTTTAAAATTATCCTCATTTTTAAAAGTTCTTTTTTCTTTTTGCTGTACTGATTGGGTGGTTTCTACTATTTTGTCTTTCAGTTTGTTGATCCATTCTTCTGTATCATTTAGTCTGCTGTTGACTTCCCTTTAGTGTATTTTTTCATTGCAGTTATTATATTCTTCAACTCCGATTGGTTCTTTCTTATATTTTCTTATGTTTCTTATATTTTCCAACTCTTTGTTGAAATTCCCACTGTGTGTCTCTTGAGTTCAGTGAGCATCTTTATGACCATTACTTTGAATTCTTGATCGGATAAATTACTTATCTCTGTTTTATTAGAGTTTTTTTCCTGGAGTTTTATCTTGTTCTTTCATTTGGAATGTACTCCTTTGTCTCCTCATTTTGTTTGACTTTCTGTGTTTATTTCTATGAATTATATGGAACAGTTATCTCTCCAGGTTTTGAAGTAGTGGCCTTGTGTAGGTGTGGCTTTGAAAGGCCAGCTGGAAGGCTGTGGGCTGGGGTGTGCCATGCCAGGGCTGCCTTGGCAGGGTGGTTGGATCAGGCAAAGGCTGGGCAGGTCCCAGAGCATGTTGGAGCTGCCTTGGGGCCCATGGCTGAAGCTGGTATGGGCCAGGGGCCTGGGACACACACCCTAGTAGGCTGGCTAGAGTACCTGAATCCTGCTTCTATTTGTGCTATCCAGGTGGAGGGGTGCTCATCCAGGTACCTATGACCTTGGAGAGGTACCAGGAGTTTCCACCCATTTGGTAGATGCTCTAAGGTTTGTAAGCGGATTTCCTTCACTTTTAGTCTTGTTGCCCTTTAAACTGTTCTTTTTTCACTGTGCCACAGGGTGAGTGAGTCTGTGCACTGGCCTGTCAGTGATATCCCTCCCTGCTGCAGGTTGCCACATGGGGGGGTGGGATTCCCATTGTCACTGTCTCTCTTTCTCTAACCTTTGTCTATGGTCCCTCTAGTGTTTGTTGTGCAGAAGCTGTTTCAGTCAGCTGTCAGTTCTTCTTCAGGAGAAATTGCTTTATATGTAGGTATAGATTCAGTGTATCCATGGGAGGAGGTGATCAGGGTCTTCCTATACTACCATCTTGGACTGTCTCCCTGCTTTACTTTTGATTTCTGATTATACTGCAGATCATAGTTGAAAAGTGAAGTATATCATGCCCGAGACTTTCTTTATAAATCTTCTACTTGTTTCCCAGTTCATATCAAAGTGATGCGTCCTTTCCATCAGTCTTATTCTTCTGGAAAGTACCAAGGGTCTCCTGGATCAATCAATAGAGCTGATCTTTTCAAATTAAATTATTTCTCTCCTAGTAAGTTTGGGTAAAAAATGGTTTAAGCCAAAGGAAAATGTGGATTTGTCTCTATTTTTCAGGAAATTATAGTAAATTGAATTTCATCTACCTAAATTACTGGTATTGAGTGATAGCTCTTTCCCACTCTAGTATGTTTGTTATTCACCTTTCAAAGTGATATTCTCAGGTATATGTTACTAGGAAGTAGAGATAGTATAAATGCTTATTTTGTTCCATAGAAGATATTTAAGGAGGCCAGCACCTTTGCCAAATTTCCTTTGGGATTCTGATAAACTGTCAAATCTGATATTTGGTATTTACGGTGTGGACAGATTTAATCCTTTATAGCTTTATCTTTTAGGCTTACCTGTCTCTCTGCCAAATTTACTTGCATATAACGTCCCTCACAGGTTCTCTGGAGGCAGAATTTTTGTGTAAGAAATTATACAGTTCCTCCATGTTATCTCATCCCTAGTGGGTTAACCCTTTCTTTCCTTTCCTTTCCTTTCCTTTCCTTCCCTTTTCCCTTTTCCCTTTTCCCTTTCCTTTCTTTCCTGAAAGGCATTATAGCTCGCATGGCTGCATCAGAACAAATTGGAGCTGGAGCTGGAAATGATCAAAGTAGGGGCATGTAAAGTTATTAAAAAGTGATTAAATACTTTGTCCACTTTGGTCACCCAGGCTCTAATAAACTTCTAGAAATGAACACTGAAGTATTATTTATAAGAATACATGGCTATACTTTGTGGTTAGTCATTTTCTGTATTTTTATAGCAAACAGAAAAAAGAATATTGGGTTTTATTCTTGTGGGTAAAATTACAGTTGCTTTAGCTATTTTTATCCCAGGATCTCCAACAAGTTCAGAAGAGGACTAGATAGGAATTTTTGGTGTCATATCATTGGTTTCCTTCCTTGATCATATTCTGTTCAATATTTTTTATCAGTAACTTGGATAAAAAACAAACATGTTTGAATTCATAGTAGACCCTGAACTAAGAGGAATATCTTCCATTAGGCATACAGAAACAAGATATGAAAGAGTTGAAGATAAATGTGGTATAACTAATGTACAGACCTGAGTTTAGGTTTAAAAAATCTATCGTATAAGCATGGACTTAAAAGTGATTTATATGGAAAAAAATAAAAAGCATAGATGTCGTAATTGACCACAAGCTTAGGATAAGCTGATAGTGAGACAGAGCTGATAAAAATGTTTATGGAACTTAGCAGAACAAGATGGTGATAGTACTGATAAATCATATCCTGCTTACACCATGTCTGGAGGGCCATGTTCAGATGGGGATGCTTTGGGAGGGACATGGATTTACTAGCTCACAGGAAATGAACTTCTTGGTAGGGGGTCATTGATAGAATTGACCATCACTTTATGGAGGAGAGAAGGGCCTGAATGAAAATGTGCGAGCCTTATCATGTGATAGCTGGAACTCCAGAGGGCAGAACTTGGATGGCTAGATAGAAGTTGAAGACAGAGCTAGTCTAGCTCAGCAGGATGACCATGTTGGGTTGTTTTTGCAAGGAAAAGACACAGATTATCTTTTTCCATTGGTGTTTAGTATAAGGATATTCAGAGAAGTCAAGTGAACAGAGCCATGACACCTGCCTCACTGCCACCTTTGACTCATTGCTTCCAGGAGAAGTGTTCTGGAGAAAAGAAATAGCAGCCCAGTGTTGCTCTGGATACAGCCAGGCTCTCCTCAGGTCCGTCTGCTGGTTGTACCTAGCACTTGCTTCTCTAAGAGTAGGTTTTCTGCCATCAAATTCAAAACTTCCCTATTGGACAGAGTTTGGGAACAAGACATACCAGTTGCTCATGTAACTTCCTGTGGTGGAACACCAATCAGTCTGGTCTACCTAGGAGAAGATTTAATACCCAGAATACTAATCTAGTGTGTCCAGGACACCAAGTTTAGTTTCTTCAGACACACATGGCACGAGGTATAGCAACTCAGAGAGGGCCATTGAGTGTGGCATGAGATTAATAAAATTCATGCTCTTTAACAGCGGAAGGTAATCCCACCCAAGATGAGGACAGATTTGCCCCTGGAAGAGTCTAGATTATAGAAGAAATTATTACTTTCGGAAGAATTTTAGCTAGGTGATTTCTCAGGTCTTTTTCAAGTTAAAGGTTTTGTAAGTCTGTATTTATTGAAGTCTTAAATATTGTTTATTTGTATAATACAGACAATATATGGCCATGTTACTTGATTTTAGGCAGCAAACAGTACTGATTTTCTTTGGCTTTGAATTCTTCAGCTTTAGTAGAGAGATAGCTCTCAGATTTATACAGGCATTATTATCTCTGCACATTAGGTCTAAAGACAGTTGTAAAATGGTCACTTTTGAAAGCTCTTTAAGGGAGACAGAGCTAAAGTGTCTGAAGATCTTCATTCTTCATTAAAACTGTTTTGCCATAGACCCATAACACTGAAAGGAGCCCAAACGACATGGAATTGGAGTCATCCTGAGCTTTCATAGGAGCAGCATGGTTCTTTCTAAATTATTCAGGGACACTAAGTTTATGGTTTGTTGTTGACTACTCTGCAATACTATGGATGGTCTTTCAATTTTGGGGGGATGCGTCCTACCCCCTCACATCCCACCCACCTAAATAGACTAATAATACTTTAAAAGTATCTCTTTTGCAAATTGTGCATCTTATGTGTCCCTTCATGAATTTGTATAATCGTAATTATTTAATCTTTTGGTATATGGTAGTAGTTGCAAACAAAATTTGGATCAGCCAAACCTGGATCTGAGTTTTGATTTTGTCATTTACTATTTGTGGACCTTTGGCAATGGCTTAAGCCTGGCTCTTCCCCACTGTGCACTGGGAATTCCTCTGCCACTTA
This sequence comes from Leptonychotes weddellii, assembly GCF_054177405.1. NCBI lineage: Eukaryota > Metazoa > Chordata > Mammalia > Carnivora > Phocidae > Leptonychotes > Leptonychotes weddellii. The sequence continues at coordinate 143,182,923 of NC_138369.1, forward strand.
GGGTTGTGGTGAGGATTGAAATAAAAATAGGTTTTGTTTTAAACATGAAAATACTCAGTGCAGTTCTCAACATATTCGCAAATAAACATTAAACATTAGTTGTTACTGTACAAATGAATAATGACAGGTGGATGGAATGACAACCCTATGCGCGGCAATGTTGTAGGCATTTGGGATTCAGCACAAGCAACAACAGAAAATTCCTGTCCTCATAAAGCTTACATTATAATGGAGAAAAAACAATAGGCAAACAATAAATAAAAAATGAATAAAATAGTGGGTAATTCTAAGTTCTACGAAAAGAAACAACGTAGGTCAGGAAATAAAGAGCTAGAGGGGAGGTGTCGGATAACTGTTCTAGATAGGAAATCAAGGAAAGGGGTTAGTTCTAAGTAAGTAACCTTTGAGCAGAGAGCTGAATAAACTGAGAGAGTGAATGTGTTATCTGCCCTTGTATAACATATCACCCCCCAATTTAGTGGCTTATTATTAAAAGTAACCATTAGTTATTCCTCAGTTTCTATAGGTCAGTAATTGGAGAGTGGTTCCGTTGGGTGCTTTAATCTTGGGATCCCTCATGAAGTTGCTGAGACATTTTGGCTGGGGTTCCTGAAGGCTTGAGGGGAACTAGAGGATACACTTCCAAGGTGGCTGACTCACATGGCTAGCAGGTTGGTTCCTCTTTAAAGGGGCCACTGCACAGGGCTTCCTGAGTGTTTTCATGGCAAAGGGACAGGCTTCTACCAGAGTGAGTAATTCAGGAGAACAAAGTAGAAACTGCCATCTTTTAGAACCTAGCTTCAAAAGTCACATACCATCACTTCTGCCATGTTCTTTTGGTCACATTGGCCAGCCTGGATTCAGTGTGGGAGGGCACTACACAAAGGCATGAATACTGGGGGGTAATTGCTTAGAGGTCGTCTTGGAGGGTGGATACCACGGTGAGTCATGCAAGAACTTTATGGGAAGATGTCTCCAGGAAGAGAGGAGAGTTAAGTGTAAAGGTAGGGTAAGAAGGCAAGTATAGCTAGAGCACGGTGATGGGGAAGAGAAGAGGTAGATGGGGGCAGATCCTGTAGGGCCTTGAGCAGCATGGCAAGAAGTGGTTGCATTGAGAATGTAAAGAGTTTTGAGAAAAAGCAGCATTACTTGATCTATGTTTTTAAAAAGTTATTCTGGCTGCTGAGTGGAGAATTGATTTTATGGGACAAGAAAGGAGGAAGGGAGTTGACGTAGGCTACCATTCCTGTATTCCAGGTAAGAAATGACTGTGACCTGACCTGGAGTGGTAGTGGTGGAGTCATGAGGAGTGAGTGTTCAGATTATAGATACGCTGTAAAGACAGAGCCAGCAAGAATTGCTGATGGATTGGATGTGGAGTGGAGAGGAAATGAGGAGTCATGGATGACGTCTAAGTTTTTTTTCCTGAGCAGAATCTTAGGAATGATAGGGAAGATGCTGGGTATGGGGGGAAGAGGGATGGTGGATGGGGTTCTGTCTACTCATTGTGGATGTACTAAATTTGAGTGGTCCATTTGACATCCAGGTCTAGCTATCAACATTATACTGGCCAGAAAATTTTTGATCATGCCTCATTACATGTTTTGATGAATAATTAAGGACTATAACTATTTTATAGTATGACTAAACCAGATAAACTCACATAATTTTAAAAAAAGGGAATAAATATGATCGTGAATACTGCAACATAGTTAACCATGGGCTAATATTTTCTGCGTTTTGTAAAAGTTAGGAACTGTAGTTTTCTTGTAGTCTGTTTAACCAACTCAGAAACTTAAAATGCTATATTTTGTATTAGCTAAAATGTCTTTCACAAATTTTGTACATGTGAATATTAATGCTAATAAAAGTTCTAATTTATGCTGGTGGTTATGATTGAAATAGTCACTCAGAATGCTTTATTATGCTATACTCTATACATCTGCAACATAAAACCTTAAAAATTACTCTGTGTTTTCATATTTTTATTTCTCTTGAGGGGGAGGAGTACTATTTTGCTCTTAAAAGTGTGAAATTAATAAAAATTCAAATACAGTTAGATTATTGGGGAAAAAATCAAATAACTAAAATCCCCCTTTGCCAGTTTTCATTCACTTTGTGCTCTAGCAATCCATAATCTCCCCAAATGGGAACCTCTGCTAGAAGTTTAGTAAATACTCTTCCAGATTGTCTTACACACATTTACATACATACATGCATGTGTGCACAAACACATTTATACATAGAATTCTTTTTTAAAACATAAAATTCATATACAGCTTGCTCTTTTCACTTAAAAATTATCTCTTGGAGACCTTTCTCTGTCATTTTTAAAATGTATTATATAGTACTCTATGGCTTATTTAACTTTACTGTATATATTTAAGATTTTTAGAGTTTTGATTGTTACAGCGCTAAACTGGACATGATTGGGCATCATTGGTCAGATGTATATTTATGCTAATATGTCATTATTTCTATGGAACAGACTACAGAAGTAAATTTCTGAGTTAGAAGATAGGTACATTATTAATTTTGATGGGTGCACCATTAATTTGCCCTCCAAAAAGAAGACCCAATTTATTCTTTTTTTTAATTTTTATTTTATTATGTTATGTTAATCATCATACATCATTAGTTTTTGATGTAGTGTTCCATGATTCATTGTTTGCATATAACACCCAGTGCTCTATTCAATACGTGCCGTCTTTAATACCCATCACCAGGCTAACCTATCCCTCCACCCCCCTCCCCTCTAGAACCCTCAGTTTGTTTCTCAGAGTCCATAGTCTCTCATGGTTTGTCTCCCTCTCTTATTCCCCCCTTTCGTTTTTCCCTTCCTACTATCTTCTTTTTTTTTTTTT
>NC_138369.1:143186286-143220195 GCF_054177405.1 Leptonychotes weddellii
CCTGACTTGTTAATTTTAGCCATTCTGACTGGTGTGAGGTGATATCTCATTGTGGTTTTGATTTGGATTTCCCTGATGCTGAGCGATGTTGAGCACTTTTTCATGGGTCTGTTGGCCCTTTAGATGTCTTCTTCGGAAAAATGTCTGTTCCTGTCTTCTGCCCATTTCTTGATTGGATTAGTTGTTCTTTGGGTGTTGAGTTTGATGAGTTCTTTATAGATTTTGGATACTAGCCCTTTATCTGATATGTCATTTGCAAATATCTTCTCCCATTCTGTCGGTCGTCTTTTGGTTTTGTTGACCCAATTTATTCTTACACCAAGTGCCCTTTTGTCTGGTTCCAAATCTACACTTGTTATTAACAATATTTTCTTTTTTTCATTTTTACCACTCTAAGGAGCAAAACATTTATATTGTCTTAGTTTTCATTTCTCTCAATATTTTCATTGACCTTTTGTTTTTTCAACTCCTTCAGAAGAAAGTCTTCAATAAATTGTTTTATGTAGAAAGTGAACATCATATATTTGAATGCAACTTCATTGATGGAAAAAAACAGGGAGGTAGAAGGTGAAATGGGTGAGGGAGAGTGAAGGCCTAAAATGTGGCAGAACACGGTGGTTTAGAGAGAAGGCAGAAATAGTATGGGGGGTGAAGGCTGCAGCTGAGCATCGGGGGCAGAAGTGTCGAGTAAAGGTGAAGTTTGGGAGATGGGTTTGGAAAGAGTTCTAATCCCTGAGGAACTGGAGGCCCAGAGGCCCTTCCCCTGCCCTCAGCAGCAAGGAAGGAGGAATAGACAGCTGGATAGATTCTCTCCCTCATCCCCCAGGGCATGCATTGCTCTGGCTTTTAAAGGCATTTTTATTTTAAAGGCAAGAGTCCACCAGTAGGAAAAATTAGAAGTGTCCAGCTGAGGTAGACTCCTGATTATGGATGCGGATTGACCAAAAATTCTTCCTTTATGAGGATGGGCAGATTCATTACACTGAATTTCCACAAGTACATATATTTCTTTGTTAACTTTTTAGAATTGTTATGAACAATTGTAAAGTTTAAATTGTGAAAGTATACAGATCATCTGAGATGTTCTGGATTATCTGGGACCAGTTTGCCTCAGTGATGCAGACTACGAAGGAAGCACATGTTGTGCTGGTGTTTGCTGTTTAAAATTAAGCACTAATGCGTAGTTGGCACCTTCTGTGACACTTTTACTTTCTAGGGCTATAAACACAGAGTCTATAAAATGCTTGAATAGTTTATAGCATTTTTAAAGGATCACTTCATTGTTCAAAGTTTCTCCTTAATTTCACTTTATTTAAAAAATTATTTAAAATGAGTGATTCATACCAGATTAATTATGTGATTAATAAGTGATTTAAAAAAAATGGTAATTCCAGTAATTAGAGACCAATAAATTTTTACTTCCAAACCTAGGTTTTGCTGTTTTCTAAGTGTAATAGAGACTGATTTGGAATATACCTTGGTTATGACTTAAATGAATAATGTTCATTTTAAAAGAAAATTAAGGGAAAAAACTGAGAATTACTTTACCTTAGATTTTGTGGGTGTTCCTTTCTTGTGGTTAACCATAATTTCATCGGAAAATGAACATTAAAATTAGTCATAAAGAGACTAGTTATTATAACTTGAGCTGTTCATTAAACCATCGAAGTAGATGAATATAGGATGACATTTATTTTTTAACATTTAAGCCTTTTCCTGTAGGTAACTGGACAAACTTCTACAAATCCTTCAGAGCCTTAAGAAAAAGAATTTATCTTGCTACTTATTTCTTTTTCTTTTTTCTTTCTTTTTTTTTTTTTTTAAGATTTTATTTGAGAGAGAAAGAGAGCACGTGCAAGAGCAGGGGGAGGGGCAAAGGGAGACGGAGAAGCAGGCTTCCCACTGAGCAGTGAGCCTGATGCAGGGCTTGATCCCAAGACCCTGAGATCAAGACCTGAGCCCAGATCAAGAGTCAGATGCTTAACCAACTGAACCACCCAGGTGCCCCAGGGGCATATAGATTTAGACTCTCCCTCTGCCTGAGCAAATGCCTCTTTTTAGATGTCTGAAGACATTTTGGCTTCCAGGGATGACCTGCAGGTCTCTCTCCATCTCTGGCTGAACCTTTCTAAACATGGAAGGTATCAGAGAATGGTGAGCTCCAGGGTCTATAGGGGTAAAAGGCAAAAGTTACAGAATGAGGTATACAGATAAGGTATACATATAATTGTTTTTAATGTATTTATTTGTTTATTCCTTTTCCTTGATTGTTCTAGAGTACCATTGCTCTCACTAAAGTAACAGGCTTTGAAAACAAGCTTCTTGGGCAATAAAATAGAAAGTGTGTTTTGGTAGTTTAAAATGATAATGTGTGTTTCTGAACATTTTAGTTAAAGATAGCTGTTTGGGACTGGGAGAACTGGTTTATCCAGTGTCTGTGACCTGAGTAAGAGGGTTATATATATTAACTAGAAGCTCTGATAATGGATCTGTTACGTAGAAATTTTTCTTTTTAAGAAAATTATCCTATTTTATATGTATAAATGAACATTTGTATGGGCAGAAATTTTGTTATCTCGCTCCTGAAGTTCCTTTACTAAAGCAAAATTGCCAAGTATTAAAAGGCAAGGAATTTCTTCCTAGGTATAAAATTTGCTGGTTTATCAGTTGGATGCAACTTATTCTATGAATCTTTCTTAATAATTATATATATCTGAGTATATATTCTTCCTGAAGAATATTCTCTAAGTATTATGTACTTAAAAATGATAATCTGACTTGATTATGTTCTTTCTTTTTTCTTTTCAGAAAGTATCTATATGTCACATCTTCTTTTAAAGGAGCATTTAAAAATGAAGTTAAGAAGGCAGAAGAAGCAGTCAAGATTGGTATGTGCACTTATTCTGAGATATGTACTGTTCTAGCATTGTAGGAATGACCACAGTTAATCAAATTTCTGCCTCTCAGGAACTTCATAACACATTTTTCTATCTCTAGCTTTGTTTAATTATGGTGTTATTTATTATTATAACATATATTGCTATATCTTATTATTTACTGTCTATTATTCCAAGTACACACTTGGAACGAGATTGATGTATATCGATAGAAGAAATTCTGGTTGGCATGATGCTGAATTAGATCATTTTAGAGACTAGCATTACATGTACTTTAAGAAGGAATGTTCTACACATTCACTACTCCTTCCCCGCCACACACAATGAGGACAAAGCCATGCTTTCCCAGTGGTCCAGGAGCAAGGAATAACTTTAATCTATATTTCATGGATTTTAGAGAGTTTTCAGTCAGCCAAACATTCAGTCGTAACTCTTTAATTTGTATGTATAAAGTTATGCCCTGTCAACTGTAATGTCTAAGAGGAAGCCCAGTGTGGCTGCCTCCACCTGGCAGGTGTGAGAGCTATGGAAGGAATATAGGATTTTCTGAGATTATTGTCTATAAGCCATTCTCACTGGTCACAGCCATAAGGTGTGTGTGTGTGTGTGTGTGTGTGTGTGTGTACATATATATAACACTCATTTAAAATTGCTTGAACGAATTTCCTGGTGTTATAATTATCTTGCTTCTGCTTCCAGCCGAACTCGTGTTGAAAGAGGCACAAGTCACAGTAAACCGGCCTGACAAGACTTCTTTGTCTTCTGCCAAGGTATGACACATAGTCTTCTTAAATGGTAAAGTGTCCTTTGCTTTTTCCTGCGCACAGTTGTCTCTTATCATTTACTTCCTAAGCTTATAAACACAGACAAGCTCAGAAGCTTAAGCTGATTTTCATCCAGGTAAACAGAACAGAGGCGTGCAGAGAAAGGAGAGAAGCGTCAGCAGTGAGAGAAGGCTGAGTCTGAGAGCAAAGATAAGCAACGTGGGGTGAATTTGGAACAGTGGGGACAAGTACCACAGCTCATTTCTTTAAAATGAAAAGTAATAAGAGAAAAGGAGAAAATAATGAAAAACTAACAGAAAAAACTAGCCTATCAAGTTTCCTTGAAAATATCTTTTCAAATTATTGCTCCCTACAGACCTGAATAAATGGGGAAAGCAAGGAGAAGACTAATAAGCCATCCTTTTTTCTGGTGCTAGGAATTATGTGCTATAATTATGAATATTAATAACAGTACTTCCAGCTTACAAAGCTCTTTTCTTATGAGTTGCTCCACACAGTTCATAAACATTTTCTGTAATCCTTGCAGTACGCCCATGAGTAAGATAGGTTATAAAGAACTATTATTATTAATTACAATGTATGGCAACTAAGGAAAAGAATATTGCTGCAGGACATGAATTATAAGTTTGGCAGCTTTTACCAAAAATGTGGTGAATTATGAAGCAACCTTTTATTTGCTTGTATATAAAGGAATACCAAGGTATAGGGAGAAAAAAATGCCTCACTTCACTTTTCCTTCATTCTTTTCTGCAGACTCAGTATATGAATCCTTTCTGTGGTTTGCCCTTGAACTTTCAAGGACAAGGGCTGTGTCTGATACAGAGCTCTCTCATATCTAAAGATCATGAATAGGGAATGAAATCAAAGGGTGGCACCTGGTAATGCCCCAAAGTTACCTATGGCTTTCCCAAAATTCTCTAACTTTTTTTCTTTTCAATTATTATTTTAAGGTAAACATAGACCTATCTTACTGTTACTGATTTTTAGAGAAAGGCTTAAGTTTTTTAAATTTTGTCTCGAAGAAATCAATTTCCTTGGCTTTATGTATTTGAGAGACAAGAGAAACAGACTCTAATGGGTCAGGACCCTGCTTTCTTCTTGCCTTAGCCTTAACTTATCACTGCCTCTTTGCTCTGTGTTCTGAGTGCATTGACAGGAGGGGTGGGGAAGTCTTTGACCACCTTGCTTTGTTGCTCAGCAAAGAGAGCAAAGCAGAATGACCTTGGCTTCCAACCTCTTAAATTCCTCGAGGCAGTTGAGTGGTTGCATGTGAAGTGAAATACCAATCATTTTACCATTTGCTTTTACTTTAAAGTCAGTGAAAATAATGTTCAGTGAGTGGTATACTCACCAAATGAGATGCCCAACTTTCACATCAGGTGGATGGAGCACATTAAAAATCTGTTGTTATTTGTGAAATAATAACAATGCATTATTTCTTTTCTCCTGGTTAGAGAGAGCATACAAGAGATAGGGCAGTGAATGAGCCAGTAGATCAAATTAAAAGACAAGATAAGAAAGAGAGGTGGGCATTGGTATTGAGGTACTCTGAAAGGGAGAAATCCTAGGGTTGGGCTGTCCTATAAAGGGACAGCTTGGGGAGTATTCAGGGTATCTGGAACTTGATATAAAGGAGACATTTTCTTATGGTGACTGACAAAAGTTTTTTTTTTTTTTTTTTAAAGATTTATTTATTTGACACAGAGAGATAGCTAGAGAGGAAACACAAGCAGGGGGAGTAGAAGAGGGAGAAGCAGGCTCCTGGCTGAGCAGGGAGCCCGATGCGGGGCTCGATCCCAGGACCCCGGGATCATGACCTGAGCCGAAGGCAGACACTTAACGACTGAGCCACCCAGGCGCCCCTGACAAAAGTTTTTAATAGCAACTTTGTTTTTCCTGAAGAAGCTTTAGTGATTGATAACATGATTTAGCATTTTTTTGTCGTTGTTCTCACAGACAAAACTCAGGCTTTGCTAAGCTTTTGTGTAATTTGTGTGAAAGCCAGTGTGATCTTATAGGGAGCAATGGCTCTTTTCTAAAAGGCAGAGAGAGAACATTGGAATATGTGCAAAAAGAGAACCGTGGGCTAGGATTTGATGTGTCTCTTAGCTACTGCAGCTGAATCATTTAACAAGTATTTATTGTCTACCATGGCACAATTGCATTAGGCAATGTGACCTATCACTATTACCCTTGTGAAACATTTGGATAATAGGATAATAAATATCAGCTCAGCTTTCATTAATTTAATAGAATTATGTTCTCTCCTAACCAAATGTACTTCTCCAGGACGTATTACAGAAAGCTTTGGAAGATGTAGAAGCAAAGCATAAGATTCTTAAAGAGAAACAGAGGTAAGATGTAAGATTTTCCGTTCACCAGAATCCTCTGCACTTTGATAAAACAAATTCTGATTTCTGAAGAGACAGATTTGGTGGTTAATGTGATAACTTCTCTTTCTCAGCCTATGACATCTTATTATATTAAGCATAATATGGTCAAAATCCCCCAACCACATAATCAATGAGAGTATTTATAAAATATATATTTGCATGCATACATGTGTTTACATAATGTTAAAACTTCTGAATACAGAGTGAAAAATTAGCTCAGTGTCCAGTTGAGGAAGTAACTCTGCCCAGAGGATCAGCTGACTACTTTCTCTGTGTCCTTTGGCAGATACAAGCCTTTGGAGGGTTGGTCCTGATTTCTTTTCACTTTTAGTACTGCTTAAAATTTAAAATTGAAAATGTTTCAAATAAATATATCACTATAGTTAAAATAAAAATAGCAAGCCTAACTTAAAAAACCATTATTTACATTTGTAAAGTTGACTTGGTCTCCAGCTCAGGTGTTAAACAAGTTAAACTGAGAATATTCAGTGTTGTCTAAGTAAGGTCAGACTCTGAAAGCTGGGATAACTTTGAGAAACAGATTTTTAAGGAAGTATTACTAGTTTACAGAATTATCTTTTGTGAACTATGGAGTGCTATATAACCATAACTTTCCTCAAAGCTGAAATTTGAAATGTTAACTATGCATTTATAAAAATAAATACTAAATAAATCTCATAGAAATCTTCATTAAAAAGCAAAGTCCTCTTTATTTTTTAAAAGTTTTTATTTAAATTCCAGTTAGTTAACATACAATGTTATATTAGTTTCAGGTGTGCAATATAGTGATTCAGCACTTCCATACATCACCCTGTGCTCATCACAGCAGGTGCACTCCTTAATCCGCATCACCTATTTCCCGCATTCCCCCACCCCCTCCCCTCTGGTAACCATCAGTTTGTTCTCTATCGTTAAAAGTCTGTTTCTTGGTTTGTCTCTCTCTCTCTTTTTTTTCCCCTTTGCTCATTTGTTTCTTAAATTCCACTTCTGAGTGAAATCATACGGTATTTGTCTTTCTCTGCCTGACTTATGTCACTTAGCATTATACCCTCTAGATCCATCCATGTTGTTGCAAATGGCAAGATTTCATTGTTTTTGTGGCTGAGTAGTATTCCATTGTGTATGTATACATACATACACACACACACACGTGTGTATGTATATATATAAATACACCCCATCTTCTTTATCCATTCATCAATTGATGGATGCTTGGGCTGTTTCCATAGCAAAGGCCTCTTTAAAGATTTCCAGAAAGAAAAATCTGGTTGGTGAATTGTTTGTAGTTACATTGATATGCATGAAAGGTGATTGATCTACATTTTATTAATAACAATGCCAGTTAGTTGGTATGAACTTGTTTTTAGAACAAAATACTTTTTAATTTATGATTGTTTTTTTAAAAGATTTATTGATTTTGAGAGAGAGACATACACACCCACACACACACACACAGAAAGCATGAGGGAGAGAGAAAATCTCAAGCAGACTCCCCACTGAGCACAGAGCCCAACACCAGGCTTGATCTCACGACCATGAGATCATGACCTGAACTGAAACCAAGAGTTGGACGCTTAAACCAACTGTGCCACCCGGGTGCTCCCAAAATGCTTTTTTTTTTTTAAAAATTAAAGACAATCAGTATGCCACTTACTATTGCAGAGTGATTATGTAACACCCTGTTTTGGGGTCCCTTACATAGTCAGTATTCTTTTTTATTGAAGAGTAAGGATTTAATATTTAGTGTACATTTTTGGGAAAAAGTGTGATTTGAATATATTTGACCCAACATGTATGTGCTTAAAAAATATATACTATGTTGGGGCGCCTGGGTGGCTCAGTTGGTTAAGCAACTGCCTTTGGCTCAGGTCATGATCCCGGAGTCCGGGATCGAGTCCCGCATCGGGCTCCCTGCTCAGCGGGGAGTCTGCTTCTCCCTCTGGTCCTCACCCCTCTCATTCTCTCTCTCTCTGTCATTCTCTCTCTCTCAGAAATAAACAAAATTAAAATATATATATATATACTATGTTAATCCAAGTCAATAACTTCCTTTAAAGTCTAATGTACTCTGTATATCTTGTCTACATAGAAGAACAACTAGGACTTTTTCTTTGTCCATTAACGATAGATGTATTTAACCAGTCCAGTAAGCATGTTATGTCAGTCATAATGGCACGTTATCATAAATTTGAAAAGAAAAGGCTGTTTTTGTGGAATGAGGAGAGCTACAAGATGGGTAGAGGGGAAGAATTATATTACCATTCTTGATAGGGAGAGGAAAATAACATTGCTCATGAGGCACCTCCTGTGTTCCAGGTTTATACTTAACATTCTCTCTTTTAGTCCTCATAGCATCCCAAATGGCTATGTATGCGTTATTCCCATTTTTCAGATGAGACAGACAGTTGAAGTGACTCATACATAGTTATTACATGGTTATTGCAGAGATGAGCTTATATTTGAAGCCAGCTCCATCTTTCCGATTTTTTTTTTAAAAGATTTTATTTATTTATTTGAGAGAAAGAGAATGAGAAACAGAGAGCACGAGAGGGAAGAGGGTCAGAGGGAGAAGCAGACCCCCCGCTGAGCAGGGAGCCCGATGTGGGACTCGATCCCGGGACTCCAGGATCATGACCTGAGCCGAAGGCAGTCGCTTAACCAACTGAGCCACCCAGGCGCCCCGTCTTTCCAATTCTTACATCCAGGCACTTTTCATGGCTCCAAGCAGTCTCCTGTTACTACAGTTGTTTCTATCATATTCTTCTGTGTCTCAATTTCTGTTTTTACACTTTTAATAAAGAAGTCACATAAAACATAAGATAACAGGGCAGAGTCCGAAAAACAGGAGCTCATGTCTGTTACCCTTGTAAACTTGCCTTATTAACTCTGATTTACCTTTGATTTTGGAGGAGGAGAGAAAACTACAGAATATCTTTTGGCACATTTTAATCTATATAGGATATCGAGAGGCTTGAGGACATGCTGAAAGTTAGAAATCACATCCAGTGTTAAAAATACCTAAATTTTAAAAGTCAAATCATCATGTTTCAAAAATGCTGCAGTGTACCTACATATTAGACCACGTAACATTTCCCCTGGGTAGTTTATATATAGTAACAAAATACCTGGGTATTTTATATATAGTTTCTTTGATGTTTACCTTCCCATTTTAATTATTGGCAGTTTATTAATTGTATATTCTTATTTAATAAAATTTTTTTTAACTTTTCTAAATATAATGCCAGAGAATTAAAAAAAGCCAGGACACTGTGCTTGATCTTTGGGGTGAACATAGAAAGTCGAAGCCAAGCTGGGATGTTCATTTACAGTAATAACCGCCTGATCAAAATGCATGAGAAAGTGGGCCCACAGTTGAAACTGAAGTCCTTGTAAGTATATTTTTGTTTTCAGAGGCATAGGCAGCATGAGGGAGGCTGCAGTAAGATTCTGTCTGTGGAGTTAAATGAGTGGTTAATCATAATGGGAGCAGGTGTCCTGTCCTCTGGTCACCCTTCCCATCAATATGCAGGCATTAATCTGCCTAATTTATAATATTGGCAGAGATGCATGCCTGTCCTAAGGCAAAAGCATACTTTGGGAAATATTTTCAATACATTTCCTGAGCAACTTGATGTTTTACCGTTTCTAGCACCATCTACTCGGGTTAGGTTCTTAATATTTTACCAATTTAAAAATAATACAAGCATAATAAAGAAATTTTAGGGAAAAAAATCCATAGTCTTATAAAGCAACCCTGTTAACATTTTGTGCAACCCTTAACACGTGTGAGTTCTTGCCAGTTACCTTCATGAACGTGTATTATTAACACTCTCAGCCTAGTTGGCTTCCAGAGTAACACATTCTGGTGCTTTCCTGATGGTCTGAAACTCCACGGGCTGCTTTCATCAATTATGTAGAGAGTCAGACAAGGTAATTGTGACCAGTAAAATGGCTTAGGGGTCAAACACAATAATTGTGACTAGTAGGATGGCTCAAGGGAACATTTTTCATCTTATTTCTCACTGTCGAGGTATTAGAAGTTCATTCATTTGTTCATTCAGCAAGCTCTCGTGTTGCAGTATCAGGTGCCAGGCACTGCACTAGGCTCTGCAGACAAGATGGTGAACACCTGGTACCCTCTGCTAAGAAACATACAGTCCAGTGAAAGGGACAGTATATAAAATACGTATTTTTTTATATTCTGTGGAAACAGCGAGAATGATCTTTAAAAAAAAAAAAAATTACTCTCTTGCTTAAAACCCCACTGCATGTCGAATAGAGCTGGTTACCATGGTCTTCCAGTGATCTGGAAGATCACTCTGCCTGGCCCCGTGACAGCCCCCATCCTACTCACCTTCTCAAACCTTCTCCTTACCCTGGTAGCTTCCTTTTTCTCACATATCCTAAGCTCGCTCCTGCCTTAGTGCCTGGCGCCTGCCCTCCCTCTGCCTTGAACCTTCTGTCCTCAGATCTCTGTACTGCTGGTCCTGGCGTGTTACTTAGGCACCAACTCTAAAGTTCCCTCCATAGGAAGGTCTTCCTGGACTGTCTGATTGAAGTTGGCCCCTACCATCAATCAGCCCCTCCACCTTACCACTCTTCACGTTACAGCACCTGCTTTATTTTCCTCCTACCCCTTATCACCATCTGAAAGGATCTGGTAACCCTTACTGCCTGTTACCCTTCAATATAAGAGACACTTTATAAGCAGGGACCTTCTTGTTCAATACTGCATTCCTAGTTCCTGGAATAGGGCCAGGTGCTATGGATGGATGGATGGATGGATGGATGGATGGTGGGATGAATATATAGGCAAGCATCAGGTGCAGAAAGAGCATTGGGAGGGGTAGTCAGCCAAACTGGGGGAAGTTGAGTCAGGCTTCCTGGAAGAAATGAGGCCCAAACGTAGACTTACAGAATGAATAGTGAAGGGAGGGCAGCTTGGAAGGGGAAAGTAATGGAAAACATCATAGGCAGCAGCTCCACATTGGGAAGGCTTGGTTTGTGTGCCTTGCCAAGGGAAGTTGGGAGAGCTAGATAACTGGATACTCTTTCCCAAAACAGGGAAAATAACCAGAATATTTTGTCACTAAGCAGAAATATCCAAGTTACATACATTGTAAGCTGCTAAAAATCTGAAAAAAAAAATTTATCCATCAGACTCACTGGCAGATACCAGTTACTTTACAGAATAATCCAGCCCTATGTTCCTTTAGTGGAATTCACTAAGCACCCCACAGACCTCTGCAATGATGAGGAAAAATCCAACCTGACAGATGAAATGAGGATGGAGAAAGTGACTCTTTGGCCAGATCATTAAGAGGGTCATGTCAGTTTATTTCAGCAAAACATTGTTAGTGGTTTCTAATGCTAAAAGGCCTCCTCTTCCCACCCACCCTGATTTCCATGTAAGGTTTAGGTTTGGAAAAGGAGTCATATTAATTTAGTACCGGTGTGCATTAAGAGATTTTTTTTTATTATGAGACCAAACATACCTAAAATTACCATAGTTTTATGTAACAAAATACAGTTTTAACTCGTTAAACTTTGATGTGGTCTAGACCAAGTGAATCAGCTTATTTGTTTAAAAAAAAAAACAACAAACAAAGAAAAAAACTGATTTCAAAAGACCAAGGTATATTTGCTTTTTCTTTTTCCTTAGCTGAATTTCGCAGAATTTACTTATGTATTTATGTATTTTCCCAGACTCGGTGCAGGCGTGGTTGGAATTGTTAATATACCCTTGGAGATCATGGAGCCATCCCATAATAAGCAGGAATTTCTCAATGTCCAAGAGTATAATCATCTACTAAGAGTCATGGGGCAGTACCTGGTCCAGTACTGTAAGGACACCGGGATCAGTGAGTATTCAGTGGTCACAGTAAGAGATGCTTAATCGAGAGTCAATTTATGTGATTCCTTTAAGCTGGAATGATTGCACTGATTTAAGCAACTGGTAACCCAAAGCCCTGAAAGAGAGCTCTTTTTATTTATTAAAATAATAATAATAACATGGATGCCTGGGTGGCTCAGTCGGTTAAGCGTCTGCCTTCGGCTCAGGTCATGATCCCAGGGTCCGGGGATCGAGCCCCACGTTGGGCTCTCTGCTCAGTGGGAGTCTGTTTGTCCTTCTCCCTCTACCTGTTTAGCGCTCTCTCTCTCTCTCAAATAAATAAGATCTTTTAAAAATAATAATAAATAAGAGAAATGAGAAAGGAGCCAGTCTCAGAATCTTTCCCAGAATATTATGTGAAAAATGAAGCAGCAGATTAAAAACTGTAAGAGAGGGCAGTCAGTAGAAAGAGAGCTGATCATGGAGGAAGGAAGCAGAAGTTTGCTTGAGGAAGGCCTAGGGGGCCACTCCAAGACTCTACTGTGTGGGAAGGAGCACATAGTTCCATACAGACTTGAGAAGCTCCCCTAGCATTGTTATGTCATGCCATAGCATAATCATTGTTGACCGTGGATAATCGTAGATGTGTGTGAAACCTTGTTTTGTAAGGTTAACAAGTTTAGAATATGTTAATGAAGATTTCGATTAAAAATCACTGAAATAAATATATTCAGAAACTTTTTAAAAAAAATCTTATTTATTTATTTATGAGAGCACGCAAGCATGTGAGCAGGGGGGAGGAGCAAAGGGAGAGGGAGAAACAGGCTTCCAGCTGAGCAGGGAGCCCCACACAGGGTTCGATCCCAGGACCCTGGGGTCGTGACCTGAGCTGAAGGTAGATGCTCAACTGACTGACCCACCTAGGTGCCCCCCCCTTTTAAATTTTATTTATTTATTTATTGATGAGAAAGAGAGAGAGAGAATGCGTGAGCAGTGGGGAGGAGCAGGCTCCCAGGTGAGCAGAGTGCCCATATATTCAGAAACTTAAGGTAAACTTTAGTTATCTGGAAAATTTGGCTTATTCAGATCACTTCATTCTCCAGAGATACCTGAACAATGAGATGGTGTGCTGTGCATTAATGAAATAAACTTCCTTTAAGTTATGCAGACATAAGGCTTCATTTATGGAAAGAAATAGATAGGCTACTGTGTTTGTTCAATGATTTTCATGAAGCATGTATAATTCATGCATATCAAAAATTATGTCTCTACCCTTGAGACAACTTAAAATCTTACTGCTCTACTTGAAGTTGTGATTTTAGAATATTTTCTTTTCTTTTGTACTCAACTTAGCTCAGCGCTGAAATTTTCTTACAGCCGTGAAACAGGAAAGAGTACAGGAACTCAGGGGAGAAAAAAAAGAGTGGGAATGAAGGTGCAGGCACAGATTTCCTGCCAGAGCTGGGTTTTCATGTCATGGTCTAAAATGTACTCAAAGTGAGCAGCATCAGCATCACCTGAGAGCTCGTTAGACATACAGCATCTCAGACCTGCTGGCCTACACTCTGCATGTCAGCAAGATCGCCAGTGATCTATAGGCATGTTTGAGTTTGAGAAGCACTGCTCTGAAGAGTATACCCATGTCATACTTGCTTAGCATAGACATACTTTTTCCACATGTATTTTTTTTCTCATAGACATGTCTGAAGTTATACTGAAAGTAGGAACAAGTACCTTATTAGGCAGGTTATGCTTAAAGCTGTAGAAAACAGAGGGCTAAGCAGAGTGAGATGTAAATCAAGGATCTACTCTCTGGTCTTGAAATGCTAGCATGACATAGTACAAAAGAAAAAACATTAAGCATTTGAAAGTTGTGTCACTTCTCCATTCTCCTCATGTTTTCTCTGTGACCTTCCTTGTCATGCTCATCCTTTCAATAAGGAGTAATCTCAGAAAGAGGCATGAAACTTAAAGGTGATAGGAATAATCTCTGTCCAGCCCACACTTCCTCAGGACAGTCATATTGAGTCCTGTTCTGGGGGGACTCTCTTGAAGCCCTTTTTCCTGGTGTGGGGGTGCCCTCCTAACAACTGTACTCTCCACTCTTGGGTGTCGCTTGCCTGCTTTCCCCCTCTTTGTAACTCCCCATCCCTATCTCAACCTAATTTTTTCAGAAACTTCTCAGTGGATGTACTAAGATTCAAAATAAATTTGGTTTGGCCTTTTGGCCGGAACCGCCATCTTCCGGTAATTCGACAAAATGACCAACACAAAGGGAAAGAGGAGAGGTACCCACTATATGTTCTCTAGGCCTTGTAGAAAACATGGTGTTGTTCCTTTGGCCACATACATGGGGATCTACAAGAAAGGTGATACTGGGGACATCAAGGGAATGGGCACTGTTCAAAAAGGAATGCCCCACAAATGTCACCATGGCAACACTGGAAGAGTCTACAGTGTTACTCAGCATGCTATTGGCATGGTTGTAAACAAACAAGTTAAGGGCAAGAGAATTAATGTACGCATTGAGCATATGAAACACTCAAGGAGCCGAGATAGCTTCCTGAAGCGGGTGAAGGAAACTGATCAGAAAAAGAAGGAAGCCAAAGAGAAAGGTACTTGGGGTCAACGGAAGTGCCAGCCTGCCCCGCCCAGAGAAGCACACTTGGAGAGAACTGATGAAAAGGAACCCAAACTGCTGGAACCCAATCCCTAGGAATTCATGGCATGATAAATGTAAAGAAAATAAAAGACCTCAAGACTGTAAAATTGTTTCTCTGAATTGAGTAGAAGTGTGGTGTCCTTTCCCCCCTAAAGATATTTAAAGCAAAAAAAAAAAAAAGTTAGGTTTGTATTTTAATTATTATTATTAATACCATGTTGTTTTCCTAGTTTCATAATTGCCTATGAATTGATTCCAGGCTGGGGGTACTTTTACAAAAGGTGTTCCTCAAGGAGGAAGTCAGGGGGTGGAGACAGGAGAGCGAGCATGTGTATCTGTTCACATATATGACAGCCTCATCCCAGAACTTCCTTAACGAATGGAATCAAGTAATCAAGGTCAGAATTGGTAGTCTCAGGAACTGTGCTGAGACCTTCAACGACTTTGTGTATTAATTCCCGCAGGAATAACCAAAGTTATCTAATGCTTGCCTAGTACTCTAAAAGCCAGTATTATAGGGCACACAGTTTTAATGAAAAGTATTTGGGTAGTTTATTGCCTTATAAATAAAAGATGCAGTCTTTGTATTTGCTATAAATCTGATCTGTTTCTATGGAAAATTGAGGCCTTGTAAAAATCAAATCCACAGAAAGGCAAATGGAGAGGTAATGACTTTGTGTCATTTATCAAATCTGCATTTATGTTTGGCACAGTTGATGCTAAGAACCTCAGAAGTATTTCTCTCTAGTCTGACCTCACCTCATTGTCTGCTACTATGTTTCCTGAAGCTTTGTGCATTCTTAAAGTGAAATGGAAATATTGATCATCAGCTTTCTGGAGTAGGGAGAGAAGGAGAAGGAAAAGATAGAAAAAAAACATCAAATGAAATTTGGGTTTGAACAGAAGGAATTACATAGAAATTTGTTACTAAACTTTTCTAAAATGGATCAGAATATAGCTGATGTGCTAAATGAAATCTGGGACATAGTAAGCATAACCTCTCCTAGCAGAACTCAAACGATAGGGCTTCAGGGGGGCAAGGAGGCTAAAAATCATATAAGCCAGTCACCCCCCTGACGCTTTAATCCCCCCTACCTTGCCCACTCCTGCCTGAGGCAAGTGGACCACCATTTTAAGCCTGAATGAGGGTTTCCTGTAAAAGAAAAATTGCCACTTCTTGAGTCAGCCTGTGAAGCTCTGCACAGCTGTATTAGAAAAATACATTTTCGTATCAAAGTCGTATCTATTTCTCGCGTGTTGTTTCATTCATTCACCTGTGGTAGGCACAGAGTGTTATAGGACTAACGGATCAGACGTGGTCCACCCTCTCTGGGAGTCTGCAGTCTAGCAAGGCTGACACCATTTGACAATTAGAAATAGCATTGGTGCCCAACAGAGAAGCAGCCAGTGCTCAGGAGCCAGAGAGGCCTCCTGGAGGAAGTGATGTTTCCTGCAGGATGAGGAGTAGTTAGCCAGGTCAACAAAATTTTTCCCCCTTGGGGCCATGAAGGATAGGCCTAAAGCCTTTCCAAATGACAGCCCCCCAGGTATTTGAAGACAGCCTTTCTGTCTCTCTTCATCCTTATTTTATCCTAACATTTCCAAGTTCTGTTGCTATTCTTCATTTGATGGGTGTTAAATATATTCACCATTTTAATGTTATACTTTATAAAGTGTGCCGGTCACGTAGAAATAAAAATTTCAGATGAAACCCAGGCTTGAATAAAATGGAATCATCATCTCTTTCTTCTTAAGTTGTTGTAATTCTACTGATGTAGCCTGCTATATTAACTCTCAGTAAGCACATTATTGACTTTCAGTGTCCTTATTGCCAATTAAAATTCTTAATAAAAATTTTAATGTGTATTCTTGTTAAGCCATACATTTCTTATATTTTTTTCCATTGTTTTTGGACCCTAGACTAGAATCATACATTCAGTCCTATTAAATGCTATCACCTTATTAGGCCCATCCTTTCAGGAATCTCTTGTTGACTTCTAACTAATATGCTGTTTTTTCAGATAAGTTGGACCAGTATTTTCTCTATGATTTCATTTAAATCCTATTGCATAGAATAGAAAAATCAAGCACTTGGCCCTCCACTGACGACCTCCAGTGAGGTTGAAATGGGATACTGGATAAATAAATTAATCAGTTACAAATCTTCCTAGTTAGGCTGTCATCTTGTTCACATCAATTTCTCAGTTTGTGTGTAATTTTGAAAATGAGAGATAATATTTGTTAGATGAATAGTTTTAAAAAAATAGATAATGCTTTACGTCTTAGGTTGGGCTGCGATAACAAAATACTGTAAACTGGTGGCTAATGAACAGCATAAATATCTTTCTCACAGTTCTGGAGGCTGGAAGTCCAAGATCAGAGTCCCAGTATGGTCGGATTCTGGTGAGAGCTGTCTTCTAGTTTGCAGACTAATGACTTCTTATAACCTCACCTGGTAGAACAAGAGTGAGCTAGCTCTCTGGCCTCTTGGAAGGGCACTAATTCCATCACGAGGGCTCCACTCACATGACCTAATTACCTCCTAAGGACCCCACTTCCAAATACCATCACACTGGGGATTAAATTTCAACATATGAATTTAGTGGGGATGCAGACATTCAGTCCATAACACTTTTTTTTTAATATTTTATTTATTTGACAGAGAGATAGAGAGAGAGTACAGGAAGGCAGAGAGGCAGGCAGAGGGAGAGGGAGAAGCAGGCTCTCCGCTGAGCAGGAAGCCGATGTGGGGCTCGATCCCAGGACGCTGGGATCATGACCTGAGCCAAAGGCAGACGCTCAACCGACTGAGCCACCCAGGCACCCCCAGTCCATAACACTTTAATAGCTACAGTGAGCTACTCACGACAAGTGTTGTTTCTCTTATGATGTGCTTCAGTCTATACGATCTCAGAAAGACACTACAAGAAAAATGAAATGCAACATTTTCTGCTGGGGATACATATTGAGTGAGGAGGTCTATATAAATATTAAAAGGTGAGACTATGAGAAGTTTATTTGGAGATGTAGGTCAAGAAATAATTCATATCTCTTTTTTTTTTTTAAAGATTTTTTTTATTTATTTATTTGAGAGAGAGAATGAGAGAGAGAGAGCACATGAGAGGGGGGAGGGTCAGAGGGAGAAGCAGGCTCCCCGCCGAGCAGGGAGCCTGATGCGGGACTCGATCCCGGGACTCCAGGATCATGACCTGAGCCGAAGGCAGTCGCTTAACCAACTGAGCCACCCAGGCGCCCTCATATCTCTTTTTTTATTCAGTCTTTGAAGTTACAGATTTTATGTATTCTATTTCATTTAAAAATATTTTTTCAATATTATATGTTATTTTTTTAAAAGATTTTATTTATATGAGAGAGAGAGAGAAAGCACGAGCAGGGGGAGTGGCAGGCAGAGGGAGAAGCAGGCTCCCCGCTGAGCATGGAGCCGACCCAGGGCTCGGTTCCAGGACCCCGGGATCATGACCTGAGCCGAAGTCAGACACTTAAATGAATGAACCACCCAGGTGCCCCTTGTATGTTATGTTTTATTTTGAAATTTTGGTATTATGGGCAGAATTGTTTTGTCAGAATTCGTATATTTTAGTCTTAACCCCTAGTACCTCAGAATGTGACTGTATTTGGAGACAGGGCCTTTGAAAAGGTGATTAAGTTAAAATGAGGCCGTTAGAGTGAGCCCTAATCTGGTCCGACTGGTGTCCTTACAAGAAGAGGAAATTTGGACAGAGAGAGTCTAGGGATGGGCGTGTGCAGAGAAAAGATGATGTGAGGAAATAAGTTTCCATTGTTTATGCCCCCCAGCCTGGTTTTTGTTGTTGTTATGTCCTCCCTAGCAAACTAATATATATGGGAAATTGTGAAATTAGACAGAATTAAAGAAAATATTAAAATGAAACCCGTAAATCCATCATCCAACCTCAACAGTTCTCAACTCCTGGGAAAACTGGTTTCATCTATATTCCCCCTACTCCTCAACAACTAGATAGATTATGAAGAAAATTCTAGACATTATATAATTGTATCAAATATATTTATCATGTATTTTTAAAAGAAAGAACTCTGTTTAAAAACATAATCACAGGGATGCCTGGATGGCTCAGTTGTTAAGCATCTGCCTTCGGCTCAGGTCATGATCCCAGGGTCCTGGGATCGAGCCCTGCATCGGGCTCCCTGCTCACCGGCAAGCCTGCTTCTCCCTCTCCCTCTGCTTGTGTTCCTGCTCTCGCTGTGTCTCTCTCTGTCAAATAAATAAAATCTTAAAAAAAAAAATCACAGTACAAATATAACGCTTTAAAAATTATCAATACTTCCTTAATACCATAAAATATCCAGTCTGTTGTTACATTTCTAATTATCTCCTGTCATAATATAATTCAAGGTCCTTCTTACCCATCTTACCCATCCCCATATTTCTCTTTTTCCCTTGTTTTTCCTTGCAATTTATTTGTAGGAAAAACTGGGCTGGTTGTTTCATAGTTTTCACAGGCTCTAAATTTTGCGTGCTGCCTTACTGGGTGTGGTTTAACAGATTCCTTCATTCTGTTGATTTTTCTGCAAATTGGTAAAATTGATTAGCAGCTTGACCAAATTCAGACCTGGTGTTTTTTTGTTTGTTTTTTGTCAAGATGCTTCATAGGTAGTATTGTGTTCTACCATCAGGTTGTCCGATTCTCTCTCTCTTAATGATATTAGCAGTTAATGATCAATGCTCAGATTCCTTAGGAGTCCTAAAATCTTCTATTCTGATTCTATCATATTTTTATAATTTATTAGCTTTAATACTTCTAAAAGAAAAAATTTTTCATCTTCCATTTGGTCACCTATGTTAGTTTGTATTTTACTGTTTGACAGAAACAACATAGAGCTCTATACTGATAAAAAACTTGTATTGAATAAAAGCTTGATTAGAGGTAAAATTAAAACAATAAAAATGATATAGACATTTACCTGACTTATATGGCATAAATATGTACTCTGTTTAAAATCATTACTTCATGCCAGTTCTCAGCAAATAGCAGGATGGTTCAGGAGTTCATTGAATTGATTTCTGTTTTAAAAAAAATCACATTCTTAGATTTTATCCATTTACACTGCTTTCACCTGGTAATTGAAATTATCACCATTGACAGTACTTAGGCTTCCTTTTCTTTCTGACTGCACTTGTATTATCATGATAATGACATTTTTTACATCTACAGTGAATTTTCATGCTAAAATATCTTAGAGGATCTTACCTATATTGCAAATAAAATACTAAAAAGCCTAGTAGCCTTCTTTTGTCTGGAATTACAGTCTTATTCTTACAGTCTAATTTCCCCTGCTGTACCAGAAGCAAGACCTCAAAACTCTATCGGTGCACTTATGTGTGCCTTAGTAAAGAAGAGTAGGTTGCACCTTAATGACTGAATTTGAAACAATGCAGTCAGAATTAAACATAAGTTGTATTAACAGAGGAAGTAGGTTGCATTGGCCAGGGTCAGAGTGCATGGAGGAAATCATCGAGTTCTCCCTCCTGAAGCTAAATGGTCAGATCATGGAGAGTGATCATGTCCAGCCCATAGTGCATCCACAGCTTACTCCGTTCTGTCCAGAGCTCTCTGGGATTATTCAAGCATGGTGGATAATCTGCCAAGCCTGCGGCAAGTACTGGAGAGGGTCATCCAAACGTCAAGTCAATTTTTGTCACCTGTGGAGACTGGGACTTGAAAGTCACACTCCTGGGCCAGTGCCAGTATTTGGGTTTGCCAGTGGCAGATTACTTCAAGCAGTGGATTAATCTGAAAAAGGCTTGCAACTTCACCATGGGCTGCTGGCCCAAGAATGGACTTCTAGACATGAATGAGGGCCTCAGCCTGCAGGACACAGGCATTGATGACTGTAAGAACATCACCAACATCATGAAGACACTTGCCTATCAAGGCTTCCTTGTCAAGCAGACATCACCATTCTGATCGGCTGAGGACAGGATGGGGCCAGCCAGGGTAGCTGCTTGGCCCAGCCCAGAACCCTCCTTTCCCTCACAAGAGGGGAAATGGGAGAGTGGCACAGCCCTACATCCAGAGTGTCCCCCCAGCCTGCTCTGTGGGCTTGTGCCCTGGGTAAGGGCTTGGCCCCTCGGACTTTGTGCCCCCAACCCTGCCCCTCAACCTCAGTCCAGTATTAGCCCCTCCCACTGTAGGGGGACCCAGGCACTGACTGCCTCCTCCCTGGTACACGGGCTCTGCTGGAGCCACCGAGCCCCTTGAGCCCCCTCCCATCCGTAGTGCATGGTGTGTGGTGCCCTTGGGACTCCAGGACAGATCAAGATGCCCCCGGGACTCCAGGACAGATCAGTCTCCATCTTGTGTCTTCCCCCATCCTCACTGTGAATGTCCCACTGAATGAAGTGGGGGAAATGAGAAAAAAATATAACTTTGAATCTTTAGATTTCTGAGGACATTAAGTCCGCAGGCTTTGTGTATGTCTGAGTGAAATAAGTCCTGGTAGAAAGATAAACTTTGCTAACCCAGATATTTGGGAGAATGAGCTGGCCAGCTAGTCAATTGCCCATAATGACACAGAACTCTAGGACTATGCTTTAGATTATTATGTCTAATTTTAAGTTCCCCATTATAGAGGGAATTAGAAAAGTTGAGTGTATGCAAAGAAAAGCAGTGAAAATGAGTAAATAAAAATATAACCTAAAAAAAGAAAGCAAAAGTTCTTTCTTCCTGAGGGAAGACACAGAAGAAACCTAACTCTCGTCAGTTTTGTTTTTGAAGGTTTGTTGTCATGGGGCCCCTAACGCTTCCTTCTAGTGTCCAGCGCACACACCGGCCTTTTTCTGAGCTGGGAGCCAGGCAGCCCTCGGGGACCTTAGAGTATGGTTTGGAATCTTCGAATCTACCAGTAATTGTCTAAAATCCTTATACATACATATGCTACATTTTTTCCAATATGTATAGATGTAGTTGGTTAGTAAAATCTAGAATCACACAGAAGTGTTCTTGAATTCAGTTTATTTTTTTGTCATGTATTTTCTCAGGTAGAGGGAGGGGGGTTAGTGGTTCGGAACTTATTTTACGGCTTAAGGAGCCTCTCGTGGGAAACCACTGAGACGGAACGAGAGAAAATGATACTATGTTGCCAGGTGAGGTAATGAAGTTGACACTTCCAGGGAGTTGGACCAATTCCTCAGATTCCTGGAGCTTGCTGTGCTCACAGTAGAGTGAAGTGAAAACATTCTGGCCGTGGCTTTCACCTACTTCTGCCACTGACCATCCCGGTGAAGTGTGACTTGCCCAACCCACTCCACTCCACCCAGGAGCCGAGGGAAGGAATGGGGCTGTGAGCAGCTTCACCAGCACTGAAGTCCTTGGGGAAGTGGTTATGTAGCAGCTCTCGTCAGGTGCCCATTAGCTTCACAGTCCTCCTCAAGAGTGTACAGGTCTCACTACAAACTGATTGGGGTTGGCATGTTGGTTGAAACCAGTTTGCCATCTCTGAGTGACTCCATCACAAAGATAAATGATCGGTGATAACACATGGATCAGCTTAGGGAAGGTCTGATGTCTGGCTTGGCTAAGAATGAGGGGTAATGATGAACAGGACAATTTCAACAGAGCAGGAGGCATGACTTACAATCCCCTGAGAATGGATATGTAATTTCTATCTCAGGAGATCTTGAAAAATAGACTATAATCATCTATTTAGTTGCAGAACTACCTGAAGTCAGGGACCTGATTTAAGCACCTTCATCTTATGATTTTCCTGGTACTTTGATTTCATAACTGTTTTAGCCTTTCTTATTTTGATTGAAACCATCAAAGCTTTGCTTTGGAAACTAACTACTGAATTTTATTACTTCTTCTCTTGGCTAATTGATTCCCTGGATGTCTTTGTACATTCTATGAATAGATATGAAACTGACATCTAGGAGGGTGTTGCATTTCTTCTCTTTTTAAGAAGCAGAGTCTTTGTGAACTGCTCTTTTATTTACTGGTGTTTGGCAAATGTTTAGTAAGTTATTGCAGCAGTTCCCATTATTTTTTTCCGAGTTTTAAAAGGCTCCTGAAAATTAATCAGATTAATTTAAACATTTGGAATCTTCTGAATAAAGTACTCTCTCTATAGCTAGCAGTAAATTAAATTTTTCAGTTCTCAGATACTCGTTCTAGAAATTAGGACTTTAATTCTGTGTGCATGAAGCCCTGATTATTCTAATTTAACAGGCTTGTTGATTATTCAAGCAAAAATCTCAAGATACATATTCTTTTATAATTTTGAATATTACCCATGTGCTTGCAACCATTTCCTGTTCACAAAATAAGCTGAAATTTTAGATCAGAATACCTTGAGGATATTAATATAATTTTGGACTTAGTAAAGTTTGGGTTATCTTCATAGTACTCTTTATAGGTGGGTGGGAATATTTAATATATATCTTTTTAAAAATCAAGTACTTTTCGGGGCACCTGGGTGGCTCAGTCCTTAAGCGTCTGCCTTCGGCTCAGGTCATGATCCCAGGGTCCCAGGATCAAGCCCCACATTGGGCTCCCTGCTCAGAGGGAAGCCTGCTTCACCCTCTCACTCCCCTGCTTGTGTTTCCTCTCTCTCTGTCAAATAAATAAATAAAATCTTTAAAAAAAAACCAAGTACTGAAACAAATAATACATTATATGTTAAAAAAGAAAAAGAAGAAGATAGCAGGAAGGGAAAAATGAAGGGGGGGGAATCGGAGGGGGAGACAAACCATGAGAGACTATGGACTCTGAGAAACAAACTGAGGGTTCTAGAGGGGAGAGGGGTGGGGGGATGGGTTAGCCTAGTGATGGGTATTAAAGAGGGCACGTACTGAATGGAGCACTGGGTGTTATACGCAAACGATGAATCATGGAACACTCCATCAAAAACTAATGATGTAATGTATGGTGATTAACATAATGAAATAAAAAAATTAAAAAATTAAAACAAGTACTTTTCAAATTTTGAAATTTTACCTCTTTTAATTGATTTCTAGATGAAAGGGCAATTTAAAAACCCTCATCAAGACATTAACAAAACATTAACAAAAACGTCAGTTATTAAAGCCACATATATAACCAAATGTCCATAATTACACGCCACACCATTAGCCAAAGCCAACTTAATATAATGAATGATTATTATTAATTTTACTATTTCTTGCCAGACTGGGATAGATAATTTTTTTCCACCTTTATTAGGATATAATTGACAGAAAATAATGGTATATACTTAAAATGTACACATGATGACTTGATATACATATACATTGTGAAATACTTAACCACAATCAAGTTAATCAACACATCCTTCACCTCACAGTTATCTTTTTGCATATGTGTGGAGGTAGAATGCGTAAGATCCACTCTCTCAGCAAATTTCAAGTATACAATACAGTACTACCAATCATAGTTGCCATGCCATACATTAGATCCTCAGAACTTACTCACTTTCTTATTGAAAGCCTGTTTCCTTTGACCAGCATCTCCCCGTATCCCCTACCCTACAGCCGCTGACAGCCACCATTCTTCTTGCTGTTTCTATGAGCTCAACTTTATTTTTTTAGATTTCTACGTATGAATGATACCATACATACCCACTTGTTTTTCTCTGGCTTATTTCTCTTAGTATAATGGCTTTCGGGTTCGTTCATGTTGCAGATGGCAGGATGTCCAACTTTTTATGGCTGGATACTATTCCATTATCTAATCATATTTCACCATTCATCCATCAATGGACTTAGAGGTTCCATATTTCTGTATCTTGGCTATTCTGAATAATGCTGTAGTGAACATGAGAGTGCAGATATCTCTTTAAGATACTGGTTATCATTTCCTTCAGATGTATATCCAGAAGTGGGATTTCTGGGTCATACAGTAGTTCTATTTTTAGTATTTTGAGAAACCTTGATACCGTTTTTCCATAATGGTTGTACCAATTTACATTCCCACCAACAGTGCGTGATGGTTCCCTTTTCTCCATATCCTCATCAACACTTGTTATCTCTTCTCTTTTTGATAATAGCCATCCTACCAGGTGGGAAGTGATATTGTGCTTTTGACTTACATTTCCCTGATGATTAGCACCTTTTCATGTACCTTTGGCCAACTGTCTATTCAGGTCCTTTGCTCATTTTATTATCAGAGTGTAAGTTTTGTTTTGTTTGTTTTTGTTTTTTTTTTGCTATTGACTTGTGTGAGTTCCTTGCATATTTTAGATATTAAGCCTTTATCAGATACATGGTTTGCAAATATTTCCTCCTCCTGTATGTTGCCTTTTCATTTTGTTGATTGTTTTCTTCGCTGTGCAGAAGCTTTTCAGTTTGATGTAGTCCCACTTGTTTTTTGTTTGATTTTTTTTTTTGTCATTGTTTGTTTGCTTTTGTTACCTGTGCTTTTGGTGTAATATCCAAAACAGACCAGTGTCAAGAAGCTTTATCCTTATTTTCTTCTATGAGTTTTATGGTTTCAGGACTTACAGTTAAGACTTTAATCCATTTTGAGTTAATTTTATAAGTGGGGTAAGATAGGGCCCAGTTTCATATTTTTGCATGTGGATATCCAATTTTTCCAGCACCATATATTGAAGAGACTGTCCTTTCCCCATTGTGTGTTCTTGGTACCCTTGTCAAAGATTAGTTGACCATATATGAGTGGGTTCATTTCTGGGCTTTCTATTCTATTCCATGGGTCTATGTGTCTGGGTTTTGTTTGCCATTATCATACTGCTTAATTGCTATAGCTTTGTAATATGTTTTGAAATCAGGAAGTGTGATGCCTCCAGCTTTTTTCTTCTTTTTCAAGATAGTTTTAGCTTTTCAGGGTCTTCTGTGGTTCCATACAAATTTGGAGATTGTTTTTTGTACTTCTTTTGCATTGAATCTGTAGATTGCTTGAGTAGTATGGACATTTAAAAAATATTAATTCATCCAACCCAAGAATGTAGGATATCCTTCCATTTATTTGGTATCTTTTCAATTTCTTTCATCAGTGTCTTACTGTTTTCAGTCTATAGGACTTTTATCTCTGTGGTTAAATTTAATCCTAAGTATTTTATTATTTTTTATGTTATTGTAAATGAGATTGCTTTCCTAATTTCTCTTTCATACAGTTCATTGTTAGTGGCAGAAATGCAACTGATTTTAGTATGTTGATTTTGTATCCTTTGTCTTTACTGAATTCGTTGATTAGTTTTAGCAGTTTTCTTGGTGGAGTCTTTAGGGTTTCCATAGATACTATCATGTCATCTGCAAACCAGAAATTTTTTTTACTTCCTTCCTTCCTGATTTGGATGCTATTTATTTTTCTTCATATCTAATTGCTCTAACTAGAACTTCCAGTACAATGTTGAATAGAAGTGATGAGGGTAGGCATCCTTGTCTTTTTCCTGATCTTGAAGAAAAGCTTTTAACTTTTCACTATTAAATATGATATTAGTTAGCTGTGGGCTTGACATAATGGCCTTCATTGTGTTGAGGTACATTCCTTCTATACCTAATTCATTGAGAGTTTTTATCTTAAAAATATAATGAATTTTGTCAGTGTTCTTTTTTTAATTGAAGTGTAGTGGACATACACCATTATATTAGTTCAAGTGTACAACATGTTTCAACATTTATACATATGATGAGTGCTCACCATGATAAATCTAGCTGTCATCTGTCATCACACAAAGTTGTTACATATTATTTTTTTTAAATTTTTTATTGTTATGTTAATCCCCATACAGTACATCATTAGTTTTACATATTATTAACTATATTCCCTGTATTGCACATTGTATCCCCATGTCTTATTATTTTATAACTGGAAGTTTGCACTATTTATTTATTTAGATTCATTTATTTATTTTAGACAGAGAGGGCATAGTGGGAAGAGGCAGAGGGAGATGGAGAAAGAGAACCTCAAGCAGCCTCCCTGCTGAGCGTGGAGCCCAATGTGGGGCTCAATCCCACAACCCTGAGATCATGACCTGAGCCAAAATCAAGAGTTGGACGCTCAACTGACTGAGCCACCCAGGCGCCCCTACAAGATTGTACCTTTTAATTCTCTTCCGCTGTTTTGTTCATCCTCCCTGGCAACTACCAGATTGTTCTCTATTTATGAGTTTGTTTCTATTTTGTTTAGATTGCTTTTTAGATTCACATATAAATGAAATCATACGGTATTTTTCTTTGATTTATTTCTTTTTAGATTCACATATAAATGAAATCATACGGTATTTTTCTTTGATTTATTTCACTTAGCTTACTATCATCTAGGCCCATCCAGGTTGTCACAAATGACAGGATTTCATTCTTTTTTATGGTTTAGTAATATTCCATTGTATATGTATACCATATCTTCTGTATCCATTCATCTGTTGATGGACTCTTAGGTTGTTTCCATATCCTGGCTATAGTAAATAAAACTGTAATGAACATAGGGATGCATATATCTTTTCGAATTAGTGTAAATACCCAGAAGTGTAATTGCTGGATCATATGATAGTTCTATTTTTTGGTTCTTTGATGAAACTTTATACTTTTTCCATAGTGGATGCATCATTTTGCATTTCCACTCACTGTGCACAAGGCCTCCCTTTTCTCCACATCCTCACCAACACTTGTCATTTCTTGTCTTTTTGATAATAGCCATTCTGACAGTTATGAGGTGATATCTTAATATGGTTTTGATTTGTATTTCCTTAATTATTAATGATCTTGAGCATCTTTTCATGTGTCTGTTGGCTATATGTGTTTCTTTGGAGAAATGTGTATTTAAGTCATCTACCCATTTTTTAATTAGTTTGTTTTTTTTAATACTGAGCGAAGTGAGTTCTTTATATATTTTTGTTTTGTTTTATTTAAATTCTAGTTAGTTAACATATAGTGTAATATTGGCTTCAGGAGTAGAATTTAGTGATTCATCACTTACATAACACCCAGTACTCATCACAAGTGCCCTCTTTAATACCCATTACCCATTTAGCCCATACCCTGCCTACCTACCCTAGAGCAACACTCAGTTTGTTCTCTATGGTTAAGAGTCTCCTATGGTTTGCTCCCCCCTTTTTTTCTCTTCCCCTGTGTTCATCTGTTTTGTTTCTTAAATTCCACATATGAGTGAAATCATATGGTATTTGTCTTTCTCTGACTGACATATTTCACTTAGCATAATACATTCTAGCTCCATCCACATTTTGCAAATGGCAAGATTTCATTCTTTTTATATGGCTGAGTGATATTCCATTGTATATATATACACCGCATCTTTATACATTTTTCAGTCAATGGACATTTGGGCTTTTTCCATAGTTTGGCTATTGTTGATAATGATGCTATAAAATGCCGGTGCCCCTTTGAATCAGTAATTTTGTATCCCTGGGGGAAATACCTAGTAGTGCGTTTGCTAGGTTGTAGGGTATTTCTATTTTTAACTTTCTGAGGAACTTCCATACTGTTCTCCAGAGTGGCTGCACCAGCTTGCATTCCCACCAACGGTGTAAGAGGGTTCCCCTTTCTTCGCATCCTCACCAACATCTGTTGTTTCCTGTGTTGTTAATTTTAGCCATTCTGACAGGTGTGAGATGGTATTGATATGTATTTTCCTGATGATGAGTGATGTTGAGCATCTTTTCATGTGTCTGTTGACCATCTGGATGTTTTTTTTGGAGAAATGTGTATTCATGTCTTCTGCCCATTTCTTAATTGGATTATTTGTTTTTTGGA
This sequence comes from Leptonychotes weddellii, assembly GCF_054177405.1. Lineage (NCBI taxonomy): Eukaryota > Metazoa > Chordata > Mammalia > Carnivora > Phocidae > Leptonychotes > Leptonychotes weddellii. Next base: position 143,214,583 of record NC_138369.1, read on the forward strand.
TGTTGAGTTTGATAAGTTCTTTATAGATTCTGGATGCTAACCCTTTATCTGATATGTCACTTGCAAATATCTTCTCCCATTCTGTAGGCTGCCTTTTAGTTTTACTGATTGTTTCCTTCACTATGCAGAAGCTTTTTATCTTGATGAAGTCCCAGTAGTTCATGTTTGCTTTTGTTTCTCTTGCCTCCGGAGATGTGTCTAGTAAGAAGTTGCTATGGCCACTGTCAAAGAGGTTGCTGTCTGTGTTCTCCTCTAGGATTTTGATGGTTTCCTGTCTCACATTTAGGTCTTTCACCTATTTTGAATTTGTTTTTGTGTATGGTATAAGAAAGTTGTCCAGTTTCATTCTTCTGCATGTTGCTGTCCAGTTTTCCCAACACCATTTGTTGAAGAGACTCTTTTTTCCATTGGATATTCTTTCCTGCTTTGTTAAAAATTAGTTGATCGTATAGTTGTGGGTCCATTACTGGGTTTTCTGTTCCATTGATCGATGTGTCTTTTTTTGTTTCAGTACCACACTGTCTTGATGACTACAGCTTTGAAATGTACCTGGAAGTCCGGAATTGTGATGCCTCCCACTTTGTTTTCTTTTTCAAGATTGCTTTGGCTATTTGGGGTCTTTTGTGGAATATTTTTGATATTAACCCTTATTGGCTACATGTCATTTTGCAGATATCTTCTCCCATTCAGTAGGCTGCCTTTTTGTTTTGTTGATGGTTTTCTTTGCTGTGCAAAGCTGTTTAGTTTGATGTAGTCCCTTTTGTTAAGTTTTTGCTTTTGTTGCCCTTTGCCAAAGAAGATCCAAAAAAAATACTGCTCAGACTGATGTTCAAGAGCAACTGCCTATGTTTTCTTCCAGGAGTTTTAGGAGTTTTCGTCTTACATTTAAGTCTGTAATTCATTTTGAGTTGTTTTTTGTATATGGTGTAAGTTTCATTCTTTTGCATGTAGTTGTCCTCAAATGTCCTTTCTATATGTATTGGGATGATCATATGTTTTTTTATCTTTCCTTCCATTAATGTGGTGTATTGCATTTATTGATTTGTTTATGTTGAACCATCATTTCATCCAGGGATAGATCCCACTTGATCATAGCTTATGATCCTTTTTTTGTGTGTGCTGTTGAATATTATTTGCTTGTATTATTTTGAGGAGTTTTCCATCTGTATTCATTGGTGATATTAGCCTGTGCTTTTCTTGTGGTGTCCTCATCTGGATTTGGAGTCAAAATAATGTTGGCTTTGTAAAATGAGTTTGGAAGTGTGCCCTCCTCTTCAATTTTTTGGAAGAATTTGAGAAGGATAGGCATTAATTGTTATTTAAATGTTTGATAGAATTGACCAGTGAAGCCATCTGGTCCTGAGGTTTTCTTTGTTGGGAAACTTTTGATTATTGATTAAATCTTCTTACTAGTTACAGGTTTTTCAGATTTTCTATTTCTTCATAATTCAGTCTTAGACATTTGTATGTTTTTAGGAAATTACCGCTTTCTTCTAGATTAGGCAATTTGTTGGCATATAATTGTTCATAGTAGTCTCTTATCTTTTGTATTTCTGGGGTAGCAGTTGCAATGTGTCTCCTTTGGTCTCTGATTTTGAGTCTTCACTCTTTTTCTTAGTTTAATTAAGGGTTTGTCAATTTTGTTTATATTTTCAAAAAGCAGTTTTTAGTATCATTGATCTTTTCTATTGTTTTTCTGTTCTCTCTTTTATTTATTTCTACTGATATTGGCTATTTTCTTCCTTCTTCTAAGTTTGGGCTTCATTTGTTCTTTTTCTAGCTCCTTGAGGTGGAAGGATTGTTTATTTGAGAACTTTCTTGTTTTTTAATGTATTTATCACTATGAACTTTCCTCTTAGAACTGCTTTTATTGCATCTGTTAAATTTTGGTATGCTGTTTCTATTTTCATTTATCTCAATATATTTTTAAACTTCTCTTTTGATTTCCTCTTTGACCCATTGGTTATTTAAGAGTATATTATTTAACTTTTACCTGTTTTTGGATTTTTCATCCTTTTCTCCTATTACTAATTTCTAATTTATACTATTATAGTCAGAAAAGATACGTGATAATGATTTTAGTATTTGTCAGTTTGTTAAGACTTGTTTGTGATCTAACATGATCTGTCCTGGAGAATGTTCCATGTGTGTTTGAGAAGAATGTGTATGCTACTGCTACTGGATGAAATACTGTGTGTCTATTAGATCCATTTGCCCTAAGGTATGGTTCATGTACATTATTTCCTTACAATTTTTCTCTGATTAATCTATCCATTGTTGAAAGTGAGGTAATGAAGTCTCCTACTATTATTGCATTGTCATTTATTTCTGCTTCAGATTTGTCTAATATATTTAGTGCTCTGATGTTGGTCTATATATATAGATAGATAGATAGATATAGATATCTATATCTATCTATCTATATCCATAATTGTTATCTCCTCTTGATGAATTGACTCCTTTACCATTATATAATGACCTCCTTTGTCTCTTGTTGCACTTTTTGGGTTAAAGCGTATTTGTCTGATACCAGTATAGCTATCCTTGCTTTCTTTCAGTTTCTATTTGCATAGGATATCTTTTTCCATCCCTTTATTTTGAGCTTATATATATCCTTAAAACTGAAGTGAGTATCTTATAGTCAATATATAGTTGGGTCTTGTTTTTTTTAATCCACTCAGCCACTTGATGTTTTTGATTAGAGAATATAATCCATTTATATTTAACATAATTATTGATGGATAAGGACTTATTATTGCTATCTTATTGTTTTAATTGCTGTTTTTTTGTTCCTTTGTTTCTTCCTTTCTTGTTGTCTTCCTTTGCAATATGATGATTTTCTGTAGTGTAATGCTGTGAATCCTGTCTCTTTATCTTTTGTTTTGCTTTATTGTTTGTTTTGCTTTACTTTTGTTTATCCTAGGTTTTGCTTTGTGGTTACTATGAGGCTTGCATAAAACATGCTTTAGTTATAACAGTCTGTTTTAAGCTTATGACAGGTTAACTTCAATCTCATACAAAATCTCTACCTTGTTACTCCCTTTCCCCACAAACATTCTTTGTTTTTTTATTTCACAATTCAGAATTCACGTTTTAATATTGTATATCCCCTAAGAAATTATTGTAGCTATACTTATTTTTAATACTTTTGTCTTAACATGTATACTATAGTTAAATGATTTATACACCACTATTGTAATACTAGAGCATTCTGAATCTGACTATATACTTACCTTTACCAATGAATCTTATATTTTCATGTTTTTAAGTTACTAATTAGTATCCTTTCATTTCAGCTTAAAGAATTCCCTGTAGCATTTCTTGTAAGGTAGGTCTAGTGGTAATGAAAAACCCTAGGTTTTTTGGGGAAATTCTTTGTGTTTCCTTAATTTGTGAAGGACATCTTTGCTGAGTAAATTATTCTGGGTTGGCAGGTGGTGGTGTACTTGTTGTCGTTTTTTTAGCACCTTGATTATATCATCCCACACTCTCTTGATTTGCAAGGTTTCTGCTGAAAAATCCACTGATATCTTGGTGGAGGTTCCCTTATATGGGAGGAACTTTTTTCAGGGTATCTGTATAAATGTCTACAGACTGAGTAATGCATAAAAGAAAATAGAAACTGGCATGATATGTTTCCTCCTGCTGTTATCCCTCTGGCTTACTTATTCACTTGCTGAAACATCTGCCTAGTCTTCTGGGGCCAGTCCTTGGAAATTTGTTTTAATAACATGTAAGTTGTGCATGTTGCAGTAGTTTCTATCTGGAGAAACAAAGTTGAATTTCTGTTGACAGTTAGAAAAAGCCATTTCTGACCTCCAGAGTGAATAACTCTGGTTGTTTTCTTTGTCCTGATATCTGCTTTGAATAGTATAATATCTTTTATCAGGTCTGCTCATGATGTTTCGGCTACTGAATATCCTCTCTTCTGCTTTGATAGCCAGTCATTCTTTAGTATTATTTAGTCTTACAAGTAAACATTAAGCTCTGTGTGTCAGCCTCTGAAAAACAAGATCCTAACATAGCCACCGTCTTCAAGGATTTCACTATCTAGAGGGAAAAATAGGCATAAAGTAAACTAAAATGTAATGTGTAAGCGTTAAAGAGTGGTGTGATCACAGAGCAGAGATCATCCCACCCTTGAGAGGTATGTGCCTGTTTCTAACATCCTAGTAGTTTTACCGCCCTTAAAGTGTTTATGTTGGGGTTCACAGTTTATATTTGTTTGAGAAGTTAGGTGGGTTGTGTTAAGTGTGTTTAGTTAATGTTTCATGGAGAGACATGATTTCACCTTCATTTTAACCCACACAGCATGTTAATAAGGTATTTTGTCAAGATTAGCAACAGCGTTTTTTGAGGGCTTATTAAACATGCAGGATGCTGAGCTCCATGTTGAGGGCATGCAAAGTTATAAAGCACAGTTCCTCCTTTGAAAAGGTACAGTATCCTTGGGGAAGCAATAATTAGAGAGAGGATAAATATAATACAGCAGCGACTTAAATTTCTGCAGAGTGTTATAGTTTTTAATATACCTTTGCATTTATTCTTTATGATAACCCTGTAAGGCAAGTTACTATAAACACTTTATGATAAGAAAATTCAGTAGTTCTACAATTAATGTGTGGCAGAGACAGCAGTCCAAGCCACCTGACCTTAATCTGCAGCACCTCTTACTTTGACATAGTAAGAACTGAATAGTTCATGTGGAAATCAGAGAATGAGGTTTCACAAACCCTGTCCAGACAGCAAAGAATATTTCAGGGTCTGGTGTGCCGTGAAGAAGTAGAGTCTGGGATGGACCAAGACTGAATGCTGAGCAATTAGCTGAAAGCCAAGAGTTTGAGTTGAGAGAAGCCCAAAAAGCAGAGTCCAAAGGGAAATTTGAGGTGAGAGCTGCTAGGAGTTTTGTGAAGAGACAAGGTAGGAGAGTTGGGAATTTGTGAGGGTCGTTTTCAGCCTGGCCCAATTTCATACTTCTTTTTGAAGACGGAGTTCCTTCCTTGCTCGTCTTAATGGCACATAGCATTCTGAACCTAAATTTTAACAGGAATAGTAAAGTATGAGGATGTTTATTTGTAGTTTGCATGGATTATACAGTCATATGTTAAGGTTGATGGAAGGCTGGCCCTACTGCATATATTTTATTTCCAAGGTGTGTATGTTAGATTCTCACTGTTTGGCTTTGTACATTGGTGAAATGTTTTATATCCACCATCTTTCAAGTACTCAGTAGCCACATGTGACTGGTGGTTATCATATTGGACAGAATGGTAAACTTGGATTCTTTTCTTTAAAAAAAAAAATATTTTTAAAAAAATATTTTTAAAGTAACACGTGCACATGTAAAAATATTCTAAGTGTTCAAGAGGTTAAAAATGAAAGTGAAAGTGTCTTCCCCCCACCTTCTTCTCAATTTCTCTCCCTCTTTCCAATGGCATCTACTATTAAAACTTTCTGTTATTTCCTTTCAGGAATAGGAAGGCATATCCATCAAAATTGTATATGTATAAGCTTTTTATAAATTATAAAAATTGACTATAGTAGGTATTCTGTTTCATATCTTTTTGTTTCATATTTTTTTAAAAAAAGTATTATAAAACTCTAAGAGGTCTT